>NC_137005.1:6147811-6330311 GCF_032717465.1 Coenobita brevimanus | reverse complement strand
ATTTTTGCCTTAAGTAGGGAATAAGTCTTCTTGGTTACTAGTCAAAATTACCATCCGAATCTCATTATACCTGGCCATCAACTAACTGAAAAGGGATTAGGGATCTTTACAAAGAGCCATGGTCTTGAATGTCCTTTGCTACAAGTCAAAATTACCTTTCCAGTTTAACTACATTTGGCCATAAAGTAACATAAGAGGCTAGGGATCTTTACACAGTCGCTGCACGGAATTTTAGCCTTAAGGAATAAGTCTTCTTGGTTACCGTACTAGCCAAAAATACCTTTCCGGTCTGATTACACTTGGCCGTTAAGTAACTGAAAAGGGGCAAGGGATCTTTACAAAGAGCCTTGGTCATGAGTCTCCTTGGTTATTAGTCAAAATTACCCTCCCAATCTGACTACACTTGGCCATTAACTAAGAGGATTAGGGATTTTACAAAGAGCCTTAAGGGTCATGAGTATGGAATAAGTCTCCTAGGTTACTAATCAAAATTACCCTTCCTCTCAATCCTGACCAAGTAAATGAAAAAGGGGCTAGGGATCTTGAGTTTCCTTGGTTACCAGCCAAAATTACCCTCCCAATCTGACTACAGTTGGCCATGAAGTAACTGAAAGCTGGAGATATGTCACTGAAAACTCATTGTAACAAATGATTTTTAGAAATTAGCTAGGAAAGTTAATACACCTAAGCCCTCCAGAAAGCCAGGTGGAAGTAGCAAGCATAATAATTAATAATAATAACTAATAATAATAACAATAATAGAAATTGCATACTCACCAATTTACTATCCAATTAAATGTCCCCTCCACAGTGAAGGTTGTGATAGTAATGGTAGTTGTGGTAGTAGGGGTAGCTCTTTCCAGCTAAATGTCGATGCTGGAATGGGTGCTCACAAATTACTTCACCTCCAGGTCATTCTTTTCTTCGTTATCAGGCTGCCTTCTCCCCAACTCACACTCCTGAAAAACAAACTCCTTATAAGCCATCACACAAAAAAAATCCATAAAAATAACCATAAAATATCCAAAGACAAATAGAAAGCCGAAATTCCACTTAGCCTACACACCAAACTCCACACACACACACACACACACACACACACACACACACACACACACACAAAACCTCCCAAACACACACACACACACACACACACACACACACACACATTCATTAGACCAACCCTGGAATATGAATCAGTAGTCTGGAGTCCTCACACACACACACACACACACACAAACCCCAAACTCCACACACACATGCACACCAAGCCCTAAGCTACGAAGAAAGACTAAATAAACTGAACTACCACACACACAGAGAGAAGGAAAAGAGGTGCAGTGATAATGCTATATAAGTGCATATCAGGAAAGGAGAAAATAGACATAAATGATTACTGGTAGACATGGAGAAGCATCAGCAAGAGGCTGCAAAAAACTGCACTAAGAAGAGAAGTGGGTGGTTCAGTTTCCCAAACAGAGCAATTGATCAATGGAATGCACTACCGAATGAAATAGTGTGTGCCAAAACAATTCACAAATTTAAGGATATGTACGATAAATATGGTTTAAGACACGGGACAGTACGAGCTTGACTCATTCCTGTAAAGATACAATTAGGTAAGAACACAATCACACACATGCACACCCCCACTCTACACACACATACACCCTCCCCCCCCGAACTCCACACACACACGCGCGCGCACACACACCAAACTCTGCACATACACACACCCAATCACTCACACACACACACACACACACACACACACACACACACACACACACACCAATTCCACACGCACAAACATCCCAATCTACACACACTCCACCCCAAAGTCCACACCCAGCTCTGTTATCCTATTTTCTTACGATTCCAAATATCTACGTAAGCTTTAGAAACACTTCAGGCATGTTTACAATACGTATTAAAATCAATATCATCATCACAGAAGCAATTAATGGCGAGATAAAGGAAAAATGTCTTACCAAAATCGTAGACCCTTCACCTCTCATTGCTGAAGCCTGACTGACCAAAGCCGGCGAATTCCACCTACCCCCACATACTTTCCCTCCATCCCTCCCTCCCCCCAATAGTTCTCCCCCCATCCACCCCCTCCCTCCCTTCACAGCCCGTCTTTCCTCCACCTCTCTCTCTCTCTTACTCTGCTTTCTTCCTTTTCCTCCTGTCCTTTTCTTCCTTCTCCTTGTCTTCCTTCTTCTTTCCACCTCCTCCTCCTCCATAAAAAGCACGCCTCCTCCATCCCCCCTCCCTCCTTACGTCCTCCCTTCTCTCCATCCCCACAAGTTCTCCCCCCATCCACCCCCTCCCTCCCTTCACAGCCTGTCTTTCCTCCACCTCTCTCTCTCTCTCTCTCTCTCTGCTTTCTTCCTTTTTCTCCTTTCCTTTCCTTCTCCTTGTCTTCCTTCTTCCTTCCACTTCTTCCTCCTCCATAACAAGCACTCCTCCTCCATTCCCCCTCCCTCCTTACGTCCTCCCTTTCCTCTACCCCCGCAAGTTCTCACCCCCTCCCTCCCTCACAGCCCAGTCTTTCCTCCACTTCTCTCTTTCTTTGCATTCTTCCTTTTCCTTCTCCTTGTCTTCCTTCTCCCTTCCACCTCTTCCTCCTCCCTGAGAAGCACGATTCCTCCATCCACCATTCCTCCTCTCTCCCCCTCCATCTCCCTTTACCTCCTTCCCTCCAACCCTCTCCTCCTCTCTCCCCCCTCCTCTTGTTCGTCCAGTCTCTCTGGCTAGTTTCAAGAACATTCGATATTTTACACACACACACACACACACCTAACTCATAAATTGTAAGCTTCACATACGTAAATACACACACACACACACACACACACACAAACTGATTATCTATGGGATGATGATGATGATAATTGCACCAGTAATAATGACTGTAAGATCTTAGACAGGATTATCACCACGGCAGTTATTACCACCAACAACCACCATTACCACCACCACCACCACTATCAACTACCACCATTACCTCAACCAACTGCCACCATTACTTCCACAACCACCTACCACCATTACCACCACCACGACATACTACCACCATTACTACCACCACCACCAACTACCACCATTACCACCACCACCACCACCACCACCAACTATCACCATTACCACCACCACCAACTACCACCATTACATCCACCACCACCAACTACCACCATTACCACCACCACCACCAACTACCTCCATTACCACCACCACCACCACCAATTACCACCATTACTTCCACCATCACCACCAACTACCATCTTTACCACCACCACCACCACAAACTAACTACCACCATTACCATCACAACCACCACCAACTACCACCATTACCACCACCACCACCACCACCAACAACAACAACAACAACAACAACTACCACCATTACCACCACCACCACCAACAACAACAACTACCACCATTACCATCACTACCACTAACTACCACCACCACCAATTACCACCAATCTAACAACCACAACCATCCACCATTAGCATCACCACTACCTACCATCATCACAACCACAACCATCCACCACCACCATTACCACTACCACCAAAACCACCACCACCTACCATCATCACAACCATAACCACCAGCACCACCACCACCTACCATCGTCACAACCACCACCACCACCTACCATCGTCACAACCACCACCACCACCACCACCACCTACCATCGTCACAACCACCACCACCACCACCTACCATCGTCACAACCACCACCACTACCTACCATCATCACAACAACCACCACCACAACCATGATCACATTTTTCTACCCAAATCCCCCCTTCTCCCTCCCTTCTTTTAAACAGTTTTACATATAAATACAATTTGTGGCAGTGGGGGCCAGATTCTGGGAAGTTTTGAGTTTTTTTTTATTATTATTCATTTGGATGTGCTTTATTCAAACTTGATATTGAATGTACTGGGAAAACAAATTTCCTCTCTTTTTTCCTTTTCTTATTTTGGAGGTCATAGAGTGTGACCTCAGGGATAAGGAACTGAACAGGGAGGCTGTCAGAGATCGAGCAGGGTAGAAAGCCGCCATCAGGTGTTCACAAACAAACTGCCTCCATGTCGCCCTGTCCCCTGCCATTTCGTTTCCCTCCCCCCAACTTACACCCCCCCTCTCATATACTCTACTTCATCCCTCCACCTCATCCCTGGTCTCCCCCTCCCTCGCCCCTCTCCCACCTCACTCACACTCCTCTCTTTAGTCGCTCATCCTCCATCCTCTCCTCATTGCCAAACCACTTCAACATATTACTCCTGATGCTTTCTATCACATCCACATTACACCCATGTGAATTACCTTCAGTGAGAGATGCTATCAGAGCAGGGTTGAAACTACACAGAAAGGATTTCAAGAAGGGAAGGATAAAAGAAACTAACGAGTGAGGGAGCCGGTGAATGATGTTTTGCCTCTTGTAAAGACTCAGTAGCTCAAGGTTAACTCCAAGATGGCAGGAAAAGTCATTCTGAGTGACAGGCTGCTGCAGGATAAACTGGTCAAGATCTGGAATGAAGTTATTGTAAGCTGCAGAAGGGTCAGGCAGAAGACAAAGGGCAAGACCGTGATGCTACTTGAGAGGCTGCTTGACATCACAGTGTCCCTGTGCCATTCTGTCTAGCACTGGGGGCTGCTAGGGCAGAGCTCACATCACACTGTTGCTGTCCTCCACACTAAATGTTTCCTGTGATTGAGCTTAGACTCCTACTGCCACAAAGGACAAAGACTGATGACTTCAGCAGTCACCAAATCTCCAGTCTAGACAAGAAACAAACCAACAGGATGGAAAATGGGGCAGAGGAATGACATGCAGAACAAAAAAGAGAATTTATCAAGAGAAAAGGAAACCTGAGAGTGATCATACTTTTAACAGTAAGGAGGAAGAAGAGGCAAATTACAAGCCAGATAATGCCAGGGGTAGCAATGATGATGATGATAATGATAATGTAAGGGAAGAGGAGTCTCAATCAGTCAACCTCTGGCACTAGCAGCAAACCACTACAGGATTAGTGACAGATCAACTGCTGCCATGGCCACTTCCACACTAGTCATACGGAACTGTGACAAAGCAGGACAAGCCAAATCATTAATCACCATAAAGTTGACAGCTGTAGGAACTGAAGAGAATATCACCAAGGAAGAAGAAATTATATACATCATCTTTGATGGCTGCTAGTGCAAGACAAGGATGATGAAGTACAGTGAGGAGCCAGGAATATAAAACAATTATTTATCCTCAACAGAGGACTACTGCATGACAACTGAGCCATCTGTCACTACCTGGATCACTTTACACTACAACTGGCAAGAAAACCATAACTTTATGCCAAGCAAGTGGTAAATAAGATTGTGAAGTGGCTGATGGACCCTGATGCTGACACCACTGTCATGGCAAAAGATGGAGACTTAAACGCTAGTCAACACTGGCTTCAGAGGAGGGGTGATGGCCTTTGTGGCAGAGATGCTGGAGAAGAGGCTTATATGGTGGTCTGTGCTCTTCACACCAATCAGAGATGCTTCACAGCTCTTGTGGAGATTCTTGATGGTCCAACCAAATCTACCACCACATTCAGTGGTCCTGCTTGCATGTTGTTGTCAAAGATTTCTGAGCTGTGGCCAAAATTAACTTTCAAGAAGTTTACAATCAGTAAGGTGCTTCCTGATTTGCCTGAAGAGGTATTTGCAGGCCTCACCTCCGACCAGCTTTATAAAGACCAGCTTTATAAAGCTATGGAAACTGGAAAAATGACACTGGATGTAGCAAAGAAGAAATGAGGCAAATTGGATAATGCTTGCAGGGTGACTACTGCTAATGCTTTCTGCATTCTTTGGGCAAGTAAGCATGGGTTGGATGGAAAAGATCTGGAGAAGCTGAAGCTCGTCATGGAATGGATAGTTGGCTCTTACTACCCAGTGTCATTTAGGATTATATCCAGGCACCACTGGCTTTATGAACCTGGCCATGTACTGCATCAGATATTCTCCTGGAGAGAACAGACTACAGTGGTGAAGACTGGTCAAGTGAACACTCCAGCAAGGGTTCTGGTATGCTCACAGTGAACATCTTCCCTGCAATGAGGAAACAGGAAGCAGAGAGGAGGTTTGCTATTAACAAGCAGGTGACTGAAGCATCCAGGTCACTGTACGGCAACCAGAACAGATCGAGATGCTTAGCCTACCACAGGGAGAGACTGATTTAGGTGTCGCTGTGCGGTGGCTTCATCGTTCGCTTTGACCCGTGCGTGGCAAGCGCACTCCATCTATAGAGGTCAGTGATTTCGTCCCTTAAGACCGTTGTAGCGAGTTCAGGCGGTACAGCCCCAGCGGCGACGCTCATCAGACGTTCCTGAGCATCAGTCATCCTTACAAGAAAATCTGGACCGCTTCGCGACAGGAGTTTGCATGCCGAGCCAGTGGCTAGATAGGACATGAATGCGCTGCATAATCTTGTGTTCAATAAACCAGACACTACGCTGTCCCATTATAAACTGATCATTTTCGTTATTATGTAGGAAATATGTATATTGCGCTAGAACAGGCAAAAATTGACGGTAGAACACATAAAGAGGAGGCATCTGTCAGTAGCAAGAACAGTCGAAGGGGACGCTATAACTGCAAAGGAGTTAATGTAAGATGATGGAGTATGTGAGTGACTTCTTTTTGTAGCACATAATAAATCTAGGAAAGTCTTCCCTGTCCCTATTTCATTTTCTCTCCTTCTATAAGAAATGAAAGAAAACCTCACCTATTATTTCTTTTAGATTTACCAACTAACCCAATGAGTAAATTCCTTCCCTTGTTTTGCCTAAGAAATCTAAGAATACCCACAGCCATGACCAACTTCGCGCAGTATTAAATTCTAAAAAATAAGTATTATCTTCGACTAGTACTATTTACCAGTCTTTTACGACACACGTACTTCTTCAGTCCCCCAGTTTTTGCCGTTTCTCATGATTCACCCCACTAATGTACAAAAGGGGAGAAAATGTCACCTAATATTTCCTCTCTTCTGCATCTCACTTTCCTCTTCTGGCTAATATTCCTAAGCTGAGAGAGGCTCCATATGTTTTTCCAAGCATAGATGATTCTCTGATATGATGTGCCGAGGAGAGAAGTGACGGACATGCTCTAAGTCTGAAGGCAGTCACAGGGGCACAAGAGGGGAACTTTTGCCCCAAACTGTCGCAAAAATATTCCAGCGACATTACCCAACCATTTTTAAACAGGCGGATGCGATTGGGGTTCCCTAATACGTTTCACTTCCTCGTTATAAATTAGTTTGCGCAGCGATAGCCTGTTTTCCTCCTCCCTCTTTCCCCGCTAGACTTTCACCTCTCGTTATGATCTCGCTGTAAATATGACGTGGTAATTCAGTGGGTTTTAAGTTGGATATGATGCGGTATTAAGGAAGCGTATTGAGGATCTCGATGTGTTGATTTTTAGTGGCTTGATTACGACAGCTAGAGAGAGAGAGAGAGAGAGAGAGAGAGAGAGAGAGAGAGAGAGAGAGAGAGAGAGAGAGAAAAGCTTTGGAAGAGCTATTCATGAAGGTTTGAAGTCTTACATATCACTTTTTTCATCCAGTGTTTAAATAGGGTTAAGTATCTGCCTTCAACCTTTACAGGCTGATTACTTATTTTGCCACTTATTTCTCGTATTTTTTCACTTTATTCTTGCTGTTTACGGCCGATTTTTTTTTTTTTTTATAGTTTTGGAGAGACTTTTCGAGCTGGGGAAGGTAAGTGTGCTCTCCAGGTGTAGAGATGGATGGACAGATAGATGGCTAGAGAATTATATACATAGATTGATAGATAAATGGATAGAGAACTAGATAGATGGATAGACAGACAGACAGACAAATGGAAAGAGAACTAGACAGATAGATGGTGAGAAAACTAGATAGATAGATAGATAGATAGATGGATAAATAGATAGAGAACTGGAGAGCTAGACAGACAGATAGACAGGTAGACATGGACAGATAGACTTGGATAGACTAATAAACAGATAGATAGATAAAGAGGTTTGTTGCTAAACTATTTATTTCAGATATTCTCCCTCCAAATAAAGTGATAATAAATAAAACAGAAATAAACTAATTAAACTTAAAGGCGTTTATTAGTTTTTCCGCCTCTTCATTACGAGAGCAAGAAGAAATAAAAAGGATCACACACACACACACACACACACACGTCTAACTCGTTCACTTCAAAATGTCTCCCCAGATCGGTAGTCATTTCGCAGTGTTTGCTTTCATCTGACAGAACTGGAGTACTTTCAGAGCTTCAGTACTTAGCTGTGGTTACATGAAGTCAATGAGCCTTAGCTGTAAGGTAGGAATGCGTCTCGCTGGTCACTGGTCAAATTCATCTTGCGATCCGACTACGCCTGGCCCATCGGATCTAGCAGAGAGGGGGGGAGTGGGGGACAGCAGATGTAAACAAACCACGCAGTAAAGAATAACAAGAACCTCAGTGCACTAAAAATGGATGTTATTTTTCCTCCTTAACTACAAGCAGCCTCCCTTAAGCTGAATAAAATCGTCTGAAGGTAGCGAGAATAAAGCATCACAGTCGTCCTCGCTCTGAAAGGGTTGATATTAGTTTTAGGAAGGGATCTAGGCAGGGAAGAGATTAAAATACCGAGACGGGGCCGGAAATTCAGCGTAGCATCAATTTCATTCTCCTGTGCCCGTGAGCCATTCCGTGGAAGGTGGTTATGAGGGGCTGAGGTGGAAGGTTGGATGGATACAAGGCAAAGACGGTGAAACGGAAGATGGGATTAGAAGAGGACGGTAGGAGACACAAAAAATATAGCTGATGACATAGGTGTAGTTGTAACAGTAGTAGTAGAAGTAGTAGTAGTAACTGCTGTTGTTGTTGTTGTTATTGTTATTCTAGAGGAGGGTAGGACAAATGCAAGGCACAGACGATGACAAAGAATTCTGTGGAAGTAGCAGAGGGTAGGAAAGATACATGGCAGAAACGGTGACCCAGAGGATTTTAATAGTAGTAGTACAGTGGCATAGTGAAATATAGTACTGATAGGCGGTGCTGCAGTGAAAAGGAAGATAGAGGTAGCAGAGAGATGTGTGATGAAACAGAAGACAGCTGTACAGTAATATAAGATGCTGGTAGGAGATGGGAAAGTGAAAAAGAAAACAGTGACAGTAGAAAGTGATATGGTGAAACAGAAGATAAGGGAAGCAGAGAGTGGTGTAGTGAAACAAAAGACAATGACATGCTGAAGGAAAAAATAGTGGGAGTAGACAGCATTAGTAGTAGCGGAAGCAGACGGTAGGTTCTCCATTGCGTGAGTACCGAATAGAGCCCCCTGAACCTTAAATGACTAACAGAAGGGTTCAACCTTGACTCTACGTAGCTGATCTGACGTGCAAGGGAGTCAGGGGTCAATTACAGTGGGGTGGTGGCTTGGGAGGGTAGGGAGAAGAGTGGGGAGAAGGGTAGTGGGTGAAGGGTGGGCAGAAAGGTGGTAGGTTTGGGTGGTGGGTGGAGGGTGAAAGACATGGTTGGGTGTGGGTGATGGGTGTAGGGTGGGTAGAAGGGCGG
Source organism: Coenobita brevimanus (assembly GCF_032717465.1). Classification (NCBI taxonomy): domain Eukaryota; kingdom Metazoa; phylum Arthropoda; class Malacostraca; order Decapoda; family Coenobitidae; genus Coenobita; species Coenobita brevimanus. The sequence goes on along the minus strand of NC_137005.1, from coordinate 6,320,697 downwards.
TAGGTCTGGATGGTAGGTGGGTGGATTGGCGATAGTTTCTGGAGTGGTTGGTGGTGAAGGAGTAATGTGTGGGTGGGGATAAGGTATTTGGGTGAGAGTAAGGTATGGATTTTTTTTTTTTTTAATGTATACGAGAGAGAGAGAGAGAGAGAGAGAGAGAGAGAGAGAGAGAGAGAGAGAGCAGTAAAGAGGAGGAACATTGTAATTTTTATGACATGTGCGGCTTCATGACAGCGGGGGTGGGTCAGATGGCATGAACCCTGTGATACGCTGAAGGATAACTCAATCATCAACACCACGCCACCCTTCACTCATACACACCGAGCCTCAGTAGCGTCAACATCAATCTTTGCGGCACTTTTTTCCGTACAGATAATTTTTGCATAGACTGTGGCACCTTACTATTGTCTGCAAGGGTGCTGGAGAGGTAAGGAAGACTCGCAGTCCTCCTCTCCAAATCTGCATCAGCCTGCTCCTTCAAACCTCCCTCAACCTCTTCTTCCTCCATCTTCCTTCACGCTTCCTACAACATCTTCCTCCTCCTCCTCCTTCTCCTCCTCCAAGCTTCCTTCTACTCTTCCTCCAAACATTAATCCTCTCTTACTTTACACAACATCCTCCTCCAAATTTCCTCCACTTTCAGCCCTTCCACCGTTCCCTCTCTTCTTCTTCCTCCTCCCTGCATACTTATCTACTTTCACCTTTATGCCTTTCAAGTCCTTCTTCCCCTTCTCCTCCTCCTCTTGATTTTCCATCCTCTCCTACTGCTTCTTCAAACACTTCACATGCTCGCCCTCTTGTTTTTCTTCCAAATATGCCAGTCCCCCTCTCACTCACAAACTTCTCAGTCTCTCTCTCTCTCTCTCTCTCTCTCTCTCTCTCTCTCTCATAAGCTTCCCACGTAGTCTCCTCTTCCCAGTCCACACTCATAAACTTCATAATTAGTGTTCCTTTGCCAATCCTCACTCACAAACTTCCCTCAACCTCAGTTTACAAGAATCTTCTCTATGGAGGAATGAAACTAAGGATAAAAACTCTATTTCCGTGGGTTTAAGAGAATTTCTAGCTTCTTACTGGTTTATATCTGCATACGGTAATACTGACTTTTATATTGCTTACGCCAACAATGTACAATCACCTGCAATAATTCCGTTCCTATCTGTTGTTTGTTTTCAAGTGCTTTGTTGCGTATCTGTGTTAAAGTCGAAATTGAGCGAAGAACTTAATTGTTGCAGAATGAACGGTTAACTGCATTGTTCCTAAATTATCTTCTATATTCATTGTTCATACACAGGCAACACACGATTATTACTGAATATGGAAAACAACTACTTGTAACTGTCCCTATTGGGGAGATTAAAGGGTACAAAATACTCATACAGTATGGCTCCTTCCCAGCACAGAATTTCACTTGCGTATTTCATTCTGCGTATTCAACCAAACAGCCAATCAGCTCAGGGAGTCTCCTTGGCCCGTATTCTCATAGGGTTAGGAGATTCCCTAGCATCTCTTCCTTAGCGATTTATTTTTGGATATGGCTGGGTAATATCCTTTTGTGCGTCATTTATGCAGAGTATGGCGATGTTTGAAGGATTTAGAGGACAGTATAGTGTGATAAGTAAAATAAATCGCTTAGGAAAAAGTGTTAGGGAGCTTTCTTTAACCGACGAGGAAACGGACCTTTGTTCTCGAAAGCTTCAAGGTGAGTCAGACATAATACGTCGCTTCGCAGAGGTATCAGAGAACCAGAATAAGAAAATAGGGTCCTGAGAAGAAGATCCGACCCTAAAGAGTGGGATTAGCATGTGAACTGCGCAGGTGAGGGTAACGATGCTCATCTGTTTGTCAGCTCGCCACCCTGACACACCACCGCCCTAACCTTGCCACCAGTGGCGTCACCAGGGGTCAGATTTTGGGGGGGGCTGTAGCCCTTGTGTAGGCAGAAGGGGGGGGACGAGCGAAGCGAGCCTATGCAGCTGGGGGGTAGGGGGGGCGCTGTAAGCCCCCCCGGAAAATTTTTCGGAAATTGAGCATTTTTAGGGGCATTTTTGAGGCCTATAGATGAAGAAAAAGTAAAATGTCTCACAGGCTATTACTAAGAAACTTATAGGACACCTGAATATTGATGGGCCTAATACCAGGTATCAGTAAGCCTTATGATGTGTACAAGGTAATTGTATAAAGCTTTTTTGCAGATAATAGTTTTTCTTCAATTGCTAGTATTATGTGGTATCATAACGGTTTCTTAGTCTTACCATATTAAATTTGATAATTCAAAGAAGCTCTTTATTCAATGTATACAGATATAACTGCCAAGATTTATCTTCCATTACCGGTACTGTGATAGGAAAACAAAGCCATTCACAAAAAAACATAAATTATAAAATATTATTCTAAAACAAGTAACTCCAATTCATAAAGCAATTACATTATAAAACCATTTTGATAAAGCAAAACTACAAAAAAAAAAATTGTATTCTATAAAAACTGATATCCTCCCAAGCAGTGACATAATGCAATGTGGATTTTTTTTTTCATTTATTTCACAGTATTACTTATCAGTGAATGTAAACTAAAATTGCAGTTCATTGCAGAGAGAGAGAGTTTTAGCCTACTTTCCCACTCTGTACGTTTAGGACAATATATTTGCAACAATGAGAAATAGCCTAGGCCTAGCCAATTTAAAAATAAATCAATAAAAAAAATCCTGGCCTAAGCTTCATAAAATGACTACTGAAATAGTTTGATATAGGGCCACTTACACATGTCTGAATGGGTTCAGCTTTGGGGTTATCTGGGGTTGCTTCTGGCACCTCATTCCCAATAACAGCCACTTTTTCTTGGCACTCATCTGAGTCATCTTTGGAGGTGCGGGTGCGAAAGAATTTCCTTATGTCACCCTGTCCCTGAGGATTTTTAGATGACCTTTTCATCACTTGAGTGGCTGCTGGCTGATATCCGCAAATGTATTATTGTAGAATAGCCTAAAAAAGGGAAATGACATTCAGTTCTGACAGTCGTGTCGACTGAACCAAGTACTGCAGACTGTGTACAGAGTATAGGCTAGATCTCATATCTGTAAAAACAAAAATGAACAGGTACAGTGAGGTGGCTAGCAATATACCGGAACGTAATAACGTCTACATAGCCACTGAAACCAATACATTCAAATAAAACCGAAAACAACACAGGATTTAACCACAGTTCACATACACTTCTCAATGTAAACAAACATTCCGAGTTCCGATACTCTGAACATTCGAATTTGTGAAAAATTGCATAGATCAGATATTTTAGACTGCATAATCCAATTTTAAAGCTCCGTGATTAATATATACCATATTATATATTGTAAGTATATAATAAGTCTGATAAATGTAATACATTCTTGCATTCTTTGTGCAATAAATATATTTCAAAGAAAACCAAGCTTGGAAAAAGTATATGGGAAACTAATATATTATAACTTATTATTTGAGTCATAGGTTTACGTAAATTGTGAATAACTAATCACATTATATAGATATAAATAATGTTGTAATAAACTAATATGGATGCACGAATAAAAGTGGATTGGCGGTAGGGGGTTGGGGGAAAGTTAGATTGGTCAATGCCGAGCTGCAAGCATACTATGTAAGCTGGTGATTTTTATAATTATTATTTTAGGGGGCTGCAATTTTTTGGGGGCTGAGTCCTTGATTTGGGGGGCTAAGCCCCCCCTAGCCCCCCCCTTGTGACGCCACTGCTTGCCACCAGGACCGTACTTCTTCAATCGTCAATACATTATTTTAAACTGCTTTCCACATCCAACTTATACTTTGTCTGTTATAACTTGGTCTAAAAATTTCTTCTATCCTGAATGCTAAGCTGGCATAAAAGGATTAAAGTTAGTATAGGGCGCTATTACCAGTCCACCAGTTCTGTATGAGACAGCCCTAGCATGGACTAGATATGAATGGTGGGTGTTAACGCAGAGGTGGAAGCATGTGAAGGTGCATGATACGCAGGAGGACTGCTGGATCTCAGGGGAAAGGCTGAAGTCTATGCCCAGAGTCAGACACATTAAAAAGAGGCACTATGTAAGGGATGTAGAATTACTGTATTGTCCCATTCTTCCACTGAACTACGTGAAATAGGCTATAACAGAATAAAAGTGTCCGCCAAATTAAGGTGAACGAACTGTATTTATCATAATGTTTGGTATTACTAACGGTGTGTGCAGGCTGAAGGACACAACGCGAAATTTTTGGACTCTAAACCGTGCCTAAATACGTATTTTACTAAGGTCTCTTCCAGCACAGAAAATAACAATGATGATGACTGTGAAAGAGTTTGGCAAAAGATATCTCAACTTGATAATCTGGGGGCAAATAGAATGTGATTATCTTTTGTGCCCTTTTCAAGCGCAATAAAACTTTAGCTAGTTGTGTGTGTGTGTGTGTGTGTGTGTGATTCATCGGGTCGGTCAGGATCACTTGATGGTCGTGATCGTCAGCTTTTTACCCTCCCGGAAGGGAGCTGAGAGCTCCTATAGTCCGATTTAAGGGCAAGGCTGTGACCTTCACACACGCACACACCCATCCCCTTGCTCGAGGAGGACAGTAACCGCCCACTTCGTCAGTGAAACTTTTCGCAACCTGAGCGAGGCGCGAACTCCCGTCTACCAGATGGCAAGCGAGAACGCTACCACTGAGCCAGCGAGCGGTGTTGGAGCCAGAGAGCGGTGTGTGTGTAATTCACCGGTTCGGTCAGGATCACTTGATGGTCGTGATCGTCAGCTTTTACCCTCCCGGAAGGGAGCTGAGAGCTCATATAGTCCGATCTAAGGGCAAGGCTGTGACCTTCACACACGCACACACCCGTCCCCTTGCTCAAGGGGGACAGTAACCACCCACTTCGTCAGTGAAACTTTTCGCAACCTGAGCGAGGCGCGAACTCCCGTCCACCCACCAGTTGGCAAGCGGGAACGTTACCACTGCACCAGCGAGCGGTGTGTGTGTGTGTGTGTAGTTCGTGGACTTTAGTTTCCCAAAGTTTCCCTACGCAGATAAAGGTTGAAAATTACTGCTTTACCATTTTTAAGTATGCCAGCCTTACCCTCAGCAACACCACATTTTCAATATTGATTAGATAATGATGTCCGACCATTGATAAAACTTGCCCTTTGAAATGAGTGATCAATGAAAAAACAAAACATACCCCACCCCCCCACCCCACCCCACACACACAAAACAAAGGTTCATTTTGCTACATAAGATAAATACTATACTCTTGCTACCTTAACTTGGTCCAGATTTCCGTCCTTTTGCAGCTGATTTCACGTAGCTCAGTGGCAGAATAAGGCAATACTACGGTTCCACATCCTTTCCATAGCACGTCTTCGTGAACAGCAGCACATTCTATCGCTACTCTATTGTTGCAACTAGGCATTCAACATGGAGAGAGCAAGTTTAGATCAGGTTAGAGTAAAGAGGGCACACACACACTGATCATAATACTTCAGATTGGCTAAGAGGACTGATAAAAAAAAAAAGAAAGAAAAAGATAAAGGGAAGAAAAAAGGAAGATGAATCGCAAGTAGGCTAAAATGCAGGATACTGAGAATAAAGAACCAGAAGTACGGCAGCATTCATTTTAAGGAAAGTTGGCAGCAGGTCTTAACAGTGGGAAGGGTGGCTTAGAAGGGCTTAGTGAGTGAAAGGAGTTTGACCTCAAGATAACCCATTCAGCACTAGGCCGCAATTTATATTGCGTTCTTTCATTCACCAGACGATTTTATCTAACTTAAGGAGAGCATACTAGCAGTGAAGAGGTTAAATAGGACTATCTAATACCTCCAGTTCGAAAAGTCTTCTCTTAACCTGACTAGATGTGGCTGTCAGTAGTAATAATTTCAGATAAGGCGTCCTCGAACAGAAGGGAATAACTATTGGAAGAGCGATTCAGAAGGGATTATTGAGTGAAAAGTGTTTGACCTTAAGCTAGCATTAGTCGAGTGCTCTTCAGGACTCATTCGAAAATAGATGGGCTAGCAGTACCTAGCAATGGACGTAGGCTGGAGATCATCTGGTTTTATATATATTTATATATATATATATATATATATATATATATATATATATATATATATATATATATATATATATATATATATGCTGTTCTGTTTTCCTTTACTAAAAATGAACACATCATAGAAACGGCATCACAGTCCCTGCTGTTTGGTCCTACCCCTTACCATTACCTGCTCTTCTTTCACACACGCGTGCTAGAGAGGGGACGCCTTCATGTGGTGGTGCAGATATTGCTGAGCTGCTGCACTGCCCTGTTATACGAGTGTCCCTCACCTCTCTCCCTCTCCCCTTAGAGGAGTTTGGTCCTCTCGGGTTCACGTTCAGATGAACCCGAAGTTACAACAACATCAACAACAACAACTACTACTACTACTACCACTACTACTACTACCACTACTACTACTACTACTACTACTACTACTACTACTACTACTACTCTCATACTCGTATACGGGTTTTACAGTTGCTGGTACATTCTTTCAACTCGTAGTGATACCTACTCTCCTCTTACGTTTAGGTTTCATTGTTGTTATCTGCGGTGCTGTTGGTAGGCGTCGTTATCACGCTATTAATGAGGAAGGGAGATAACAAAAGAAAAAGTTTACGCCTGTGTGTATGATCGTCATGGCCAGCATCAATGATAACACGCTGGAGATAGATAAGATTAAGGTACATAAGAACAGATTATAAGTTGGCTACATCAGCATAACTAAAAGCACCGTCTAAAGGCCATACACACACACACACACACACACACACACACACACACACACACACACACACACACACACACACACACACACACACACACACACTCCACGGACATCCTTGGCATGGCGGTAACAACAAAGCAGCTTGGGCAGGCTGCGGTGAGACGGATAAACAGGAGTGACGTGTGGAGCGACCCCTTCCTCCCGTCCATGCCTTCCTTTTCTTCTCCCTTCCCTTCCATACCTTCCCTTTCCCCTCCCTCTCCTTCCACATCTCCCTCCATCCTACTTCTCCCTCCACACCTTCCTCCCTCCCTACTCCCCTTACCTCCTCATTTCTTCCCTCCCCCCTCCTTCCTCTTACACTCCTCCCTCCATCCCCTCCTTCCCCATCCTTGCCCTCCTCCACCCCTCCCTCCCCACCCCACTCCTCCCCCACCTCCACCCTTGCCCTTCACGCCTCCCTCCTCCCTCCTCCCTCTCCTACTTCTTCTACGCATCCCTTTACCCCTCCATCCATCCATCCTCCCCTCTCTTCTCCTTTACACCTTCTCTCTTTCCCCTCGCTCCTTCAACGCCTCCTTCTCCGTCTATACTTCCCCCTCTTCCCCTTCTCTCTCAGTCCACGCTCTCCACGCCTCGCTCTAGTCCTCCCTCCTCCTTCTTCTCCCTCTATACCTCCCCCGTTCCCCTTCCCTCCCCCTCCACGCCCTCCACGCCTCCCTCCGTCCCTCCCTATCCCGCCACGCCTCCTGCAGCAACCCGGCATAACCTCTTGATAATCCCACGATCGTTGTCACAATACCCCACCTTCACAGTACTTGTTTGCATCCTCCCCCCCCCCCTCTCTCTCTCTCTCTCTCTCTCTCTCTCTCTCTGTAGTTCTTCTTTTAGAGCCAGAAAGGTGAAACTGCCTATGACACCACCGGGACTCACCTCCATTTCCCACCCTTCACCCCCAACCCTACCTCCTTCCCTCGCCAACCCCCTTCCTTTCCCTCCTCATCCTCACGCCCAATCTTCTCTCCTTCCCTCCCCAATCCCCTCTTCTCTCCCCAGACCCCTCCTCCCTTCCTTCCTCATCTCCCTCTCTGTTCCATCCTCATCCCTAACTCCTTGTGTGTGTGTTGTGTGTGTGTGTGTGTGTGTGTGGCTCAGGTCAGGGTTAAAGGAAATCGAGCTTATATAAGGAAATTCTATTGGCAAAATCAACTATCCTATTTTGATTTTGTGGTCAATCATTACAGAGTCTCAAATTAATGTCAGTATCAAAAATGAGGGGCAGTGACCTATGTTGTTAAGCTGCCATGACCTTCTTAGTGTAATCAATCAGTTATTCATTCATTCATTCATTCAGTCAGCCAGTCAGTTGGTCAATCAGCCAATCAGTCACCCAATCAATCAAAACACCTAGTACCCAAGAACGTCCCCCTCCAACACTCATTATGCATTTCTCTATCGCCAGGCACTAGACTCAGGTGATATAACGCCCCTCAGTGACTTCTATCTTGGCCTTCAGAGTAGATAAGAGATTAGGGAGCTCTTGACAATTTCACCACGAACGCATATCTTATTCATGATGTCTTCAGGTGATTACAGACCAGTTAAGGGAGGCTCTTTGAAGGGAGGGAGTTTTACATGGAGCTATAATTGATCCCCTCACCACTAGAAAAGATAGATAAATAGATAGATAGATAGAAAGATAGCTAGGTTGATAGACAGATAGACAGACAAACAGGTAGATGGGTAGGTAGGTAGAAGTTAGATAGATAGGTAGGTAGGTGGGTAAGTAGGAGGTATGTATGTAGATAGATAGGTAGGTAAGAAGGTAGGTAGGTAGATATTTATACAGTACAGACAGACAGATATACAGATAGAGAGATAGATAAATGCAATAGATAGATAAGTAGACAGATAGAGAACAAACGCAGTCAGCAAAATAGCCTATTAAGCAAGCCTTCGTGAGTGCTTAGTAGAAAAACGGAAGAAGGGAGTGATGTTCTACCATTAGCCTGCAGACGACGCTGGCACTGCATCATTTCCATACTTCAAAATACAGTCAACGTGAACACAGTATTCCAGTTCAGGTAATACAATAAGCGTGAACACAGTACTTCAGTTACAATCACCGTGAACACAGTATTTCAGTTACAATCAGCGTGAACGCAGTATTTCAGTGCGGGGTGGGCAGGATCGCAGGAGCAACCCGCCGACCGTGAACCGCGCCCCCACAACCGCTGTTAAGGTCCCCCTATAATCTGGACATCACACCGCCATCACAGAGAACCGACCCCAGCGATTTCCCTAATACATTTCCCAGAGCCATAGATTTCCCTACCACATTTCCCAAAGCCCAAGATTTCCCTAATAGATATCCCAAAGCCCCAGATTTCCCTAACAGATATTCCAAAGCCCTAGATTTCCCCAATGCATCTCCCAGAGCCCGCCAAATTTGTGGGGCTCTGATGCAGTTTCGTTATTCCATTTTTATTGGTTATTTTTTGTAATGCTTGTTTTATCGGTTTATTTTTGTTCTTTACTGGCTTATATTCTTTATTGGCTGATGTTTTTGGTTGCTCGTCTTTATCGTTTAATTTTTATGCTTCTTTATCAATTTTTTATATTTTTGCTCTTCTTTGCCTGTTTATCTTTGTTATTCTTCTTAACTTTTTTTAGTTTTTATGCTTCTTGATAGATTTCCTTCCTCTTTATCAGTCTATCTTTTTTTATTCTTTCTTACAAGCTTATTTCTACATGTGGGGGGGTTAGTGTTCTCTGTATGATATTTATGCACGTGTTCCTTTCCATTTTATTTCTGTAAATGGGAGAATAATCTCCTCTTCTTAAAAATTAATACACTCTACGTCATCATAGGTGGTAGAGAGAGAGGTGCCTTCCCGCGATGGCACTGACAGCTAGACGGCTCTCCTGTCTGGTTATGCAAACGCCTTTCAACTTCCTCCCTATCTCCTGAAAGAGGTATGGTGGACTGCAGGAAAAGAGGGCAACTTCAGCCTGTAGTCTACTGGGTTCACATTCAGATGAACTTGAGATTACAGCTCCTACTGCTACTGCCAAAACTACTACTGCTACTACTACTATTACTACTACTACTGCTGCTGCTGCTGCTGCTGCTGCTGCTGCTGCTACTACTACTACTACTACTACTATTAATACTACTACTACCGCTGCTACTGCTAGTACTACTACGTCGATATCATAAAGACACATAACATCCAAGTGAATAACAAAGTGTAATACGCAATATAAATCGCTACAGAAGAGATACGAGAACGAAGCTTCCAAATCTCTCCACTTTCCCATCCCCGGCGGTGTGCGAGAAAGGCTGACGTTTGAGAAGATTAGCAGGCAATTTATAGGGAAAAACGAAGGAAATAAAATGTCTTGGCTAACCCTGGGAAGATCCGTATGTCTTTCGGTGTAGTTAATTCGAAATCCCTAATTCTCGTCAAGTAAATCCCAAGCACCTCTTCCTTAGCGATTTATTTTAGGATATGGTTAGTTAATACTCTTGTGTACGCTATTTATGCAGGTTATGGCGTTTTGGGAAGGGACATGTAACACAGAATAGGACAGTATGGTGTAACAAGCAAAATAAATAGCGAAGGAAAAGGTGTTAAGGAACTTCCATAACCTACAAAAATACGGGCCCAAGAGCAGTCAGATGGAGGACCAAGGTGACTATAGTAACCAAGGAGACTCATTTGTGCGTCATAATTAATGTTCAAGTAGTGGAAGTGACCAAAAAATCCCGTATTCTTATCTGTTAAGTAAGTTCCCTAACACCATTTCCTAGGCGATTTATTTTGCTCATTGGACCTTACTCTCCTATTCTGTGACATATACTGTACACATCCTTCAACCATCGCCATACTCTGCATAAATAACGTCCAACATTATAGTAACCAGCCATATCAAAAAATAAATCGCCAAGGAAGAGGTGATACGGACCCCAATTCCGTCAGGTAAAAATAAACGCAGTAGGCTATAATCTCCTATATATCCTGAATTTAAAAAAAAATAAATAAAAAAAACTTACAACTAGACGAAAAATCCTTGAGTAATAGCTATGTCTCTGTGACCCTCTGACTTAGCGTTTGACAGTGACGAAAACACGAAATAATAAGCCCGACTGTGGCTATTAGCAAACCACTAACCATTTACAGTTGCATCGTAAATACAAGTAAATATAAATCAACTTCATAACAGTAGATAAAGAAACTGAACAGTAAATTTCGGAATCCAGTGATGCAATATCCGAATCCCAATAAGGTTTTCAGAATATTATGTAAGCGCTTCATAATTGTTCGAGTGAAATGTGCAACTGTGTGAGTGCTTGCAACCTGACTCAAAACATTAAGAAATTACATGGAGGCGGAGAAATGATGGCAGTAACAAGGCACTTCCACATGTCTGTGTTTTTCCATGACAGTGAAGCGGAATCAGTCAATAACCCTGTCCATTAACCTGAGTGCAGTTGTAGTGTTCATGTAGTTTCTCAGATTTGTGGTGTGTTTAAGAGTGATTGTTTCGACTGCAATCCACACAGTTGCGGAGTGGGTAGGTGGTGGCGACCATCATCTGCTCACTTGATGAATTGCTGCCCACTTTTTTCTTCACTTTTACCATTCTTTTCCTGTGTCTGCCCTCCTCTCTTCCTGTTTCTCCCATCCTTCCTGTCGGCATTTATTACACTTCTTTCCACTTCAGGAGGTTGTACACTAAGTCACACGCCAGGAAAACATTTACAACGCAGGGCGGTAACCATATAACCAAATAACGGAATGATGTGGAGCTTACCATAGCGCCCCTGCGAAATGGATGGGGAGACGCAAATGTGGTGTCCACCTGGGAAACAAATCTTCAAATTCTTCCCCCGCTCCTCGCGGCTACGAAAATTTCACCACCAGACTGGAATGAAAATACATGCAGTAGTTATTGTCTAGGCTTCCATCTACACTCATACAGCTGTCAAACACCTTACAAACAAACTGGACTGAATGATAAAAATAAAACGATACGACCAAACAGAGTGAGTTTCAGCACCATTTCACTGCTAAGGAGATTACTTCATCGTAATTTTGGTAGGGATCCTTTGTGCATACGTAAGCGGTTGAAATCAATAGGCTTCACAGTATATTATATGCATTTTCCCCCGCATCCCACCTGAACACTGTAATAATCTCTTTAGCGTTAAGACAGGAGACATCAACTTGGCCCACTATAAAAAAACCTCTCACACTTTGGGGATGCTACACAGTTAGGAATTATTATTATTATTATTATTATTATTATTATTGTTGTTGTTGTTGTTGCTATTCTTCTTCTTATTATTATTATTATTATTGTTATTATTATTATTATTGTTGTTGTTGTTGTTGTTGTTGCTATTATTATTATTATTATTATTATTTCGTTCTCATAAATCAATGACTAAGAACAGGGCATCGCAAAAAACAGACTTAAGACCAAATTCCCCACTAGTGTGTGTGTGTGTGTGTGTGTGTGTGTGTGTGTGTACAGAGGACAAAGAAGACATCAGAGACACACCGAAATAGCTAATACTTAGAATCACTAACATACTAAAGCTCAGTTCCCCCTCGTAACCTGGGTCTAATGATTGAGAACAGAGAATCATTAGACCTTGGACGTGATTTTGATGTGTTTCCAGGCCGGACAAGAATGGGAGAACGCAGAAACTTCGCGTATCTCTCGTTTTTCTTGCAATAAAATGTCTTGGTAACGAGTCATTTGGTCTTTATGTGTGTGTGTGTGTGTGTGTGTGTGTGTGTGTGTGTGTGTGTGTGTAATTCACCGGGTCGGTCAGGATCACTTGATGGTCGTGATTCTCTTGACCTAGGTCGTGATCGTCAGCTTTTACCCTCCCGGAAGGGAGCTGAGAGCTCATATAGTCCGATCTAAGGGCAAGGCTGTGACCTTCACACACGCACACACCCGTCCCCTTGCTCAAGGGGGACAGTAACCGCCCACTTCATCAGTGAAACTTTTCGCAACCTGTGTGTGTGTGTGTGTGTGTGTGTGTGTGTATCCCAGTCCCAGTTCTATGGTAACACACAAAGATTAAAGAAGAGAGTCGAGAAAAATAGAGAATGCTTCTGAGATTATATTTAGCAATAAAGGGGAGGTTTCCATCAATAAAATCGCGCCATATCATAGAACTAACATGGCAGCGAAGTAGTCCAGATATCTTTAACAAATATAGACTTCCCTGATTCGGGTCTGCTGCAGAATAGGTCAGTGGATAAGGAAAGAAAAACCATGATTGCTGAAGACATTACATGTAGAAGGAGAGGGATTCAGGCTAGTATATTGGCATCAAAAAATTTCAGAGCTCAGATGACAGAGGAGTAGATGGGAAATAAATCTTTAAGCGAAATAAATCATGGTGACTCAAATCTAAGGGAGCGGAGGGTAGGGTATGAAGGTGAGAAAAACAGGGAGTGCATAAGGGTGACAACCACATCGCAGACACTGTTAAATTTCACCCTTAGGCACGTATCAAGGCTCTTTCCATCCTCGAGAGTTGCAAGTGTCCTCCGATTGGGCCTAAATTTTTGTCAACTTCGGAGGCTTAATAACACCTTTTCCTTGCATCTTTATTTATGTTTATGGCCTCTTAATATTCACTGCATCGACATTCAAACAGAATTAATGTACAGGAGAGTGGCAAGGCATAGTGTCCAAAAATAAATTGAGAAGGGAAGGATGTTAGTAAGCTTCCGAAATTCAAGAGACTACACCAACGCCATTGTAGGGGCGGGGACGGTGGGTATTAAGGCGAGGGAGATAAATTCTTTGGCGCCACTGTAATCGAATTATAGGCTGACTGTGATGGATGAACGCTCTTTTTTTTTTTTTTTTTTTTATCGTTACTGACAGTAGAACAATGGATAGGGAGCACTCTGAAGAACAGTAGAACAAAGTATAGGAAGTACTTTGAAGAACAGTAGAACGAAGGCTAGGAAGTACTCTGAAGAACAGTAGAACGAAGGAATTGAATTGAAATATTTATTGTTGTAAAAGGTGCAGTGTGCTTATACAACAAAAGAGGGTGGTGGGTCTTGCCACACACCTTCTTCAGCCAATACAAACGAAGGAGAGGAAGTATTTTGAAGAACAGTAAAACAAATGGTAGGAAGTTCTTTGGAGAACAGTAGAACGAAAGATAAGAAGTACTCTGAAGAACACCTCAGGAAGCATTCATTAACCTGGGATACTGGCCAGGTATGACTTTGGGCACTACCAGGATACCCCCTCAGCGAGTTACCTTTTTTGGTACCAGGTCTTCCATTTTTAAGTCCATTACTTCTTAAAATGGTTAACTCTGGAACTGTCATCCTCCTCCTGTTTTTCCCATTGCCTATGACCTCCAGTCTTAATCCCTTTACTTAGAGAACGTCATTTTTTTTCTTCCTCCTACTGCTTGATAAATTTATTCAGCTTAGATCGGCCTACGTATAAAATAAATGCTATATCTAACCCACCCACCTGGTTAAATATATCCAAATTCGAATAAACTCTTCTGAGGGTTTAAATATCAAAGTAAAAATTGTATCTTCGGGTTAAATAAATTAAATGCAGCATGTCCAGGCATCTTGAAATGAACGGATCTTGAGTTTGGTTTTCTCTTGGTAAACATATTTTAAAGAAATTTTGCAGGCTATTAGTCTTGAGTCCTTTATTTCTGTAAAACACATTCTCTCTCTCTCTCTCTCTCTCTCTCTCTCTCTCTCTCTGTATGTATATCCCCATCACAACCACCATCAACAATATCTTCTCCCTCTCACCACCATTTCCACCACCGTCACCACCACTATCAAGACTGCCATGCATCATCACCTTCACCTCTCGGTACCCGTACTCACCATACCTCTCTATATTCACCACAACACCTCTTTCTAGTACCACAGCCTATCCCATTCTAGCACCACCATCTTTTCTCCGTCTATCCTGACAACCACCTTCCCCCTCTATTCCCTAATGACATGTGACCGCCGATGTCTTCCGTCCTTATATCGTAATCATGGGAAGAAGAAGAACGAGGCAAGCAGGGTCAGGAGTCATGTTCATTTGTTTACCTAGATTGTCACTGTTTGCGTGTGTAGCTGTGCTTTGGAGGAGTGGCTGCTGCATTTCTTATGGTTGATGCGTGTGACTTTTGTCGCAGTGCGTGTACATCACCCGTTGCCTTGACCTGCACAGACGATGAGCAGGATGTGTTTGGGTGTTTGAGTGGCTTATTTTGGTGGATGGTGGAATCTTAGCTTGTATAAATATGGATGAACTGAATTTCGAGGATAAATATTGTGAATTCACCAGCCGCTCCGGTACGCTCGCTTCCTATCCCATTATTTTTTTCCCGTTCTCTCCTACTGGAACACACAGCTAGGCTCAGTCTTACCAGTTCTTGCCAATTCCTAATAAAGCAAGGTTCTTCTTAACAGGTCAACTGATTTTCAGATGAGTCTGCCCTCTTGAAAGTGAATTCAGTGAAATTTTTTACTCCCTGAAAACAGAGCCTGAGATATATTTTGGCAGATTCGCCGGGGGAACTAATCAGATTTGCCAGCACTATCATTTTTAAACTTAATTATTGAGGAGATCCTATTCCAGGCTAAGACACATGTAGGAGGCACAATTGAAGAGTCAGTATATACTGTCTTCGATGCTGAAAACGATAATACAGCTCTTTATTTTTATTTTTTAAAGTATATGTTATTTCAGGTTGCATTATACTCGAGTAACTCTGTCAACATGCGAACCCGTGTTGATGGACCTCCTTTGCCTCTTCGTTTGGAATTTTAGCACTGCCTTATCAGCCATCTGTTTCGTATTGGATACATAATCTTTGACTCCAGAAACTGATGGGAAAGAAGTTCGTCTCTCTCTCTCTTTCTCTCTCTCTCTAGTCTTTTCTTCGTGTGTAATAATATTCATCTTTAACTGCATTCTTAAGCAAAAAAAAAAAAAAAAAAGAAAGAAAGGAGCTACGCACACTACCTCATACTAATACAGTCTTAGACCCGCAATTTCACTGGTTACGGAAGCTTCCTAGCACCTCTTCCTTAGTGATTTATTTTCTGATATGGCTGGTTAATACTGTCTTGTACATTATTTATCCAGTGAATGACGATATTGGGAGGATTTATATAACATAGAAAAGGGTAATAAGGTGCAATGAGCAAAATAAGTCGCTTAGGAAGATGTTACGAGGCTCCTTGGCCAACGAGAATGTTTTTTTTTTTTTTTTTTTTTTTTTTATAGTCTGGATGGTCGTCCTTCCTTCTTGGCTTTAATATACTGTACTTGGAAAACTAAGCTTATTTTTTTTGGGGGGGTTAGATTTTGGAATTCAGACGTTCAGTGGAGATAAAACTGTAAATTCAGCTTCACTCGAAGATAACTATACTGATAACTAATCTATCTATAAAATCAGAATGCGAGTTTCAAGAATAAAATAAAACTTGAAGGCCTTGGAATGATGGGATTAAAATGACTGAGTTGCTTTTAGGAACTGCATATACTGTATCTGCTTTAATGGTGTGTCCTTCTGAATCTTAAAATGTGCCTTAATCAAACATAAAAAAGAAAATCGTCCTTCAGAACAATAATTGTGTCTGTCGTTGTAGCGCACCACCAGAGTGGGTCATCAGGGAGTTCCGGCTCAGGACTGTGTGTGTGTGTGTGTCTGTCTGTCTGTCCAGGAAGAACTTTAATATCTCTTCAAGACTCGCTGTGTGTGTGTGTGTGTGTGTGTAATTCACCGGGTCGGTCAGGATCAGTTGATGGTCGTGATCGTCAGCCTTTACCCTCCCGGAAGGGAGCTGAGAGCTCATATAGGCCGATCTAAGGGCAAGGCTGTGACCTTCACACACGCACACACCCGTCCCCTTGCTCAAGGGGGACAGTAACCACCCACTTCGTCAGTGAAACTTTTCGCAACCTGAGCGAGGCTCGAACTCCCGTCCACCAGTTGGCAAGCAAGAACGTTACCACTGCACCAGCGAGCGGTGTGTGTGTGTGTGTGTGTGTGCCATCTCGTCAAGACTCCCCGAACATGTTTGCCCAGTCACATAGCCAACACTAGATGCTTCGTAATCACTTCTTCAGTCTGGTATACTGTTAAGCACATTACTGCTTTAACGGAGCAATTCAGTCTAACCAGTGAAAATAATGATGTCAGAACTCATTGTCAGTCTCATTTCTCCTCAATCTTTCACTGCTTTCCGGCGGTAGCTAAAACTAAAGTGACAGCACCGTACTAAAGGGCTTTATGAAGACAGTCTCTACCTTCTTCTCTACCCTAAACGGAATAAAGATTGCCTGCCAGAAGCTACAGTGAAAATAAACAAGGTATTTTTATAGTGAAGGGGTAAAAGATTCCCTGGATTTTGCACCATATCTTTAAGTCCTCGTGGATACTTTAACACAATGCACCTTACCAGTCCTCTTTGAAGTTTAGCATGCTGGAAAACCAAAGTCAAGACCCCGTAAATAGTGAATTATGTGGAAAATACCAAGAGGAAGAGAATTTTATGAATGGGAGAAACACTTGTGATGGCAGAATCAGAATAAAATGACGGCAGATGATGTGTTAGTGGGAGAAAATTATGAATGTGAGAAACACTTATCACAAGGAAATCAAACTAAAATGATAGGAGAAATGCAACTCCTTCGGGATTCACTTTAAGCATAGATCCGGTTGTCCTTAAATGCTGCTAGGACACCTTGGACACGACGGACCGTCTCAACACAAAGAATACACTATGAGCAGTACAAATTATCCACTTATTAACCACCTATTATCCACTTTCCCGCCGAGTCACGCAAGCGCTCCATCGGCCCACAGTCAGCGATATGATCATTCCGTCACCAAACACTCAGACTTCGTGACGTGAGGAAAGGCCACTAAAACAGATAAGTGCGTGACATGCCTAGAGGCGATTTATTTGACATCTGGGGAAATATGGCCACCTCCACAACGCGAGTCTTAATTATGATGTAGGCACGAGTCTTCTTGGTTACTAGTAAAATCAGCCCTCTAATCTGGCTACTTCCATAGCCTGAATACTGGGTCATTTTTGCACGAATTTCGATTAATCTTAGCCATGAGGTAGGCATGAGTCTTCTTGGTTACTAGTCAAATAAGCCCTCCAGTCTGACTACAAGGTAATCTGATGAGCTGAAAGAAGTAAAGGATCTCTGTCACATAAAACAAACCAACTGTAGTTCCCAATAGGACGCAGCGACTTCCAGAAGATGTAAATTAAGATGTGAATGAAGTTGTGAAAGAGGAACTGTGGTGACAGGGTCGTGTATGACAGTCTTGAAACTCCCACGTAAACCACTGCACACGCACGAAGGCTTAACCCTTACGATGACGCATTTTTCTTGGTCTTTTTGGTACCTTAAGGGGATTTGACTCAGTTTAGGAGAGACTTTTAGATTAGGATGGGATATATGTAACTGTCTCCCCATAAACCACTCTACATGAACGAAGGCTTAATCCCCCAAAGAAACACTCTTTTATCTTACTGTTTTTGGTACCTCGAGGCGATTTTATCCAGTTTAGGAGAGACTTTTGAACTGGAGGCGTTAAAGCAGCCTTGCTTAACTCCCTCAGTACCAGGACGCTATCCAAAGATGAGCAAAATCGTCTGGGTATTACAAGAATGAAATACAAATACGTTACCTGATCAAAAGGGGTAACAGACGAGGCTGTAGGAATATTTTTTAGTGTCGAGTAATAGTTTCATAAGCAAGGTGGAGCACATCATCGCTGGTAAACCCACTAAAAAAACATTCTTTACCCTTGGGTGCGATGAACTCTGAAACAGTGTATGATAGTGAAACAGTGTTCATTTGGTACTGGTAGTAGTTCAGAATCCTTGATCCCCATTTCATACTGTATCATACCACAAGGGTAACGCGTATTTTTTTATTTTTTTAGTGGGTGGATATATATGAGTAAACAAATCAGTAAGTGCAATAAACATTGACTAAATAAAGGTGAGCGAGAACAGAGACAACATTGATCGTCCTCACACTGCTTAGACGTAGCACGGAAGTACATCGACATCCACACATCCGGTACGCCAAGAAGCGTGAGTTATTTTAATGAAGAATATGAAACCTTGTTGTCAGGTGGAGCTGAGGACTTTCTGTCGTGCTGAGGGCAGGGCCGCACCTCCCACCTTGACCACACACCCTCGTGACCCCGTAAGAAGGGTGCAGCCACACGTAGCTCAAGTAAAGATGGCAGTTTCCTTGAGGGATGTATCATTATTCACCTCCGTAGATCTTACCTTGCCCACCCCACTCCTAATATATGGATCCGGCTTGTATGTTCACGAGGTCAGGCGCTAAACCACCAATGAGGGGGAAACTATAGACGATAAGAGGGTCGAAGCATTAAAGATTCGAATCCCTCTCAACAAAGGGAACGCGTTGCAGCTTAGGTTTTAGCCCAGCATTTTCAGTCTGGGGAACTCTTAACCCTTGGGATCCACTGTAAAATTCTTAAAGTAAATTTTAGGAATGAGAAAAATATAAAGATACCAATATCAATCGATTGGCAGACTTATAAACAATTGATGCAGTAAAAAGGGCTGGGTTCACTCCTTAAAAGTATTACGACATGAAGCGTTACACTAACTTTATTATTATTATTGCGATTATTATTATTATTATTATTATTATTATTTTTATTATTATTATTATAGGTTTCCACTCGTTATTACGCACTAATGTAATACAGATTGATGAATATCGTTAGAGACTCCAGCATAATTTTGAGCATATAGTAACAATTTGTCAGATGCATGATTTTGTTAACATAGCTGGTTTGATGACGAACCCTACAGCTCCCTAAATGTACACACACACACACACACACACACACACACACACACACACACACACACGTTAAAACCCCTTAAACTTTCTCTTTCCTCTACGACAGCGTGTGTGCTAACCTGACAGAGATCGCCAACCTCTTTCAGCTCAGTTGATGGCCAGGTGTAGTCGGACTGGAGGATTGATCTGACTAGTTACCAAGGAGACTCAGTGCTTCTTCATAACTAAAGTTCATTGAATTTCATGTAACCACCACTTAAGATACGGGTTAGGTTGTAAAAGTGGCTCGACTATCAGGTGTAAAAAGTCAGTCTTTCTTTCCCTGTCTGTCTGTCTGTCTGTCTAGATAAATAGATAGATAGATAGATAGATAGACAGAAATGTGGATAGATAAGCAGATAGATAGCTAGATAGATAAATAAATAAATAGATGGACGGATACTTGATGAATGGATAAATAGATAAACAGACAGAAGGAAACCCAGATAGATAGATAGATAGAAAGATAAATATTCTTCTCCTCCTCATCCTGTTACATATTAATTTCCTTCCTACCCCTCATTCTCCCACTATCACCTTATCTTCCCCATACCCAGTAAACTCTCTCTCCTCCAGGCTGACAGCTCCCTGAAAATTAAGAATACGCCGCTTTGATAAGGTGGGCAGATTAACGCTTACTGTACAAGTAAAGACATTTTTTTTTTATCTAATTCCTAAAGCTGAGGATCGTCACAATAATATATTCTCGCCAACCCCTTCTGTCTATGAGGTCTTTCATTCATTCAAGACGTTCATAAGGAATTGGACAAAAATATGTGAGGTCATCGTAGTGGATATCTTTTTTATGCAAGGGAAAAGGAACCAAAGACCAGAAGTCAGCAAGATTGTGCCCTCCAAGAAAAAACAAAAACAAGATAACAGAGAGCCATATTCAAGATCTGGGTATGAATGTAAGTACACTGTGTAACTGTATACCTAACACTGGCAGGTATATTTACTTTACATGTTCCACCTGAGCTTCACGAGTCCTGAAAGACAGTTGACACGAAGAAATGAGGAACACCACTTTATTTTATCCTTTACTGGTGTTTTGCAGGTTTACGCTGATCGATGAAATAAAGGTGAGCAGTGCATCAATAGCATTTCATTATCCGAAGTGAAATGCAAAAATATGTGGGTGCAATGTTTTTGTTCGAGAGGTAAAGCTAAGATGTCAAGGGTTTGGTTGAAGTATGAATGTGTTTTCCAGGGAGGGTGCCTGATAGTCTGGCTTTTGTCGAATTTTCCTTTGTTTCTGGATCCTACCCCATCCCATTTTTTCTTTTCTTTTAGGTATGAAGCTGACGACAAATCACTGTAATATTTATCCGCGAAGAGGCGAAGGTGTAAGAAGCAGACACTGTAATTTTAGTGCCTTCCCTGCGACCCATGACGAAGTATGAGACGAAAACAAGAACTAAGAAAAGGGACCACGAAAGAATGAGGCGCGTCTGAGAGGGAAGAAGACCCAGCAAGACGCACACGACTCAGCAGGCATCGAAACGGCAGGGTGTGTGGGGATGCAAATTACAGGTATTTTTAACACACACACACACACACACACACACACACACACACACACACACACACACACACCTGTCTAGCATCACCCACGCAATGGAATAACGTCAAATTCACTCGCAGAAATGTTTGAGGATTGAAAGTACGAGGCAGGGTAATAAAAAAAAAAATTTACACGTAGGCTGGCTGGGTGGGAGAAGGAGGTGGGTCTGGGAGAATGGAGTCCTAGGAAGAGAGTTGTATATGTTGATGTAGATGGAGAAACAGGTAATTTTTCTTTTTCTTTCCCTTCCTTTTTGTGACAGAGTGTAACAGACAGAAAAATGAGGAATTGACGAGAAGATGAGATGTTAGAAAGGGATCTGTACACGTTGACGGGGAGAGAGAGAGAGAGAGAGAGAGAGAGAGAGAGAGAGAGAGAGAGAGAGAGAGAATCATGCTCTCCTCGAACACATGTCCTGATAAGACTGAACAAAAACACACACAAAAAAAGCAGTGATAAAGTTCAAGTGTCTTTCTGGGCAGGCTTAACTCCACCTGATTATATCGAAATTAATGGATAAGAGAGATTAACCCATTCACTTGTCCTGGAGAGGGACACCTTCATGTGGTGGCACCGATATTCCTGGATGGTGGAGCTGCCTGGTTATTCAGACATCCCTCAGGTCCCTCCCTCCATATCCCCCAGGAGAAGGATAGTGGAATGCTGGTGAAGGGTAGGTTCAGTCTGCAGTCTCCTGGGTTCACGTTTCAGATGAACCTGGGGCTACAACATCGATTACTACTACTAAAATTACTACTACTATTTCTATTACTGCTACAACTACTACTATTGTTACTACTATTACTACTACTGCTACTACTACTACTACTACTACATCTCTCGTAGCCGTAGCCTAGCCGTTTCCAGGGATGTTAGATTATAGGGTTGTAAGAGGAGAGAATTTTCAAGTTGTTCTTGTCGTGGATGGTAGAAGAATAAAGATGAGCCTGGGGTTTGACTGCAGTTTTATTCTCAAAAGGGAGATATCTTGACAATAACAGTTACGCCGTGCCCTCTACTCCTGTCTTTTCCACCGTTCCTCTTCCTTCTATCGAGTCCCAAGTTCCCAGCCCCTTCTGACCTGTCTCTCCAGTTTCCCCTGTATATGACTAGTTGTGTCATGTGTGTGTGTGGGCACGTGTATGAGTCAGTAGTGCTTTCCATCATGGGTATGGTGTGGCTTTCCTTGACGTCACGTTGGGCTGAGTGCGACATTCCCTAGATAGGTTACCATTCCTGTTTCCTCCAGCTCTCTCGAATTTAGGCACGACTTTCCTCAAACCTCTAGATTACAGATTAACAGCATATAATGTCTATCTGTTATGTTGTATTGTTATGATATACTAGTGCCTTGACACTACTACTACAGAATGAGTTGATTAAGGATACATCTAACCTCTCCAGCCCATGAAGTCTCACCTCAGCCGAATAAAAAACACATCAGGAGGCAGCAAAAATTATGTAAAAATGGATGTAACCTTTTTGAAAGAATTAATTACAGTTTACAAGACACCGACACATTAATAAACAAAAAAAATTTGTATTACCCTTGCCTCCCTTCTGATGACGTACAGATTTTTTTTTTTTTTTTTTTTTGTCGAAGAATTACCAAAATTTTGCGCAATATTCTGGAAAGTCTGTTGGGCTTCGAAGATAACAATACTGAGTTTCAAAAGTCATCGTTCACTTTCTTTATGTATCGTAAGGCAGTGGGTCGATATAAGAGTCCGCAATAGTACTTTTAGGCTACATTTTAATAATCTAATGACCATTTTTTCTTCTCTCTCTCTCTCTCTCTCTCTCTCTCTCTCTCTAGCTTTGAAGAGACTATATGAATTTGAAAAGACTTAGCTTTCATTAACTCCTTCACTGCCACAGGTCATTCCAAGAAGCTAACTGAAGTGTTTTGTTGACATCAAGGGGGAAAAAAATGGCATTTGGGCACTGAACTTACGTGTGATTAGCGTTATCAGGAGAGGAAGGGTTGATCAGATAAGCTTAATCTTAGGTCAAGGAAGCACTGGAGATAAACTAGCAGCTGAGGTGGCGTTTTTCTTACTATATTCTTGTTACCTAAGATCTGAACCATCTTAGAAAAAGGAAAGCCCATTGTTAGTGAGGAAAAGCCTCCCTGTTAGTGAGGAAAAGCCCCCTTGTTAGTGAAACCCCCTTGTTAGTAAAGAAAAACCCCCTTGTTAGTGAAGAAAGCCCCCTTGTTAGTGAAGAAACCCCCCTTGTTAGTGAAGAAAAACCTCCTTGTTAGTGAAGAAAAGAAGCCCTAGTGAAGAAAAGCCCCCATGTTACTGAACGGGGCAAATCTAATGTTATATCTAACCCCTTCAATGACAAGAATCTGAAAGTGACAAAGAGTGTGACCTAGAGTGTGGGCTTGAAATTCGCGTCTGATGAGAGTGAAAAGAGTGAAGGATTGCCAGTGTAGCGTGTCATTCTGCCTTGTATGAGGTATTGTTGAAGACTAGATATGCATTGTTGGGGTTAGTTTGCTGCATGATGTGTTTTGAAGTGTTGTGAAGGCGTATTAAAGTCAGTAGTATGGAATTTTGACAGCTAGACAGGAAGAGGGGGCTGGGAGGGGCAGGGAAAAGACAGATTGAGAGGCGAGAGTGAGAGGACAGAGCCGTGTGTGAGACCCTGATATACTCCTTTCACTTTAACTTGGCTCATATTAATCTCCCCACATTCATTACTGTCCTGTAGTAGTAGATTAACACTAGAATAGAATGATAATCATGAAGAAGTGCTGTGGAAAGGTTGTAAAGCCGCGGTGTTGTCTTTTTCCGCCACTGAGCCACGTGAAATAAGCTGCAAATGGACGAAAATATAGGCCAAGTTATGGAAAAAAATCTATACCAACTTTTTTCATCAGCTCCTATTCTTGACTTTTGTCCCACCAGCATCGTTCAAACTTCAAGATGAACTTCGTTATTGGCTTTTATTATATTTATTCATCAATCTTTAGGATCCTTTTCACAATTCTTCACTCAGATGGCCATGGTGTAAAAGCTTGTTCCTCCAGCATCGTTCAGATTTCAAAATTGACATGAATATTGGATTTTTTTTTTTTGTATCTGGTTAACAAGTGTTGGAATCTTCTGCGCAGTCATCCACCAGAACGACAGTGGTAGTGTATTTCCCCTGATAAAAGCTAATCTCTTTGCTCAGGCATTTCCTCCTTACTGATACAACGAGAGACCACTAATACTACTGCCACTACATCTACTGCTACTACTACCACTACCACTGCTACTACTACCACTACCACTATTACTACTACTACTACTACCACCACTACTACTACTCCACTGCATCTACATCACACTCATGGCATATCCGTCACTTTCCTCCCTGGCACATCATATCAATGAGAATCACCTACAGGCAGAGAAACACACCAAGCCCCTCTCGGCCTAGGAATATTGGCTCACACAGGAAAATGAGAAATAAGAGAGAGGAAATATTAAGCTAACTTCAGAGAGAGAGAGAGAGAGTTAAGAGGAGTGGGGGGATTCATGGGTTATACAGGTAACCCTCTCCTTAGGGATTCACGCACCCACCCAATGTCTGTGCTGGATCTGTCACTCGTATAAAGGAACTGTATTGGTAAAGAAAAGTTGATGGGGAACATCGTAAGCCCACAAGCATAGACTACTTATAAATAATGAAGAAATAATAAAACACAGTGCTAGAACAAAAGCAGGCAACCATTATCTGCAGATTTTTTTTTTTTTTTTTGTTATATCCAAATCAAACTTGACGGACTAATAAGCTTATTATCTGTAGGCATTATTTATTGCAGCTGCTCGTCTACACACTTTTTTCTTTTTTTTTCAAAGACCCAAAGGCCAGGATGAATGGTATCTATAACAAGGATTTCCATTATCATCATTCTGTCCCTACTTCTCACTGTGTGGGGTGACAGGGATCCAGATAAAGTAACACGGATATAAAAAGGTAAAAGAATTAGTAGGATGCTCAGTGAAATGGGTAATATACATAGAATTTCAAGCAACGTTCAAGCCTGTGACATCTTCGGATTCACCTCACGGACCAACCGATCCCTACATAATTGCTTAGTGTTGCTCCTGGGACAAAAATCATTTCCTCTGTTGCAAGGTTTAAAAAGAGGGTGAAGTTTACATCATGTGCATCTCTACAAATACTTCATCTAAATATATCTATCCCTCGCATGTTCGATTTTTTCCTCGACTTCCATTCTTCACTAAGTCGCACAGTCCCTCCTTGATCTTCCACGCCTCCTCATACTTTCAGCCTCACTCATAGATGCCCTTCTCACCACCCTGTTCACTAAACTTTTCCTGTCTCTTCAGATCATCTAAACACACTCCCCTCTACCCTCCTTCACATCTTGCACAAATCTCTGTATATTCTAACCTCTCTAACCTCCACAATCTACTTACAATGGCTAGAGTCTCGTTCCTGCTACTCTCACTCCTGATTTCCCCTACTTATGCTAAGCTATAGCCCTCATCAATACCATCTGTCTTCCTACTCGTTAGTCTTTTCACGGCCTTCTTCACGTCTGCTGTTTGCCCATTCTCTAGCACAAACTTCTTTTTGTCTCAGCTCAGTCATGCCTATTTTTGCTCTCTGCTCTCCTTATTTTCAATTCCCATCATTTTTTAAAATGGCTGTTCATTCTGCCCCCCCCTTCTCTCTCTCTCTCTCTCTCTCTCTCTCTCTCTCTCTCTCTCTCTCTCTCTCTCTCTCTCTCTCAGATTCATTCTCACGTTTTCTCACTTCATCCTAACAGTGTCGTAATTCTGGAGAACTTTTTATATATTTTTCTTTTTAGTCTGTCTCTCAATACACTCTCAACTTTCTTGCTTCCGAATTCCTTATCTACTTCCAGTCTGTTCACTTCTTTTTTCTCTTCTGCTGTGTGTGTGTGTGTGTGTGTGTGTGTGTGTGTGTGTGTGTGTGTGTGTGTGTGTGTGTGTGTGTGTGTGCTACAGCATAAAACGTTTAGTAAAGTTAAACAGGTTCGCTTACAAGCATGACGAACTTCACAACACAATATGGCACACGAAATCACTAGATCACTCCACTAATTATTTGGTTTTATAAGCATTTCGTCACCATAGTCACTGGCCTCGAAGAATATTAAGCCCTGGAAATTTATCCTTGAATGGTCTGTATACGCTAGATTAAATGTCTACCATCCACATTCGTATTTCTGATATTATTCGCATTCAGAGATGTGGCAAAAGTTAATAGTGTGTTAATACTTTTGCGTAGATGGTACAGCCGCCTCCACTTCTACCTACTATAGGGGGCAGTGTGTCCGAGGTCTTCTGTGACACTATAGCTCTTTCACCTTTGTTTGGCTCAGACTTTCGCCCTTTTGTAGCGCATTTCACGAAGCTCAGTGACAAAAAAAAAAAACACAATGCTACGGCTCTGCATCCTTCCCAACCCACTCCCTTGTGACAAACACCACATTCAAATACAGTATTCATCTTTTTTACAACTCGGCATGCAAACTGGAAAGACGTCAATTTTAGGCCAAGTTAGAGTAAAAGAAGACGATTTGCTTATATTTTTCGTCTGCTTTGTTGGCGCAATGTTTTATGGTAATCAGACCACAGTAAATGTAAGACGTAAGCAGATACACTAATGCCACATGGAAACCCCCAACGCACAAGCCCCTGCAGTACAAAGAACTGAAAACTATTGTACCTTCATATTTCAAACACCTTCTTAGTCCATTGAGCAGCTCCCCGTCTCAGAGATGATATTTTGAATTAAAGTAGTTCCAGCCGAAGGAGAGGCTTGCTACCGTATATGTTCGTCACTTTAACTTGGCCCAGATTTTCGTCCTCTTGAGCTTATTTCACGTAGCTCATTTGCAGTAAAGGACAGTGCTACAGTGTTTCTAAATCACTTCCATAGCACGTTCTCGTCACTAGCACCATATTCTACCTCTAATCTCTTGTTACAGGTAGCATTGAAGACTGACAGATGGTAATTTCAGGCCAAAAGGGGCATAGTACTCTTGCTGAAGCTGATTTTGCGATGATGACATCCGGCGGTGACCACTTCTGCATGAGGGTTGGGTGGGAGGATGGGTGTATGGATGACCTTGTGGGTGGAGCGAGGCGGGGTATATGAGGGGCGGGTGGGCGGGCTGCAACACTCCCGCCCTGGCCTCACCACAGCCACTTTCCCGCCCCCGCCCAGCCGCCCGACACCCTTGACTGCCACACCAAAACCTCAAGGCGCCCGCCGTCATGATCAGGCTGGTGAGTCCTACCTGGCCTGCAACGACTAAGATATATGGGATCACCTGTGCTTGCAGTGTATAGCTCTCCAGCCTCGTTAAAGATACTGTTTTGATTCTAGCTTGGCTCAAAATTCAAATATCTCCATCTTGAATGCTGAGTTGTAAGAGTAGATTGATACTAGATTATGATGTTAGTCACAAAGAAGTGCAATGTAAAGTATAAATAACGATAACGGTAGCACTGACTTTTTCTGCCACAGAGCTACGTGAAATAAGCTGAAAAAGGACGGAAATCTGGATCATGTTAAAGTAAAAAAAGGTTTAGTTAATATCACATGAAAGGGATGACGTACATCTTTTCAGTTCGATTTTGAAGTAGTCACAGACCATAGTCACAAAAGCGTAACGTTGTTGGCAGCTGCAGGCCAAATTCAAACTTTATTTTCTATCTAGGCTGTACCTGAGCTCCCTTGTATGTTCCCATGCGGGGTGAGAGACAAGCCAGAAACAGGGAACGCTCCTTCTCAATTGCAAGCCGAATATAGAAACAGTAATGACCCAGTTTTGCGTGTTTAGCCAAAGCGCAAAGTTCCCCCTCCAGTTTTATATTAGCTTAAGTGGCCTGAATGTGTGTTTTGCTGCAGTAACCAAGGAAGTTAACTGTTTTATGAATGTTGTTTTTGATGAAGTGCCAACTGCTAAAATTACTGTCATTGCGTGACTTTTTGTCATCATCTTCAGTCATTTTTGAACCATCACCACTATCATTATCCTCCTTACCCAGTTTCCCTCATTACAGTATGATGAGAGCTCGTGCACATTTTTTTTTTTTTTATCTCACTCCAGACTAGAATCAGAGGAGGTACGATTCTACTTACAATAGAAGCACTGACGTTACAAAAAATTGGGGTGTGACTTTTCCCCTCCCTTCACTCCCTCTTTTTAGTTTCGTTTCATAATACCAAAGAATATGTTGATATATTTACTTTTCCTCTATCCCCAGGAACTCATTATTCATTAATTGTATCATCATCATCATCGTTATCGTCATCATCACCATCATAATCCTATTTCCCACTAAAAACACCTTTTCTCGAACTCTCAAAGTTGTGCCATGATGTATTACAGATCATAAGACCAAAATTACTCTCATGGCCCCCGTATCGACCCGTTTCAAATAATGGGTAGGATTGGCGGGAGACGAGATATGGGTGGGACGCTGCACGCCCTTCGACCAAGGGAATATTGAGTTCTAGGAAATATCTCAACATTAGATCTAAAATAGGGACCTGGATTGTACATTCGACCGTTGCTTGCTGTATTCTGCAGGGGAGGAAATTTAGAAGAAAAAACTGATTGTCTACCGTGCTGACTCTCGTGTAGTGGATAGGGATTACGTTTGAAATCGGCGACACTCCGTTCCGATATTACCAGAAATGATGATGGACTTCGACATTTTCCTTACTGTAAGTCCCTTTTCACTCTAACTTGGCCTAAAACTGTCATCTCTCCTTGCTGAATGCTGAGCAGTAACAATAAATTAGCACTAGGATATGATACTAGTCACGAAGAAATGTTATAGAAAGGATACAGAACCTATGTGTTGTCTTCTGTTACTGCATTACGTGAAATGGGCAGCAAAACGACGAATATCTGGGTCAAGTTAAAGTGAAGAGAGTATAGTCTGATGTACCGCCAAAACAGTACAAGACCTATCTTATAATACAGCAGAGATAAAGATAACTTGCTTATGAGTTTATGGTTATTAATGTCCCTTGTTTTTCCTTTTGCTGCTGCTGCTGCCACAGTCTTCTTAGATCGTGTTCACAATGAGAGTGGGAACCAGCGATACCGTATAACTTCAGAAAATACGTTAACATTCTAGCTACAAAAATACCCAGCAGACTACTTATTCTATGATTCTGGTAGTTCGGTGGCCAACTTGTCTAAATTTACTCATTTAAGACCCTGCTCCTGAATCTACTTCTTCGTCTGACCCTCATTCGTTTCAGGTTCTTTATGCGATCCTGGCAGCAGCCGTCTGTTTGCAGCAGACAGCGGCACAGCGTTCACTCACTCAGCAGGAGCGAGATCGCCAGTTACTCTTGGCTCAGCAGCGCCTCCTTCAGCCCCTGACTCTAGCACAGCAGCTGCAGGAACTGGCCCAGCAGGAGGAGCTACTGAGGCAGGAGGACGCGCTCTTGCTCAACGACCGACTCACACTACAACCCAGCGTAAGGGCAGAAGCGGCGCGTCTGGAGCAGCAACTACGCACACTCCAACGCCAGCAACAGGCTCTCCAGGTGTGTGTGTGTGTGTGTGTGTGTGTGTGTGTGTGTGTGTGTGTGTGTGTGTGTGTGTGTGTGTCTGAGAGAGAGAGAGAGAGAGAGAGAGAGAGAGAGAGAGAGAGAGAGAGAGAGAGAGAGAGAGAGAGTTGGGGAGGAAGTTGAAGCTTAATGACCTGTACTGTAGGCATCATAAGACGCCTCTGGACAAAGTGGTGGTGTTACAGGACGATGAGACACAAAGGCAGGCACATCTTATCGCTGCAGTCGTTGTTGTAGTCCCAGGCTCAACTGAGCAAGACCCCAGTGGAGTGCAGGCTGAAATTGCCCTCCTGCTGTCCACCACCCTCCTTTGGGGGGATAGGGACGGAGTTGAGAGACGTTTGTATAACCAGTCAGTGGTGCTGTCCAGTCATATCGATGACACCACGTGAAGGCAGCCCTCTCCAGCACCAGAACTATCACTAACACTGAGATACATGCTCGAATTATTGCAGGCGAGGCAGGAAGCGAGACGACGAGCGGAGCAGAGACGTCAGCAGGAGCGTACACGCCTCCGACTCTTACGGCTTCAGCAGGAGGCACTTCGTCGGGGCCAGGGTCAATTACTGGGCCTGCCGATTAATGCCTCAAACCTGCTGCTGACTCAGGCCGAAATAGCTCAGAATCAGGCGCTGCTTCAACAGGCACTGAGGACTGGACAGCAGGGACCCTACATCCCGATTATTGAGGATGAGCGTGACGGACCATTCCAAGACGGCACCTACTACTTCAAGTGAGGGGCGCAATGTTGGTCACACTTGTCCTTCTCTGGTTCTTACTTAATAGTGTGTGTGTGTGTGTGTGTGTGTGTCCTTATCCGCACTATAATTACGCTGTCTAACAACATGTCAACCAACTCAACCGCTTTTTATTCTGCTGCTCTTTTAGGTACACCACAGGGAACGGCATCGTGCGAGAGGAGGGTGCTCGACTCACCAGCCCCTACACACACGAGGTTACCGGATCATACTCGTAAGTCACGTATCCATCATTGTTCAAAACTCGATTCCTTCTCCCCACATATTTTTAGTTTATTTTTGGTATTTCCAGATGACTTTATTCAGTAAACGAGTGAGTTTTCGAAGCAGAGGACTTCAATGTAGCTCTTCTTTCTCTTTCACCCTTACAAATCCTTCTTGGATTGAATAAGGTGATATCACAATTAAAAAGAAACAGACATCATCGGACTGCCTAATGATGCATGTGATGATTTTTTTATTTGCATTCTAATGAACCTTATAATGAACCTCCTAAATTTCCGTGTCATTTTTTGCAGGTCTATTTTAGTTGTTTAAATCATATCCCACTTACACGTGTAGAAAGAATATTGACCCATTAAACTCGAGGATCTCTTATATATATTTTTACCGGATACTGCCAGACGATTTAATTAAACTTAGGAAAGACCCATCAGGCTGAAGAGATCAAGTTCCTAAAAAACGGCGCCTAAGTATACCTCTTTCACGGCTCCTTGCAGGTACACGGCGCCCAATGGAGAACTGATCATCATGGAGTATATCGCTGACGAGAACGGGTACAGAGCCTTCCCTGTGCGCCCAGACAGGTAGTGTACATCATTACATTTAGGTTAGCAGGTACGTACTGGGGGGAGGGGAAGGGACGTGGGAACCGTACGCCCCTCTCCCTTATTTTCGACAGACCGGTGATCATTTGTAATAAAAGAAATTCGTTATTTACCAAAACATACCCAATAAATATCAAATATAGACATTATCACAGAATAATTTAGATGATAATAGAGATGTAGTAACAAATTTTGAGGAGTTTGGTAATGAGACACGATAATTCAAAACTTGTGGTACGTCCGCTACGAATTACCAGCTTCCCCATTTTTCAAAACTGCAGGATACGGCTCTGAGTTAGATTAAGTTAGA
Source organism: Coenobita brevimanus (assembly GCF_032717465.1). Lineage (NCBI taxonomy): Eukaryota > Metazoa > Arthropoda > Malacostraca > Decapoda > Coenobitidae > Coenobita > Coenobita brevimanus. The sequence continues at coordinate 6,288,932 of NC_137005.1, read as the reverse complement.
TTAGGTTAAGTTTTGGTTGACTGCACTTTACTAGGAGACCAATTATTATTTTAGGATGTCACTGATGAGTTCGCTGTTATTTTACTTATTCACACGCCATACTACAGTGACGACTTTTTAGTATTTTATTCATCAGTAAATAAGATTACGTAACACAGGAAAGACTTTGAATTGGAGGGGGTTTGAGACGACCTTCTTTGGCTTATTCAGTATGAGTAGTTTTTCGTAGGTTAAACAGAATCGTCTATAATTAGAACAAATACAGTATAGAAGACGTCATCTTACGGAAAGGATGTATAATGAATGAACTTAACCCAATCTTATAACATTTTTTTCTGTTTTATCTTGTTGTCACCAGATGATTATATTCAGCTATGGAGAGACTTTTCGAACTGGACGGGTTAGATACAACCTTCATTAAAGCCTTTACTACAAGAGGTATTTCGTTAGCTGAATAAAATCGTCTTGAGGTAAAAGGGACAAACTACATCATCGGAGTGAAAGGGTCAGTCAAAATGTCTGTGAGGCTGTTATGTCTTTGCAATCACAGACTATCGATCTCTCACATTAAGCTGAAAATTTACGTTTTTCTGGTTATTTCCCTAGCTCAGTGCCAGAAGAAGATGCTACGGCTGTACAATAACACTTCTTCGTGACTGTCAATATATTCCTCTCTTAATCCTCCGTTATAGACAAGCATTCAAGACGAAGAGATGGCAATTCAAAGCCAGGTTAAAGCGAACAGAATATAGTTATATCAAGCACCCTTTCTCGATATACTGCAGGCCCAGTTGTTATAGCTCAACATTCAAGATGGGAAGTGGGCAATTTTAAGCCAGGTTAAAGTGAACAGAATATAGTTAAATCCAACACTTGGCATACTACAAATCCAATTTTTATGGTTCAGTATCCAAGATGGGAAGATAGCAGTTTTAAGCCAATTAGAGTAGACATGGTATAGGTAATTCCAGCACTCTTTACTCCCTTGTTGCAGACCCATTTGTAATTGCTCAGTGTTCAAGATGGATAGAAGGCAATTTTAGGCCAGCTTAAAGCGGAGAGAGTGTCGAAAATTCCAGGATTCTTTCCAGGCCCAATAATTACACCTTGGTATTCAAGAAGAGAGGGCAATTTTAGACCAGTTTAATGTACACAGAATAGAGTTAATTCTAACCCTGTCCCTACACTGCAGGCCCAGCAACGTCCCCCGTCCTGAGCGCATCCCAGTGCCCCCGGCCTACAGACCCCCACTGCCAGAGTTCCAAGGCCTCGCTCAGCCGTTTGACCTAACCCTCACACGAACCAAGAGACGCAACGACCCCTCCTCCCTCAGCGTGTTCACCAGCGTGCAGTCCGACTCTGAGGAGGTCCCAAAGAGCTCTGAGTCCAAACAGTCTCTGGCTGCCTTCCAACCCACTGCTGTGGACTCCGGGGCACAGAGCTACTAAGTCTGATACGTTAACCCCTTCTTGATTGCCTGATGCCGTCCATTGTTACAGTGGTTTATTCTTGCTGCTACTGGACCATCTTATTTAGATGAAGAAGCTTTGTAGTAGTGAAAAGTCCATCTTAAATTGATAAAATTATTAAAATTATTTAGTAACTTGAGAGGTGTTGCTGTTGTTGTGGTCTCATGGTCACTTGGGTGTGAATCCGGTGAACTGCAGGCTGAAGCTGTCGTTTTATAATCTACCGGGCAGCGGAGACCCTTGGTTATGCTTGTGCCACCACGTGAAGGCGTTCCTCTCCAGTACAGGCAGCAAGAATAAATAGCAATAAGACGTCTTCTGGTTGAAGGGGTTAATTATTTGCTGCACCATGATTTTCCAGCTTCTATCATTCATTTTACTTTTGGTAGATATGCAAAAAAGGCAGAGTACGGTTGTCATTATACAATATAATTTTCATGAATAGAAAAAATTAACAAGTTTATCAGTTACCCTCATTTCTAGTTCAAATTGAAAGCAGTTCTCACATCTAACTTTCTTTACCCAGTCTAATTTATCTTATCTACCTTAGAATAAAATTTGTACTTGGCCATTCTTTACCTAATCTACAATAATCTACCCTTACGTACATCAGATGTAGATTAAAATTTGATCAGCAAGTGAATGTCGAGTATCATCAGAGAACACTTTCCTGCCAGTATCATGTAATGCCATCCATATTTTGTCTTTTTCAGGATAACCTTACTTTCCAATCAATTCCATATTTTTACTACCTTATTATGGACGAACATAAATGAAGAGAGACGAACGGGACTGGGATATCGATAAGAATTTTCGAATTTATCTTCACTTCAAACTTATTTCTATGCTCTTCTGAACTCGTGAGGACATAAATAACGATCCACTTCATTAGGCTATATAACGAGAAAGTGTCCAGTGTCTCTTGAAATCTCTAGTACGATTTTTGGAGTCCAGATCTCTCTCTCTCTCTCTCTCTCTCTCTCTCTCACACACACACACACACACATAGATCTTTTTATCCCATTCTGCTCACCCCTTGCCAGTGCTCCTTATATTTCAGTGCTGTTCGTCTCATTTCACATAACCTGTACGCTGGAAATAAAGAGCATATTGAAATAAAGAAACCCCCATTTTTACTGTTACCTTGAGCAGTAGAAAAGAAAGTCACTATATACACTGTTTTCTTATGTGCAAGATGTGTGTGTGTGTGTGTGTGTGTGTGTGTGTTACCTTGACCAGTTGAGAAATAATCGCTATATCTACTGTATTTCCTATGTACAGATATTTCGCATGTGTGTGTGTGTGTGTGTGCCAAAATGAGTTACGTCACGAGTACCAGTAATGCTTTTTTTCTTTATCATATCAAACTGAAGTAGTGTTTCTTGGTAACCGGTCTAGATAACGGTAATTCTTTTTGCCACAGAAAAATTGTCTCGCTAGTCATCACCATCTTCTCTGAGCACTTCTAGCCCCTCTCTCTCTCTCTCTCTCTCTCTCTCGTTATTTACCTATCAAAAAGAGATAACTATTCTGCGGATCAAACGTACTTGACTCTCAACTCCACATATAAACAGAACCACGGACATGTAGCAGACTCAGATCGCGGTGAGTGAAAGTAGACACGACTCCTTCGATATGAGGTAGGGGCAGAAGGAACTACTGGGAAGGATATGGTTCACAAATCAAGACAGCAGTGTCACCGGTGAGTGCCCTGTCTTCCTCTCATTCTTTCTACCGTCATCATCATTATCAACATCATCATCATCATTATCTTCTTCGTTTTCTTTATCATGAAGAATTGCAAGCGACAGCTGTACCACTCTTTATGCCACTGGCCAAAGATTACACTTAGTAAATAAAAAAATAAATAAGAGTGTGGGATCAGTTCCACATGGGTTCACCAGCTAGTCTTCCCGTCTTTAGCCCGAGTAGAATGAAAGGACCTCGATGATTAATTTTGACAGAATGTGGGGTTTCGACATAAACTTTCATTTCTTCTTCTTCTTCTTCTTCTTCTCTCTCTCTCTCTCAAGCTTTATCAGCTGGTCTTCGTGTGTATATATTCCATCCGCTACGATGGCGTCCATTCTGCCTTATCTTAGCTTCCCGAGACGATTTTACTCAGCTTGGGAAAAACCTCTGAGCAGACCATCAACCGCAGGCAAGTCTCCGGCCCGGCAGGGCCATCTAACCCAGCGAACCAATGTTCCCCTGCGCCTCGCCACAGTGAGGCGCTGGGAAGAGTGTGGAGGTTTGGTTCTCGGACGGACGCAGCATTTGCGTCTCTCCACCCAGTCAACAGGGGCACCATCGACTTCCCATCACCTTTTTTTTTGGCTATGAAATTACCACTTAGCATTGTGAATGGCTTACTAGGTTACAGGACACCATTTGGCTTGTCGTTCAGTGCAGAGCCACCTGAAGTGGAAAAAAAAATTGACATGGATGGACGACATCCGAGGACAGGAGGGCAGACAGAAGAAAAAGGAATGACACTGAAGCAAGAGGTACGCAGCACTGCGTCAGGTGAGATGATGGTCGCCACTTATCTGCCACAAACCTCTCATAGTAAAGGTGGCAAGTACCCATTAACCCACCGGTTGTGCATTATCACCACAGCACATTCCTCTTAAATAACTCATTTCCACTGCTCTCACTCTTGAGCTTGGACGTTGTTGGAAGGACACAAGTCAAGAGTGAGAGCAGTGGAAATGAGTTATTTAAGAGGAGCTTGTGGAGTCACGTGGAGAGACAGGCTGACGAATGAGGATATAAAGGAGCGTTGTGGTGTTGATGTGGATGTGATAGGAAGCGTTGTGAGGAACACACTGAGGTGGTTTGGCCATGTGGAGAGGATGGAGGGTGAAAGACTGACGAAGAGAGTGTATGTGAGTGAGGTGGAGGGTGGAAGAGGGAGGGGGAGACCGAGGATGAGATGGAGGGATGGGGTGGAGAGGTATATGAGAGAGGGGGGTGTGAGTTGGGAGCAGGGTAGTGAAATGGCGGGGGACAGGGCGACTTGGAGGCGATTTGTTTGTGGCCACCCCAAACGGGATTGAGGCGTCTGGCAATAGATAGATAGATAGACATTCACAGTCCCTGCCCTCTCATGCATTATCTGGGTGTAGATCAGTTGCCTGCACAATCTTGAGACATTCGACAGATCCACTGCGCATTTATCAGCTAGGTCTGCTGGTGGACCATCATCTGACACTCTCAACAGTGATTCCATTTGTGTAAAAATGCTGTGTTATACTGCTGTTGGTGCTAAATGGCAGTACTTGCAGTAATGTATACTCCACTGAAGTTGAAACGTACCGTGTTTTCAGTTATTCTTGTTAAATTGCTTAATTTCTAACCAGGTGCTCTCCCTGATCAAACAGTAATGAACTACGTGACACAAACATTAATGAACTACGTGACACTAGTGACTACAACATACTGTATTACCATCGGGCTACGTCTGGCATATTTATCTGCGCCGTTGTACAACTGATCATTTTACTTAGATAATTTTTTTTATTTACATTATATTCAAATAAATGGAAAGTTAATGAATACGAGTTGTTCAGTTTTGTGTTTGCTGTCAGATCCAAATAAGCTTCCTGAAATCGCTTTCTGGAAAAAAAAAAAAAAAAGATTAGCCTTATCAAGGTCGAAAGTCGGCTGTCATTTGCCTGCGTATCATTAATTATATGCTTTTCCATAATTATAAGTAAAGATATTTTTTGTTGTAAGTAATATTATATCAAGTAGGTTTATCTGTCAATTTTCTAAAATATATTCATAGTCAATGATAAAATACAAATTCTCGTTTAATGAGATGAGTGGTTGAATGCGCCCCAGTGGACCATTCACATTGCAGAATACGTGGGTTGTGTCTGGGGTGCAAAGTTAGGCAGTCTTCAACTAGCGTAGTACCATCACGAGACTCCAAATATTAGTTGTTCTCTTGCTTACAGTACTTACAAAATCCTTTTAAGAAAAACAAATTATTAAGATCAATAGCTCTTAACCTGATAAATACAAACACCGAAAATTTTTGTTCAAGCGCAGCTCAGTGGTGAAGATTTTTAGTTAATGATGTTTACGTCGCCGGCCAGCTGACGGCGAAGAGTGAGATGTTGTGAGTAGTCTCTTAATTATGACTGTTTCTGTTTTATATGTCAGCCATTTTAACATTGGTTAGGTTATATTTCAGAGTAATTGCCATTGACGTTCGTTGTGCTTCTCTTACCGATAGAAATATTAGTTGTAATTAAGTGCAAGTTGTCATTAACTAAAGTCCCTGTCTGTACCCTTCTGTAAATACAATAATGCCCAAAGCAGTTTTAGGAGTTGGGTTTGAAATTGAAAACTGCGTCATTCACTGTTATTTGTGCAAATTTATTTTTCTGGTATCTTTACTATAGCCTGTAAGGAGTAATAAAAGTTTGCACTGGCAACAACAGTGTTGCATGGTCACTGTAATCAATATAAGGAGTAATTAATATTTGCACTGGCAATATAGCCATGTTGCATGGTCACTGTAATCTTGCATGCCTCCACAGAGGTAACTATTGGTAAATTTGAAGGTACTGTTTTACCGTATGGTCCCTGTGGTCAGAGCTTATAATTCAGGCCCATTTTTTTTCATGGATTTTTACTGAGAATATAATGAAGGTTTTGTGGCTGAAAGTGTAATTTGCAAATTAAATTTTTATTTTTCTATTTCATCCCATTATCTTTTTTCCCAGTGACAATACTAAAACGTGGATGAGACATGAAGAGGAGGGAAGATTTGGAGTAAAATGCCTGATGGGAGATTGTATGGCATAAATTCAAGATAAAAAAAATGTGTGGTTGATAGCTAATTTATTTTCTTGCAGTACCTCATATAAAGCATTTTATGATTGCCAAAGTTTGCTGTGTAGCAAGAAATTAAGCACAGGTATAAGAGTTGTCCATTGCTAAGGTGAATGTAAATTAATCATCATTGGTTGTGAATGACTATCAATACAGAGTTGAAATATATTGCATTATTCACCTCCTTCATATGAAGATCATTATCATCCAGGTACTGTATATAAACAAGTAATTAGATTTCAGGAAAGAAAGCAACTTACAGATTTCTCATATATTTTGCTTTGCTGAATGTTTTTTTGTATGGTACATTATCATCATAGAGAGGCCAAATCTTGCTGATGTCCAAGATTAGGGTCATTAGATTAATGTAAGTTAGGTGTTTACCACAAAATATCCCATGAACTTCATGCCTTTTGCCTTTCTGTTTGGTTTGTCCAAGACCTAAACTTGCCTTCTGTATATGGATATTAACCTTTTGAGGAGGACAGGAAGTGGTGAAAATCTATACTGGTAGTTGCAGAAATTTTTTTTATAAACCTGTTGCCCAGTGAAAATCATATACTGTACCATGAACATGGTGATTTTGGATGAAAAAAAACTGCTTGTAAACCTGTTGCCCAGATGAAAATTGTATGTATAGTAATACCATAAACACAGTGATTTTGAACGATTTAAGGTTTGTCTTAAAGATTCCACCAATAACAGAGGACGAGAAGCAGATGTTAAGTACCATAGCTGTTAATCCCTTCAGCCCAGTGATATCTTTTCTATTGCTGTTATTGCTGGTACCTGATATTTATTAATGTTAGGGAAGACACCTTGTAGGGAAGAGGGTACAGGTAATGGAAGCTACTACAATATATGTCTAACCCATCAGGTTTAGGTTCTTGAAACTACCGACAGTAAGCTAAGAAAATAAAGAATAACACTGGTTTCAGCGGGTTTTGCTATGGGAAGTCCAACTATTTTGATGATGAATATTTGTAAGTAATTGATACATAATGACCTATGGTAGTTGAGTACCGTAGCTAATATCTTGCAGTGGGCTAGGCACTCCCACTCTGTACATTTTTCATATTAAACATTTGTTAAATTGAGGCATTATCCTCACAGGATGCAACATTCTTTTGTTGATACTCATTTTCTGGCATTCTCTGAATTTTAAGCATCCCACCAGAACTAGGCCTACTCCCTAGAATCATTCCACTTTGAGTAGTTTCTTCCTTTACCTGGGATGTGCCTTCCTTTGCCTTAAATGCAGTACTGTAACACTATTATGTTTCACATACGATAGTTTACTAAAACTTTTTCCAGACAGTTTTACAGGGAATGGTGCTTTGGATAGATTATTTAGAGTAGGAGGGGTTAGATTTCGCTCTCATTAACACCTCCATTATTATAGTTCTTTTCCAAATTGAGTAATATCATTTAGCAGTAGCAAGTATAAACTCAAATGTTAAATCAACAGAGGGGAAATGTTATTCTTTATATTTGTTAGTGAAAATAATGTAGTTACCTTTTGTTGTACACTTTAATATTAGGTCCATAAGTTAATTTGGTAAGCATCTTGTATGTTACAGTATGTAGATAGATATTCTGTGCATTAAATCAGAGAATGTTTTTGCCAACACCTTTTTAGTACAGTACTGTAATGCATTTCACTGTTTGACACAAATTATAATATGAAAGTATGTTGGTGTTAATTAGCTACATCTTTCATTTCAGCATTGATGGCTGGGACTTAAGGAAAGGGAAGATATTGGCTATGTAACTATTGAAAGTGTGAATAAAATAACTACTTAAAGAACACCCAACAAGAATCTCATGCAGCTGTCCTGTGATAAATACTGGATTTATTTACTTAATTCTCAGTTGTGTTCACATAATTGCTCATTACTTGTAATGTTTCATGTAATTTAGTTACATTCCATTTATGGTTTACTAGTAAACAAGTACAGTAATTATTTCGCATTTAAAATATTTTGATGTCAGCATGGTGTGTGTGTAAGGAAATTTGGTAGTGCAATTAGTGAAGTGAGAAGGAAAGGCAAAAGAGGGACTACAATATCAGTATTATCAGAACAAAAGCATTCCAAGCCAAGATGTGGTCAACAGCCAATGGTCCTGTGAGTGGCAAACATGGACCGCTTGTTGGGGCTGTTGACCAAGGGACATCCTCCACTCGTTTCCTGGTTAGTCGTCAAGTGTTTTGTTTTATATTTGTTATTTAAATATTTCTCTATTAAATTAATATGTAGAAAATGGATTAAGTTGCTATACCCATACTTGACTTCTAGTAGCTATGTTATATATATATATATATATATATATATATATATATATATATATATATATATATATATACGGTACCGGTATATATATATATATATATACCGTATATATATATATATATATATATATATATATATATATATATATATATATACAGTATATCTATCTATCTATCTATCTATACAGTATATATATATCTAAGCCCTTGACCACCCCGTTTGGGATACATGGCGTCTGGCAATGAATGAATGAATGAATGAATCTATCTATCCATCTACCTACCTATCTATCTATCTATCTATCTATCAATCTATCTCTCTCTCTCTCTCTCTCTCTCTATATATATATATATATATATATATACAGTATATATATATATATATATATATATATATATACTGTATATATATATATATATATATATATATATATATATATAGTTATATATATATATATATATATATATATATATATATATATATATATATATATGTATATATATATATATATATATATATATATACTGTATATATATATATATATATATATATATATATATATATATATACTGGTATATATGTTTCAAACCTGCATTTAATGTTTTTCATCTAGTTGCTGTAACTTCACCTCCTCAGTGTGAGATAATTCTTTATGTTACCAAAATTTGTCTGATGTCCGGAAGGTGTGGCAATACTTAAGCTTACGTGGGTCAGCCTTGTTCATTTCATGGCTGCACTTAAGCTGCACGGCCATCCAAGATGACCCACAGCTAGACAGCACTGAGGCAGGATTCAGACATTTTCTTGGACCATATTACATGATTGCTGTAAAGAAAGAAATGAAAGCTAATACTGTATGTATGTGGCCAAAATAAGAACCATACTGTTGTGAGGGTCTCAGCTTGAAGTTGACTACTTGCTTGCTGAGTTTGCTGCCAAAGAAGGAAGATTGTGTTAATAATAACCAAGCTTGCAGCCACCTATCATTCTTGATGTGCTGTAGTATTATATTTGTCAGGATTAATTACCTATTATCTGTAGTATTTTTAATTTGCTATCTTACTGAATGAAAACATGATTGATCTGCAGACTTAAATGAAAGTTGGTGTTAATTCCTCTGAACTGTCATGAAGCAGCAAGTAAATTATAACTAATATAGTTGAGGAAGTCTTGTATTAAATTTTTGGAAACAATAAGACATTACTGTATTTAGATGTGTGACCATCTTTGTTTTCTGTTTAAATACTTTATATACATTTCTATGCAAAGATGGTCTAGATGAAATTTTTACATAATAACATTGCTGTGTTTTGTAATTATGTACTGTTTTTTGGGTGTATCAATTGAAACTGATGTTAAAATACTGTAATATCTTCACAGCTAACAGTATAACTCAACTTTTGTCACTTACCTAAACATAGGTAGCAATGGCTGAGCTCATATGGACTGAAGAGGATTGGATTCAAAGCAGTGTTAATATATTTCAAATGCTTATTTATTTAGTTATGCTTCAGCAGTAGTCCATTAATATGATATCCTGATACCAGTACCATAAGCTGCATTAAACTGGGGTTTATTCTTGATATATCAAGGCATCTCTTACTTGTCTCATCTGCTTTACATAGTACTGTATACACATATCATTAAAATACTGTAGTTGAGCACTTACCAAAGTAAAATTGTTGCATTCATTCGCTCATATAAAGATAAATTTACGTAGAAGACTACGATTAAATGAAATTTTAGCCAGTTGTAGTGATTGGTTAGGACAAAACAAAAACTTAAAGTAACTGTATTCTCACATGCCACTGCAGTGTAATGAACATTAGGATTAGGAAAGTGAATGATTTAACATCAAACCCTGAACATACTGGCAGGTATTCGCTGCTGGGACTGGAGAGGTGCTGACATACCATCAAGAGGAAGTTGCTCAGCTATACCCAGAGGAGGGCTGGGTTGAACAAGATGCAAATGCACTCCTCAAGTCTGTCTTAACCTGCATTGAAAAAACTGTAGAGAACTTAAGGTGAGAGTCCCTCAGGTTTATGATAATGCTAGCTGGTAATTTTTTCTTATTTCTAATTGTAGTTAATCATTCATATTGTTGGACATATATTTTTGAGGAAACGGTGTTCAGGGATTTGATTATTGTACAGTGCTGTACTTGTATCTAAATTTATATTGTTTTAAAAATGATAATGATGATATTTGTATTGTAAAATTTGCAGACTGATAACTGTGTCCGTGAAGCTAAATGTTTAAATACTTCTTAAACTGTGAAACAATGCTTTTAGATTATTAATAAATTAGTTACCAAACAGGCAAATGTAAAAGGCTAAAGATGACCACTGTTATATGTACAGTAAGCACAGTTCCTACGCTTCCCATGGGGCAATGTAGGATTGGATGATGGATGGATGGATGAAGCACGGTTATGACATGGCTAATTGGTCGGCAGTGGGAATATCGTTATGAAAAACTGTGTTATGGAAGTCAGTCTATAGGAAGAGTGGCTTATGATTGACACTACTCAGTGTCACCCCAAATGACCTCCCGAACCTCCCCTAACCTCCTCAGACTGGCCTAAAATGTACCATTGTTAAACTCAATTAGCCTAGAAACACACTGCACAATAACTAACGTGTAGTGTAGAGGTAGCATTATGTGAGGGTGGATCAGAGGCTGCTGCCAAACATGCATAGAGTCATTGAGCACACCTTCCTTTGCCTTTATAGCAGTATGGAAAGTTAGGTAGTACTCAGCTGTAACTAGGGCTGCACCAAACACCCCTGCTTACCTGTCAAGCATTGAGGTGCCAAAGGTCTTAAAAGTTGCTAGGATCTTCTCTTTGCAGGGATGGTTGACCCATTGACATCTAAGTCTTTGACAGTCACATTTTTTCTCTTCACCTTGATCCGGCAGATAACTTGAAATTTCTGCCCTTGGATGAGGGACTTTTGTTTCTTCCTTAATTGTTTAGGAGGAGCCATGATGGCAAGCAAAGCCAATACAATGCTCACATCGCACTGAAGCTTCAGGGAGCGTGGCATGTTACACAAGCTGTAGGCATTCTGGCAAGACCAGGCAAGCGAGCTGGGGGTGCTGGAGAGGATGTCACTGGTATGATGGGCTCGCAGTGAGGCTCTGAGCAGTCATGAGCCCTGTGCTGTGGGTTAAATGTCTGTGCAGTGGCTGGATATGTCATACTTGCAAAATCCGGTTTGTAGAGATCATTTGTTTTAAGCCATCCCCATGTATTCTTTACTTTTGCACAGCAGCATCCCCACATACTGTTCTTTTTTTTTAAACTGGGTGGTGTCAAAGGATTTTCATCTCATCAACTCCCCTCTTCTCACTGACTCCCATCGACTTCTTTCTCTTCACTTCAGTGTTGTATCTTTATCTCTTTACTATCTACTTAGGCGGTACACTCTCACCTCCTCTTTGTCCAACTTTCTAATGTCAGAATTAACCAATACTCTCCATCATTCGTGAATGCAGGAGGTCAACTCTGGAACTGTCTTCCTTACTCTTTATTTCCCTCTGCCTCTGACCCCCAGTATTTTAAACAAAATGTATTCAGAGATCTTGAAATGCATGGATCATGTATTTAGTTTTCTGTCTTTCTTAGAAAGAACAACATGTGGACTTTTAGCCTTTGGCTCTTCTTTCCATTAAGAAGAAAAAGAAGAATGTTGGGGCTCTCGTCCTGCACTGTGGTGGTTCTGCCTGTGTTATGGTAGAGTTTAGAAACTGACCAACAGCCTACTGTGTTGAAGGCATTCAGTTTAATGAAAGGCCATATTATGGGTGAAGTTACTGTGTACTTCTGTTTGAAGGAATGCACATTACATTATCTTAAGTCATGGTTACTGTAAATATAGTGGGCAGTGATAGGACCAATATTAATCAGAAGTCTGTTTAGAGAGATTGATAACAAAAATGATGTGTGAGAAATAAATAATCTGTAGGACAAAATATGGATTCACTCTGGTTTAGCTGAATCCCTACAGCACTGTATTTTGTATTTGTATATGAAAAGCTTATATCGTGCATGAGTGTATCTACAAGTCTTTGACCTTTCTTTCCAGAAATTTAGAAATTGATCCTGGTGATATCAAGGCTGTTGGCATCACAAACCAGAGAGAAACAACAATAGTTTGGGACAAGACAACTGGCAAACCATTATATAATGCAGTAGGTTAGTATTTAAAACAGATGTGTACTAAAGTAGCCTTGCAGACTGAGATCATATGAGTAATTTGGCAGTGTATTAACTACTAAGTTAGAATGGTGTGTAAATGAATATGTGCAACAAGTTAAGAAAGTGAAATATCCAGTAATGAAATACCTGTAATCGATTATTGATAGATGTGTAAGTATGAATATACTGCAGAGTACCAGTGCTGTACTGATAATTTGGACTAATAGCATGAGCTTGAGTGAAAGATTGCCAATCATAAGTAAGGTGATGAGTGTTACCTACCTTGAGATTAATTGCAGTTTCATATGGAAAGAGTGGAAGATTTAATCCATAAAGCATTAATTCTGTATGGAATGACAGCAACCCCAATCATGTTGTTCTGGTTGTGCTTGTAGTCGCCCCAGACCTTTCTGAATGTGAACCCAGTAGATTGCAGGATGAGTTTGCCCTTCTGTTGAGTACTACAGGACAGGAGTCAAGAGATATGCATATAACCAGGCAGTGATGCCACTGCATGAAGTTATCCCCCCCCCCCCAACCTGTCTAAGAATTGCAGTGCTTATCACCTGAAATGATGCCGTAGATTTTCCCACCAGAAATTTCAAAATACATTAATATTGTCATTTAGTGGTTTCAGTGGCTTCAAGATATACTGAAAATGCATAGTATTTTCCCTTATTTCCTAGCTGATGTTTAATATTATTACACATTTTTATGACTTCATATTTAGATACAAAAGCAGTGTTCTAGACCTTAGTTCCAAGGGTAGTAACTGGGTTTTATCATGATATGTTATGTCCTGAAAATACATAAATTTTTAATGCATCTAATATTTCTCCAGCAAGATATAATAGATTTGACACAGTATCGTGAATTCATCATCATTATCATCATCTGGACCTCCTTTCCCACCCTTGGGCAGGGTGAGGATTAGCAACGTCCAGACAGCCACAGCTTGCCCAGTTCAAGCCCTCGAAATCCTGGCTCCATCAGATAGGCCAAAAAACATTCACCACATTCTGTAGCTTCACATATACTGTACCTATCTGATAGAGCCAGTTCGAATGCTGTCACATATAAAAAGGAGTGCTGAATCCCAGGTCATGCACTTTGCACAAAATTCATCCAGCCAGCTCGATCTCTTGACAGTCCCTTAGCCTCACCAACTTCCATACCCCTCTTCCTCACATGCTTATCCACCATATCCCACCACCTTCTTCTTGGCCTACTGTGCCTCCTCCCTCCTTCAAATTCGCTCAGATATACCTTTTTCACCATTCTGATGTCATCTCTTCTCTCCATATGTCCATACCATCTCAGTACACTCTCTTCGATTCTGATGTCCACAGACTTGCTCACTCCACATTTTCACGAATCACATTATTTCGTATCCTATCCACTATCAGTACTCCACATACATTCCTCAGCAGTCCCATCTCCACTGGTCGTACGTTTGACTTTTCATTTTCATGCCACACCGTAGTCTCACATCCATATGTTAAAGTTGGCACTAACACTCCTTCATGTAAGCCTCGTGCAGCTGCAACACGGAAGCCTCTGTTTCTTATCAAGGCCTTCATACCACCAGCTACTTTCCTTCCTTGTGTTACTCTACTTTCCACTTCTTTTGCACATTTTGCTCTCTTTTCTAATGTGCAAAAGAAGTGAGAAGTAGAGTGACACAGGAAAGGAATGTAGCTGGTACTATGAAGGCTTTGATAAGAAACAGAGGTTTGAGTGCCGCAGCTGCTTGAGGCTTAGAGGAAGGAGTGTTAGTTCCAATGTTAAGATGAGGATGTGAGACTATGGTGTAAATAATCAGGTATAGTGTATTTGGGCTATGAAAGATGTGAAGGAATGGCACATAACACTGGCAGGATATATTTCTGTAGTCTGACATGCTTCCCTGGAACACCTGGGAATTTACTGTGGAAGATTCATGGTTGCTACATGACATTCAGATTGAAATTTGACAAGTTGGTTAGTAAGTTTCAGGCACATTTTTTCTCAGTATGACTCATTTTCATACTGTTGCCATCATTTTGCCTTTTAGGGATAGCTACTGGTGAACAGTTGATCCCTTAAAAATGTCATGTTCCCAAGAAGGTTAACAGTTTTTACATATGTGTACCTTTAGCATTTACGTCATCTATAGTAAGACCCCATTATCTTTTCATTTTGTTCTCATTTGCACAAGTTAACACTTATTCTAGCTGTGGATTGAACGTAATATTAACTCCCTTGCTCCTCAGTTTGGCTTGATGCAAGGACAGCCAGCACAGTTGAGAACATACTGAAAGAAACACCAGGACAAAATAAGGACTATGTGAAGGACCTTTGTGGCCTGCCCATCACTACCTACTTCTCGGCTGTTAAGCTGCGGTGGCTGCTGGATAATGTGAAGGAGGTGCAGGAGGTTGCAAAAAAAGGCAACCTCCTCTTTGGCACAGTTGATACCTGGCTCCTTTGGGTACGTTGTTAGGTACCGGCAGTGGATCTAGATTTGGTCACTGGAATATTTATTAACCAAGAAGGTTGCAAAGTCAGTAAATGGGAAGTCTGTTATGTAATTGCTTGTTATAGAAGCATTTATTTACCAACTAGCTGCAACTTTTGTCCATATAGCTAGTGAATAATGTTAATATTTGAGGCAGTATAAGTACAATATCCTTATGGAAATCCTGTAAATATGGTACACTAATCTTTTAATGCCATCTAATTAGCATGGTTCTGTTTCTGCAGAATCTGACAGGAGGCCTTGATGGAGGTTTGCATGTCACTGATGTGACCAATGCCTCCCGCACCATGCTTATGAACATCAAGACACTACAGTGGGATGCAAATTTATGCAAGTAATAACCCCCTCACACCATTGAATAATATTAATGTTTGTACAGTAGACCCTCAGTCTAAGACAACTATGTGGTAGTAGGTTCACTGTGTACTGTCATCATCTTCGAGTTTAATCATTTACCTTTGTCGTCTTCCTCCTTACTAGCCTCTTTAAAACACTATTCTTTGACACGACAAATGTTGGTAAACTATAACGATAAGCCTAATACAATTTGGTTTTGAGGGACAGGTTAAGGTCAGATATCTGGTTTTGGACTACTGTGTTATATATCATTCAGTTTGCACCATGAAAACAATCATATATGCTGCATGATACAGAGAGAACATAAACATACCTTAATGTAAATATGATGAACCTGTAAGATGGATTCCGGATTCTGGGAGCTTGAATGGTAAGTAAGTGGGAGTGTGGCTTATTCAGCAGGGCAAAATTTGCTTAATTGCATTTTATCTTATTTTTATTCTGCCTCTTTGGGCCCTACCTCACTTCTCCTTAACCCTTTAACCGCGGGTATTGTTTTGGTCTGACTGTCCTCTCCCGCGGGGATTTCAGCCAAATGTAAACAAACCTTTTAACCTTAATAACTCTGCACAGAATAAAGCTAGAGAAAAAAATAAGGTACCATTAGAAAGTACTAACCTTCAGCTTTCCATTGATGTAGGTTTCATGACTTCGTTGACTTTCACAGGACGGGCAGTGCCGTTAGAAGTGAGGGGTGTAAAATCACTATTTTTCGCTCACACATCATTACCTTCGCTCATACACCATTACCAAATGCCAACCTCATTCTGATAATAATACTATAAACATATATGAACACTGCACATACGATAAACACCCACTCTGCGTTCACTGAGGCAGGTAAAAGGCACTGTAATTACCTGCACTTCACTGCCACATCAGCGGTGTTGTAATCACTATTTTTCGCTCACACACCATTACCAAATGCCAACCTCATTCTGATAATAATACTATAAACATATATGAACACTGCACATACGATAAACACCCACTCTGTGTTCACTGAGGCAGGTAAAAGGCACTGTAATTGCCTGCACTTCACTGCCACATCGGCGGTGTTGTAATCACTATTTTTCGCTCACACACCATTACCAAATGCCAATCACATTCTGATAATAATACTATAAACATATATGAACACTGCACATACGATAAACACCCACTCTGTGTTCACTGAGACAGGTAAAAGGCACTGTAATTGCCTGCACTTCACTGCCACATCAACATGTGTTGTCACTCACACAGCTGGACAGATACTGATGCGCGCTTGGTCAGGGGTGGGGTGGGGGGCCCAGGGGGTGGGAGGTGGGGCCCCAGGGGGGGGAAGAGGGAGGTGGGGGTCGGCTGGAGTGAAAGAACTTAATAGCTACTCTCCCTTGAAACAATTGGCGCACGGAAAAAACGCGGGGTATTCAAAATATTCACAAACATTCGAGAATGACACCCGCGGTTTGGTCCAGTTTTTGCAACGTCATTCTGGAATGACACCCGCGGTTAAAGGGTTAAGGTAGAAAAGGAGGTGTGAATGATGATGATGATGAAGAATGGTGATTGTGCAGCTAATGACCAAGCTTGTACAGTAGCTAGTATTGTGGAATAGAACAAAATATTTCTGCAGTGCATACCTGGTGGTCTGATGGCTAGAAGGCACTAATGGATTCAAAACTCCTAGAGGTGTCTTTTTTTTTTTTTTTATTCAGCAGATAGTTATACAAGTTATTCAGTTTATGAGAGACTTTTTTCAAACTGGAAGGAACAGATATAGCACACAGCTACCCCTTCATTACAAGAGACCATTCTTAATGTGAATAAAATCATCCAGAAACAGCTAGAGTAAATTTAAAATGGGCATCACCTGATTCAAGGGTTATAACACACAGTATTGATTTTCTGGACTACATTAGCTAGACCTTAGGTTCCATACTTCCAAGGAGGTACTGTGGGTTACAAACGTATCGATGCACAGGGGGTCCTATGCCTGCTGAAAACATTCGATCAACAGCTGACATTACCAACGTCTCATTGTTTATGAACAGTGTTTATATAAACATAACATTTGCTCTGTGTTTGCATGAGGATATTGCTAGTTGGCGATACATGACACCTCCTGACATCAGGGCTACCAGCATGTGGTAGGTACACTAATATTTCAGTGACCATCGTTCTGTGGTCCAAAATGTTTCATGCATATTGTGCGCTGATACTTTTGTGACCCATAGAACATGTAATATGGGATTGGTTATTTGCAGTACAGTATATCTAAATTTTGAGGGTCTGCTGTAGTGTTACTGGTACACATGTACTTATGACAAAGAAGTTCCTGTATAAAGAGATATGCATAGATGGTAATCTGTATGTGGTTGCATTGTGTATTACTTTATCAGCAAGTAAGTATCTCTCTCTTCAGATTCTTCAAGATCCCAATGTCTGTGCTGCCAGAAATTCGCAGTAGCTCTGAAGTTTATGGATACATTACACAAGGACCATTATTGGGAGTGCCAATCTCAGGTGTAAGTGATATTAACAAACTTATGCAGTTATCCCCCGATTATCCGGATGTCCATTATCCGAACAATCCATTACCCTGATGCTGTGATCTGGCTGTTCAAAACCATTATTTGTACATTTTTCTATTTGATCTGGGCCAGATGCTTGCATCCGGGTGGAACTTTTGGCCACGTGAACATTTTTGTCTAGCTGGGCCATTTTTTTCATGTTTTTTTTTTCATGCCACTGCAGGGTATAGCCCTGCAGTGGTGATTGCTTGTCTGTGGTTGATGGGTCTGCTTGACCATGGTAATTGCTGAGTTGTGGTTTAAAGATCTGCTTGACCAGATTGAGTAGTGTTAAACAACAGGAACAAGTGTTGTATGATGTACTGTAGTTGCCTTTTACAATGGCTTTCAAAGATAGGTTATGTACAGGAGGCCAGGGGAGAAGTCCAAATGTGTCACAACATGTTGGTAAACTATAACGATAGACCTAATACAATTTGGTTCTGAGGGACAGGTTAAGGTCAGATATCTGATTTTGGACTACTGTGTTGTATAAATATAAAAAGAATAAAATATAAAACATTGGTTGTGCCAGATCTGGACGGATCCACTTTCCGAAACCTTTGGCTCTGTTACGTGGATAATCGTGGGATTGCTGTACAGTATGAACAAAAGTTATTTACGAGTGCCATCATTTTAGTCGTATTTGCAGTGTTAGCTGTGCAAGACTACAGTTAGAAGGAGGAGTGTGTGAGACAGTGAGAGGTACGTGAGGGTAAAGTAGCTTGGAGGCAGTTCTGTCATGGTTATCTGTTGTCAGGATGTTCCCAGGAGGGAGCAAGGCATCAGAGATGATGATGATGATGGTGTTGATTTAGGTAGTTATCTCTTTCTGCTTGACCTGAATTGTATAATTTTTTGTATGGGACAATAATGTGTAGCTACATGACCTAGTTTTTAATATTATTTTTCGTAATCTTACCAGTATGATGATTTTTTCAGGAAAGGAATGATGCCTCATACTGAAAGGGTCAGAAACTCCCATGTCTTATTCTGTCCATTACAAAGGGTCTCTCAAAGGCTGATAATTGGCAGTAACCAGAATAAAACCTTAAAAGTCATCATATTGAATGGTTAATGATTCAAGTATACTGATCTTAACTTATTTTGACATTTTGAAGGTACTTGGAGACCAGCAGGCAGCTCTTGTAGGGCAGATGTGTATGTCTCGTGGCCAAGCCAAGAACACCTATGGTACTGGATGTTTCTTGCTGTACAACACTGGCACTCAGGTATTGTACTGTAATACTAAATATATTGCCTGTACAGTTTAGGTCATAGCTAACTATCAGTTCACTCCTTGACAGAATATAACAAGACAATAAAGAAAAACTTTCAGAACTTAGTAATGTGATCTTTGGAGCACAACAGACTTCTCAGAATATTGCCTAAGAGTTTCATTGTTGTTCATCTAAAATGTGGATCAGTATTCATGTCCAAAATTTAAGAGAGTTCTAGATTTCTGATATTAAATTGATAATGTGTGGTAAATTCCTTTCAGTGCAGAGAAGGAAGTTGTATGTTCTCCTCATGAGTCTAAAGAAGGGTTATGATACGATTGATAGGGAAACCTTGTAGTGAGTGTCATCAGTACGCTTTTTTTTTTGGTTGGAGGGACACTACTGGAAGCATTAACCCTCTCAGTCTGACATTTCTTTTTTTTTAAGTGTGTTCTTGCAACCTTCAGACAATTTTGCATTCATCTGGAGTGACTTTTTTAATTGCAGGGGTTAGATATAGCCTCCCTCTATCGCTGATCTGTGAGACATCTCGCCAGTATAAAATGAGTTGATCATAGCAAGAATAAATAGTAAAATATGTCATTGGATTGAAGGAATTAAAGGCTCTCTGATTGGGAGAGTTTGTTTAAGGTGGCTGAAAGGAGAAAAACAAAGAATGAAGTGGAAGGGCAGAGTTATGGAGCTTGTGTGTGAATGTTGTGTGTGCCATGAAAGGAGATGTCATTATTGAGTGACAGTACAAATATACAGTGGTATTTTTGTTGAGGCCACCCCTTGCAGACTCATGAATCAGACTTTTGTTAAGTAAATATAAATAAATGCCCACATTGTTTGTTCTGTTATTACTTCATATTAGTATTTGAGAGTGAGGAGTACTATACCACCGTAGCTGTTTTGCCCACCTCCATGTATCTGAAGCTTGACATTTGATATCAAGATGTTTTTTAAATTTCGGCATTATGAATTACAGTAATCTCCTCTTGAAAGAAGTCTTATGTTTATTTTTAGTTTGAAGTGTGGTAAAGATTATGTTGTCAAGTACTCAAGAAAAAAAATAGAATTTTTCATATTTACAAGACAGGCATTTTTGAAATGCTGTGTCACTTGGCCAATTGATTAGCTAAGTGTGACTGCTTGGTGGACCCATCAATTTCAGGCAAGCGATTGTCCCTGCAGGGTTATCCTGGTAATGAACCAATGTTCCCCTTTTGATACACCACTTCTCTGTGCACAGCAAGGCATGGGGAAGGTATATAGGTATAATTGTTAAATAGCATGGAAATTGGTGATATTGCACAAGAAGACTTATAATTTTATGGGATAAAAGAATTACACAGTTTATACTGTAGGTTAATGAGTTGACAAGAGAAAAAAATTGGTTAAGAAAGTAAGAAAAATGTGTAGGATAGAATGGTTTAGAGAAAGTTTTTGTCATGGCCACCTTGTGTAAGGGAATTTCTGAGAGGGAACAAAGTGTCATTGATATTGACAGGTAATTAACTGTGTTATAATTTCTTTCTGAGAACAGATTGTCATGAGTGAGCATGGTCTTCTCACCACAGTTGGATATAAGCTGGGCAAGAAGGCCCCAACTATATATGCACTTGAAGGTTCAGTTGCCATTGCGGGAGCAGCTGTACGCTGGCTTCGGGACAACTTTAACATTATCAAGACCTCTGCAGACATTGAGCCACTTGCCAAGACTGTGAAGGACTCAGGGGGTGTCTACTTTGTTCCTGCCTTCTCGGGTTTATATGCTCCATACTGGCGCACTGATGCTCGTGGGTAAGTTAATTCATTTTAAGATATCAGTAACCTGTGTTTGTTAACACTAAAACTGTTATTTAAGATAGCTTGATGTGATTTGCATTGAACTATGTTGCTTCTAGATTGGAAATGATTAGTAAACAGAACCTATTTTATGTTCATTAGTTCTTAGGTCGTGTGCTTTGATTTTAACGAATATGAAGTATCAGTCAGTAGTGCTGTGACTGGAATGTTATAACTAGTATTAAAGGGTTCAGCTACCCCAAATAATTTTTTGTAACAGATTATAGTTATATTATTAACTCTTCCAAATAGACATTTAGATGATTTTATAACCTACTGAAAAATATTATTACATACATTTCGAGGTTGGCTGTGGTATAGCTACCGTGTTCTTTGGACTGGAAACTAAACCAAATGCCAGAACCAGCATATTACCTTCCAACAGTTACTACAAGCCATTTGGGAGAAAAAGAAATCTAAAGATGTGTAATAAATTACGGTATAACAGTGTCCAGTTCTCAGCTTGGACTTCAACTCTGTATACATGTGGCTGAGTTTCCTGCCTAAGAGTGATGATTATGTGACAGGCTATGATGGTCATAGCTACACTTCACACTAATGGTAGTACCTACCAGGGTTAATGGTAACCCTCCATCTATTACCTGTATGAATATTACTTATTATGTACAAAAACTGAAGATGCTCTAAAAATGAAGGTACAGTATAGTGTCACTTCTTTGACACAGACTAGTCATGAACACTGCGTTCCTTTTTCTTATGTATTATTTATAACTACATTTGTGGTGTATTTACCATCTGTACCACACTAGAAGTTAAGAACATGATTAATATTTGAGTAGGGTAGTTCTTTGACCCCTAGGCTGCAGCGGCCGTAAACATTTCCCATGTCCATGATGTGGGAAAATCAGCTAAAAAAATCCTGTTTTCATCATGTTTTTTTTTACCCACTTATACCTAACTAAACATGGTAACATTTTAGTTAGACAAAGTTTATACTCCACCCTGATGATTTGCAACTCACTCATCAAGCATAAGCATGCAGTAGGTACAAAAAATGACTGAGAAGTTCACAATATTTCATGCTTCTCCTCCGGAGTGTACGATGCAGTCTACCGATCGGCATTTCCGGAGTGCTATATGCAGCTGTGGGATTAAGCCTTCTAGAAAATATCTGTTCCAGTCATCAGACCAAGAGTGATGACTCTGCCTTCATTTTCGTTTCGTTTTTAAAGGCTCCAACATGCGTGCATGCATTGGCCTTGGTCACCTAATGATGGGTGTCCATGCTGCTCTAAATCTGGCAGCCTCCCTGTTCAGTCCCTTATCCTTGAGGTCACACTAAATGACCTTGTCCCGGGTCTTTTTCGGTCTATCTCTCGCAACCCTACCCTAATGTTAACACTTCTCACTTTCTGCACCCAAATGTCATCCCCCATCCTCTCCACATGCTCAAACCATCCCAGTGTACCTCTCCTCATCACAGCACCAATACACTCCAGTCCTATCCTACCTCTTAACGCTTCCATCGTAAACGTAGCCCCTAAGGCCTCACACTCAAGGACACACTGCACATCCAATTGCTTTTTGTCATTCCTATACATTTGAGCCTGCGAGTATCCTCTTCCTTTACAGCCCACGTCTCACCACCATATAGCATTACACTCCTACCATAACACATACAAAGATCTGCCTTAGACTCAGCAGTTATACAGTACCTCCTTTTTAATATGATTTGCATGCCCTGCTTCCTAGTAAATAGTAACAGTACTGTATACACACGTCCTTTTTTTTTTTTTTTTTTTTTTTTTTTTTTTGTAAGTCTCTTATCAGAGGTGAAAACTGTGACTGTAGTAAGAATTCAACATTCATAGTTCCACATTTAGCATTCATGTAAGTGCATCAGTTGTACTATGCCTGACCTCAGAATGGGAATTCCATAAGAGAAAATAAGGCATCATTAAAATTTGTATAATTTGATTTAAACAGCAAAAATTAACATGAAAATGCTTCTCCAAGCAAGGGCCTGTTTACTGTAAATCCATGTTATGTGACATGGATGAGCTCCTTAATACTGGAACTTTATTCGTACAACAGGTACTATACTTTAGATTTTCAAAATTCATATATCTTAATAGGTAGCAGTGTAATTAATTGGCAGTCTTGTTCTTTAGTGTAGGCTTAATTACAATAAAGGGATTGGGGAAAAAAAAACATGCATAATGATTATAACAAGGACTTCCTGTATTCATTTTGGCCAACAGGACAATATGTGGTTTGACTCAGGGCAGCACTGGAGCTCACTTAGCCAGGGCGGTGCTGGAGGCTGTGTGCTTCCAGACTCGAGAAATATTGGATTCTATGCAAAAAGATTCTGGAATTGCTCTCAACAAACTGCAAGTTGATGGTGGTATGACAGTCAATAATACCTTGATGCAGTTGCAAGCAGACCTTGCAGGTGTTCCTGTAGGTAAGTGAACAATACCTGATTTCTGTATTTGGTGTTTGATTAAAGTGGAAGGTGCAGGTGAGGGATGTCTTCATGTGTTGACACTGATATAACTGTGACTCTAGTGCCCAGTTATACAAGCATCCCCTAGTTCCCTGCTTATTTCCTAAAAGGAGGATGGTGGACTGCAGGAGATAGGCAACTTTGGCCTGTAATCCACTGGGTTTAAATCTGGATGAGCCTGGAATTGCATCTACCACTGTGCTACGGGAGTTGAAGAATTACATCCACATTAGGAAAAAACTCTCAATTATGAGACACTTGACTTACAGTCTGCTGGGCTCATGTTCAGATGTGTCTGAGGTTGCAAGTACTGCTGCTACCACTACTACTACTGTATCCATTTTACCTTAACTTGGCCCAGATTTTTGTTCCTATTCAGCTTACTTCACATAGATGCATGGCAGAAAAAGGCAGTCATGGCTCTGCATTGTTTCCACAACACCTCTGCATAACTAGGATTATATTTTGGTGTTATCCTATTGTTGCAGCTCACCATTCAAGTTGGAAAGATTACAGTTTTAGGCCAAGTTAAAGTAAAAGCTGTTTATTAGGAATATGAAACAGTTTTAACCCAGTTTTTTAATATCAAGAGACACTTATGGTACTTGGAATTACATTATGGTTGTAAATTGTCATTACAGCATGTATGTTTTCCTGAAAATATAGTACAGAAAATCCTTTTTATGGTATGACAGTGGGTGTGTCCATATATATATCCTTCAGCCCTTGGAGGCCATATAACTTTTATTCTTATAGCTACTAGATAGTTATACTCAGCTCAGGAGGGGAATCGTGTAGTGAAGAGATAAGTGAAGGCTCAATGTACTGATTCTAGTTTGAAAAGTCGCTTCTAAGGTGAATAATATCATCTGGAAATACTGTACAGTAAAACCCCTTTAAGGCAGACTAATTGCCAGGGAAGGGAGTTTATCATAACAGGTTGTTTGCTGTAAAGCATATTTATAATATGATACCAGAATTCATCAGTTTACCTTCTTCACATTTAATTTTTCAACATTCAAAAAGTTTACACAGCATCAGATGGGATATGTGTAGGTGGGGACGCTCATCATCCACTCACACGATGTAGAGCTGCTTTGGGTGTCTGCCCTTTCCTTTCTTCCTTCCCTCATTGTCTGTCTCTTTTTCCTTCATTCTTTCCTCTTCCTTCTGCCTGTGTGTGACTTTACACTCCCTTTTCTGTCTTTCTTTCCTTCATTCTTTCCTCTTCCTTCTGCCTAATGATGACTGTTCACTGAGTGACAAGCCAAATGGTATCCTGACCACCAAGAAACCATTTACTATGCAGGGTGGTAACCATATAACTAAATTATGGCACGAGGTGGTTTAGTGGGTAATTAAGGCGCTCCAGTTGGATTGAGCTTGTGTAGGTTTATATCCAAGGGGTGTGTTTCTCAGGGGGCATTGTAGGTTTGGATGATGGATGGATGGATGGATCAGCAGAAATGACAGCTAAAGAAACAGTGATGAGGTTTTGAGTCTTTGCTGGGTGTCTTGCTTAGAGCTTTGTTTACTCACTTTGAAAATGTGTCTTACTTTACTTGTCTGCCTTAATGGAAGTCTACTTTAAGAGGGTCCACCATTATTTAATGTAAGAGAAATATGATGAAAAAGCTTATATCTTATTGAGGGAGTCTAAACATATTAGTCATTTTGTTATAATTTTTGTAAACTCTTGTTATCTGATTCAAGTTAATACATAAGCAGGTTCTGTAAGACCCGACAGCTTCCTCAGATTTTTACAGTTTCTTCCTGCTCTTGTAGTTCGTCCAAGTATGACGGAGACAACGGCCCTGGGTGCAGCAATGGCCGCAGGAGCAGCTGAAGGAATTGGTGTGTGGGACCTCACGAAGCTTAAGCCACTGACTACAGATGACTTCACACCTACTATTATGCCTGAGGGTGAGACAAAGAATTTTCTTCGTGAAAGCACTTGTAATATATAACGTACTGTATTACATAGTATGACGCAGCTCAAATCATTTAAAATCATATTGGGTTACATGTGGTAGAAATGAAAGCACACTAATTTTGTGTCGATATATTACATCTGGTTTGATAGATGTTTGTTTCTAGCTAAACTGAACAAATACAATGCTAGGATATTGATTATGATGATACTAGAAGTGCCTAGAGATGAAGATTGAGTTTGGTCATTAGTCATATTGGCTTGTAAATTTGTGGGAAAGAATATAAAAAATAAAAAGTTAGAAAAATTATTTATGATTTCAAGTTCAGATTTGCTGGAGTGAAGAATTCTATATGAGGGAAGTAATCCTTATCTCTGGAGAGCCCACTTCTAAGCTAAATTAACTCTCTGATGCCAGTTCACATCTGAGGACGTGTGATTGTCAAGCGCCGGTTCACATCTGAGGACGTTTTAATATTTCCCAGGCATGTTTAAACTTAAAAGCGCACCCAGCTCACTGAGAGTGGTGTAGCAGGCTCTCTCATGCGTATGAGGGTGCGGGGAGAGGCTAGCTGGGACAGAGGTGGGGAGGGGGAGGGTGGTTGAGAGGCCCTCCTGGGGTGACTGAGGAGGGTGGGGGAGAGGCAGGCAGGGACAGAGTAAGGTGGAGGAGAGGCACCTGGAGGGGCAGAGTACACGTGTACTGATGGCAGACAGCCACTCACACACTAGTAGAGATGTACATGAGCCAGTTGACGTAGTATATATATATGTAGTATATATATACGGTATATATATTTCATTCATTCATTATCCAATCCTACGTTGCCTGATGAGAAGCATAGGAGACCGGGGCTAGGCAAGTTGGTCCTGACATTTAAGATGAGCGTGACCAGCCTCACTCATATCCTGAATGGCACTACATGAGCAATAAACCCCAACCACTCCTTGATTACGTGTATAAACCTTCACCGACTCAATCCGATTGGAGTGCCATAGTTACCCACTGCACCACCAGGTGCCAAAATTTGGTTATATGGTTACCACCCAGCATAGTAAATGGTTTCGTGGTGGACAGGAAACCATTTGGCTTGTCACTCAGTGTAGAGTCATCCACAGGCAGAAGGAAGAGGAAAGAATGAAGGAGAGAGAGACAGAAGAGGGAGTGTAAAGTTACCCGTAGGCAGAAGGAATATATATATATATATATATATATATACAGTACAATCCCAGTTAACCGGGTGGCTTGGGGAATTTACCTTCCCGGTTACAGATTTTTCCCGTATTTCTGATTTTCAAGTCAAATCTATACAAAGGCTATCACAGCAGTAAATACAGTTCAGGTACTCACCATTCACATTAGGGGTTACACTAAGAGATTCCGCCTGAAAAACTGCCTTGTAAACACACACCATGGTCATAACGCACGTGTGCAATGTCTAGCAACTTACAGTACTGCAAATTACACCAGTCCATTGTTTACCGAATTACTGTATTCATTATATGTACTGTACTCATAAAAATTGAAAAATAAAATAAAGAAATAAAAGCTTGAACATTTATTAGTGAACTGATGATGTGTTAAGACTGCACTGTAGAATTATCACAACACTTGTGCCCTCACGTGAGTTTGTTTACGTTTCCGACTTCTTCTTCTTCCCTACCTGACCTCCATCACTCCACCCCTCACCCGCCACTCAGCTGTTTTGCAGAAAATAAAATAAATGATGTACGTATGAAATGGAGGCATATTATTTATTTTTCTTCCAACAAAGTAAACTTTCATTCCTATTAACATTTATATTCAGCCATTAGTGTTTTATAATGTTCGCCTTTTTCAAGTCTGTTGCATATGTCCAGCTTCTGTTTCAAGGTAAGCACGATACGCTTACGTTTAGTTTGCTCTTCAGGCGTTTTGGAGTGTACAAATTACCGTCTATCAGAGGAACACAACAGCAAAAGACCTTGTTTACTGTCTGGTGGCAAAACGCAGACTGGTGATTTTTGGAGGGTGTGGAGGATGACTGAACTCAAGTAGGGGAAAGAGGGGGAGAGGAGGGGTGGTTAAGAGGATTTGCTAGGGATTTACATCAGCCGGAAATGCCTTCACCTCGCTTTGTCTGACTTCCCCCAGCCTCACGTGACACAATCAAACGGCGGTTTGGCGGTCCATTCAAATTGGCGCACAGTTATAACTTACTGACATTTTTACCAGCCCTTGAATTTTCCCATTGTTCTGAGTATTCCGTTTGTCTGGATACCGGATAGCTGGGATTGTACTGTATATATATATATATATATATATATATATATATATATATTATATATATATTAATATATATATATATATATATATATATATATATATATATATATATATATATATATATATATATATATATATATATATATATATATATATATATATATACACTGGGGTAAGTACATGATTTTTTTTTTTGTATTATTTATAATTGATTTGGAAGAAAATTAACTATTTTTTGGAAAATCCAGATTATGAAAATAAGTGCAGTTTTAGGAAGGGGATAGGGTGCAGGGAGCTTAGTGTCAGGGGGTAATATATATTTTGAATTAGACAGAACAAAGTGGAGAAGATACCCCCTGAATAAGGGGATTATTGGTGGTGATAAGTGGTGGCAACCATCATTCACTCACTTGATGTAGTGCTGCCTACTTCTTTCTTCACCTTTATCATTCTTTTTCTGTGTCTGCCCTCTTCTCTTCCTATGTCTTTTGATTTTCTTGTCACATTTTCTTACTCTTCTTTCCTTTTCAGATGGCTTTACATTTAGTGACATGCCAGATGGTTTCCTTTAAGTTAGGAAGCCATTTACAATGCTGGGTGGTAACCACATAACCAACACATACATGTTCCCTACGTGTCAGCAAGTGGGTTGAACTCAAAGTCTGATGGCCACCCCTGATGGGACTATGGCATCAGGCCATGGATAGATAGAGTTTTACTACAGGCACATGATGGTGTGGTGATAGATGTCTCAAGTGAAACAGCCATGCATTTACACACGGGGATTTAAATGTTAGAGGTTCCAAGAGGTTTTTCTATCTTGTATAATGTGCCATGATTTAGGATGGTTTCCTAGCCTTAAATGATCTGAACTACAGTGCCCTAACATCAGGTCTTCCTAGGTCCAAGTCCAAGCAAACAAATATAAACTCTGCAGTTTCACTCCATTGCAAGTGACTGTGCAATCTAAAAGTTCACATCAGGTGCTTATAATACCATAGGTAGCCATCAAGAGATGTCTGTAACAATAGTATAGTTAGTGCTAAAGCCAAAACACTTTTCTAACAGGACACTATGGGTTGCTAGATAACAATTTCTTGTATATCCTCCTCCTCTCCCCCAGTTCCACTTGGAGAAAGGGTATGTCTTATTCCATTCCTCACAGATGCTGTGGAATGGGAAAAAATAGGTCTTACAAGACCAAATTCTCCTTCTTCACCTATAACAAATGAATTTGAAGGCAGTCTGAGGAAGAGACATTCAGCCATCTTATGTCACTGACCAGATGTTTAAATAGGTGGCAAGTGTAATCGGTACACTCTCAGGAGCTAAGGATAGTGTGTGTAACATCTTGTCATCAGTAAGATGTCTCAGAGTATGGTGGCCTTTCCCTAGTGTTGTTGATTTCATGTTCACTTGTTCTGTCACCAGGTAGGCTGCAGGCAACAGAAGGACAATGAAAATAATGTGTGTATTACTTTTCACTCTAATTCTAAATACTGTAAACACTTCCAATCCTTCTTCAATCACATATAATGAATATGGACATTAATGGTGATGCTACATAATACAGTCATAATAAGAGAGAAGGTTATCAGCCCTTACAATGAAAGCTATGTGTAAAAACTTTCTGTTGAAGTATGTTAGCTTGTGACTGACTAATGATACATCAGGGCAATAGTTGCCTTTTATTTTGTATCCATATTAGTTTTCATACATTTAACTTTGAGCTAATCTAACATAGATTTCTTTAACTTGAATTTCTACAGAACGAGAGGAGCGATTTGAACGATGGTGCATGGCAGTCAGTCGGTGCATGGACTGGGAGCTTCCTAGGGATAAACAGCCTGGACCAGGTACCCTGCTCAACTAAATTGTGTTTTTCTGTGTTCTTTAGCTTCTAAGTGGAGGCAAGCCTTATGCTGTAGTAGTAGTAGTGCAATACTTGTGTTTAATCCCATCACCTATGTAGTGTGATTTTAGTTTTATTCTTGCTCTTACCAGGCAGCTTTATTCATCTCTGGAGAGACTTTGTAAACTGTAGGGTTTAGATACTATAGCCTTATGTAAACTACTTCAGTACAAGAAGTCTGTCCCAAGATGAATAAAAATATCTGGGGACAGCAAGAATAAAATGTAAAATATGCCATCTTAGTGATGGAGTTCAGATGCATTTGTTGGCTAATATCTATAAGATTTTGGTGATGGCATCCTAGAGACCTGTATGATTTTCCTTATTTCTTGAGTAGTTTCTAGACAAAGCAAAAATTAGTGGAAACGCAGCATACGTGTTTGATGGTTTTGAATACTGTATTTTATTTTGACCGTTATTAGGGATTATGTTAACCCCCAGTGTATGCAGTATACTTTCTGCTTCAGCCAAGTAAAAGTGGAGATGTAATGGCTTAATTTGGGGGGATTTACCTGAATATTTTCAGAGTTAGGAATTGTTTGCCAGTTGTTTTCTCTGAATATTTTATGATTTGATGAAAATCTCACAGTAGGAGTAGGCAGATGTTGTTATACATTGAATATGATTTAACTATGTACTTAATGAACGATGGTATACCAAATCTAAGCAAGCATACTACAGTATTTCACCAGACCTGACTAGATATATTTCTTTAGATGAATAATTAAGTAAGTCTTATAAACCCCCAAAGTCTTCCTTTTCATCTAGTGTAAAAAATTTTTCTATTCGTAAGTTGTAACTGTGTTCTTGAGGCCTGTAGTGCCACCCAGTTCCAGATTAATCAAACACTGCCTGTTTGTTTTAGCATTGCTTATGTAGGAAAGACTGCAATATTGTGTTAATGTTTAGTTTTAAGTGTTTGCTGAAACAGTGGAATTCAAAATACACAAAAGTCTGCAGAATCACAGAGATAGTTAGGTTTTGCATTGATTTGATGCATGAAGAGCTTTGTGGATAATGTTTTGGATAACAAGAATTCAAATCTTGTTATATAGCATGCCTTTTATCTCAGATAGCTTTGAAATTCAAGTCTTCCAGTTATTACACCTTCATCCCTTTATGATAAGTGGTTCCTTCTTGAGCTGAATGAAATTGTATGGTGGCAGTAAGAATATAATGAAACAAACAGTAGTGAAAGGATTAATGGAAATGATGTCTAATCCCTTTACTTTGTGAAATATCTCTAAGTTAAAAGTAAATTAATTGGTGGTACAGTAGTAAAAATAAAACAAAAAAGCCACGTATCATGCTGAAGTTCACAAGCCTTCCATATTTAGAGACGCCTAATAGTTTAAGTAATGCAGCTAAGAGCATGGTTCAGTCACCTACTTGTAACTGTTGTGAAGCCTACCCATGGCGTTACTACACCTTAAGTAAAGTAATATAGCACCGTTTGATACTTTGTGCACTAAACATAACCGCTTAAGTATAGGACTCTTGTATGTGTATTTACTAAGCTTCAAATGGTAGAACTTCTAGTATCATATCATATGAGGCATTCAGTCAAATAACGATGAACGTGCCAAATATCTAAAATTGAGATTTAGGTTGCAACACACTCGTCTGTCGTTTTTCTGTCCAGTGGAATTGTTTTCATGGTGTGTTCGTCTTGACATCATGGTGGAAAGTCTTATACAACAAGGTAGATTCTTGTCCTAACATGCTGCAGATTGGTACACGTGGCCTGTGTTTCTCCCGAGGAAAGTTGTACTGGAAGAAAGATGAACATGCCAGCAAGCACTCCTCCAGACTGCCAGTGAGTGGTGGGTCTCATGATGACATCACACTCTCATCCAATCAGTGGCCATGTTTTGTGGGTGTGTTGGCTGGTGGGTGTGGCCAGATCCTGCCTTTTCCCAGTTCTGTTTACGTTGTAAGCCACACAGACATCTGTCTATCTATCTATTGCCAGATGCCTCAGTCTCATTCGGGGTGGCCACAAACAAATCACCTCCACGTTGCCCTGTCCATTGCCATTTCACTGCCCTGCTCCCAACTCACACCCCCCTCTCTCATATACTTCTCCACCCCATCCCTCCATCTCATCCTCGGTCTCCCCCTCCCTTTCTCCCCCTCCACCTCGCTCACGTACACTCTCTTTGTCAGTCTTTCACCCTCCATCCTCTCCACATGGCCAAACCACCTCAGTGTATTCCTCCTAACGCTTCCTATCACATCCACATCCACACCACAACGCTCCTTTATATCTTCATTTGTCAGCCTGTCTCTCCATGTGACTCCACAGGCTCCTCTTAACTCATTTCCACTGCTCTCACTCTTGACTTGTGTCCTTCCAACAACGTCACAGCTTCACTTCCATACGTTAGAGTTGGTATCACAATTCTGTCATGTAGTAACTTTTTCACTTCCATGCTCACTTACCTGTTTCTTATCACTGCTTTCAAGGAACTAGCAAAGTTTCTTCCCTACTGTACCCTTTCAAGCACTTCACCCTCCAAATCCCCATCCTTACTCATCACACTACCCAAGTACTTAAATGTACTCACATTTTCCAATTCCTCACCATCCAACCTTGCTGTACATTCACTGACTTCACCTCTCTCAAAGACCATCACTTTACTCTTCCCTGCATTCACCTTTAGATTCCGTTTGTTACACACTCTCTCAGACTCATCCACCAAGCCCTGCAGCTCCCCTTCATCTTCACTCAACAACACAGTATCATCTGCAAACAACAGTACAGGAAGTTTCCAAACACTACCCTCACTCACCAGGGCCACTCCAACATCCACAACCCTACCTTGTACCTCTTTTATTACCCCATCCATGTACAGATTGAACAACCATGGAGACATGACACATCCCTGTTTCAACCCAACCTTCAAAGAGAAAAATTCACTCGGTTCATCATCCACACGCACTGCAGCCTTAGCACCATCACACATACTCTTCACAGCATTCAACAACTTCCCATCTACTCCATATATTCTTAATACTTTCCACAATCCTTGTCTGTCCACCCTGTCATATGCTTTCTCCAAATCCATGAAAGCCGCATACAACTTCTTTCCCTTCTCTAGAAACTTTTCCACTAAAAATCTAGGAATGAATATCTGATCTACACAACCTCTTCCCTTCCTAAAGCCTCCCTGTTCTTCAACTAATTCCTCTGTTCTTTCTCTAACTGTCAATAAGTATCCTTCCATACACTTTTCCTATTATACTAAGAAGACAAATGCCCCAATGATTACCACACACTTCTTTTTCCCCTTGTCCTTTGTACAAGGGAATAATTATACAGACATGCTTTTGGTTTATTACGTTATTTTTGCCTCAGATTTACAGTGATATACATCGCAACACGAGTGAGTCACATAATGATGATGACCAGGAGGTCCCTGAGCATACATTGAAGCGAAAATGTGATCCATCTTGGAATCATGCAGTTGTCAAACAAAAACGAAATGCTTGGGAAGCATACATGAGTCATAGCACAAAGAAGGAAGTGCCAGCTAGGAAAATCATTTCTCCGTGTAAGTGTGGCTGCTTCAACCACTTGGCCAATGATAAAGTGAGTGATCTATTTACAGCTTTTTGGGCCGTGAGTGATTGTAACAGACAGAACAGTTACATTGCCAGTCATCTGAAGAGTGTTGCTATGAAGCAGCCTCGCGTCGAGGGCTGTAGTCACGCAAGTCACATACGATTAGTTATTGTATTGAGTATGCTAAAGTGACTTATGTTTGTCGATCATCATTCCTTAGCATTCATGTTTTAGCTGAGCGTAGAGTTTGTTCTTTATTTGACAAAGTGACTGTAACTGGATCAGTGGATACTGACAAGTGAGGCACTGGTCCTAATCTGCAACAAGTTAGTGATGAACGGTAAGCACTAGATTGATGATATACTGGACCACTATTAATCCTCACCCCCCCCCACAGTACTTAAATACCTGCAGCGCTACTGTACATGGGTTGGTGATTGTCCTGTTTGTTTTTGTGGTTATTTTTAAATTATGCTTTTTTTTCGTAGAAGTACTATGGTATGGGGTTAATAACTGAACAGCAGTATAACCTGATATAACATATATTTAGTACTTTATTCTTATGTGTCTTTAAGTATTTTACCAGCTCTGCTTTTTGAGACATTGTTTACTAAAATTGGGCCACTGGTTAATGGGTTACAGCAAAACAAATTTTTAACACTTTATCTCAAAACATTGATTTGGCACGTTTGTTGTTATTTGACTGAATTCCTCATATACTGTAAGATATTTCCATGGCTCTTGCTGTAGCTGTATGTTTATGTTGTATGGTTGAGGTGATGAGCTGTTGTTTTCAATAAGGGCTATGCAGAATGTATGAAGGAGTTTGATATCTTGCCTGTTATCAGGGCAATTTGTTGGAATATTGAGTCTAGTTCAGACTGAAGAGTATTAAGACTAGTCGACCATACATGCATATGGTAGTAATTTGATACAGTGGCATTCATTAATTAGAAAGATGACTTGTTATTCATAACTCTGATATATCAAATTGATGTAATTCCTCCATCAGACTGTCCTGAACTTAAAATTTTTACCAGATAATGCCAGTACAAAGCTAACCATTTTAATTTGTATCCTGAAAGGCAGTTGAAGTTGGAGGCTTGAAAGTTCAGTACTTAAAGCACTTTATAAGTTATTGAGTAAGCTGAGTAATTTTTGAAGAAACACATGCAGGAAGTAGTCAGGTTAATTATCCGTCCACAAGAAGTTTGCCCATTTTTCACGACCACTGTATTTATTCTGGCTTCAGCTGCTTAATTGTAAAGCTTGTTTGTCTTCCAAGCTGTTATTTGTAAGAGGTGTTTCTGCAGTCATGTGCTTCATGACCAAGCTGTTATCTGCAAGAGATGTTTCTGCAGTCATGTGCTTCATGAATCTGATTCCAGTTTGAACTGATTATAAAAGAATCCTAGACTTTCTTTTCACGTATAGGTCAGTGTTTAAGCTGTTGACATCTAAGTTTGTTCCTAATTTCTTGTTGGTTTCTTGATTTATTTTGTATACAGTGTGTTTCTTTATTACAGAATCTGTAACTTCTTCACTGATGAGCACTTAGCTATAATTTATAAGAGTCATGTGCACTCTCAGCTTGAGTACTGCTCACCCTTGTGGAATGGATGTGGAGAAGTTGCATTAAAATGACTAGACAAAATTCAGAACAAAGCTGTTAGAATTATTAATAACCCTGCTATTACTAACAAACTACCTCCCCTACAAGTAAGAAGGAATGTTGCCTCCCTTGCATTATTTTACAGATATTTTTATAGCAAATGCTCAGACGAAGTTGCGTCCATGGTGCCACCTCTCCATGCCTTCCCTCGTGCTACATGGGCATCTGGTAGCGCTCCTCATGACTGGAATGTCACTCAGCCATTCTGCAGAACTTCTGCCTATCAGAATTCTTTCATTCCCCGAACTGCATCTCTCTGGAACTCACTTCCCCAGAGTTGTTTCCCTCCAAACTTCAACCTACAGCTGTTCAAGTCTAACTGTTACAGATATTTTATGAACAGAGGACACCAGTAATCTGGTGCATGGATTTTTTTTTTTTTTTTTTTTTTTTTTTTTTTTTCATTTGTTTTTCCTTCCTCTGTTCTGTTAAAAAAAAAGAAAAAAAAAAAAAAAATTAATTAAGGTGTTGTAAGTTTAATGTGAAGTGTTTAACTGCCAAGAAAGAAAACAGTTAACAACCACTATCAGCAGCAGCAGCAACAGCAGCCCAACTCATCTTCCCACTTTAAGATGGGATGGTGTGATCCAAAGCAAGACTTTTTCTAACTCTTTGTGAGCACAGAAGAGAAGAAACAGAAAACACTGAGTTACACTTCCTGCTTCATGTCCATAGATGTTACCACAATCAAAATTTTACTGATAGTACCCTGATGGCTATGGCAGTGCATGGTTTTGTATGAAAAACTTGTATGTTTGGTAGATAGTAGTATGAAGTACACAAAAAAAAAAATATGAGAAGGAAGTATAATTATTTTTATGTTCTGGTAACTAAATGTTTGTAAACAGTCAGCAGGCAGGGGATTATCAGCAACTTTTGATTGTGATAGTATAGTACAAGCTGCATGAAACAGTTGCTGAGCAATAGGATTACCTCATCAGTATGTTTGGCTGCCACTCCAACCACTTTACAATATAGCATATATGTGGCTGGTATGGGAAGACATTATGTCCACATACTGAAATTTTGTTTATTGTGAAGTTACAGGAAGATTAGAATACTGTACAAAATACCAGACTACTGGGAGGGCCAGAATGATGATTTAGTGGATCAGATTCAGTAACTGTACATACCTTGAAGTCATGTACACCTTTTACTTGTATACTTTCATTGTGTGGGAATTTGGGTTAGGATGATGATGACGATTCGTAAATATTTTGGTGAATTTGAGGTGAATCCACTTGTATTTTAAAGGAGGATGCACACTATCCACTCACTCGATGTAGTGCTGCTCTTAGGTGGCTGCCCTTTCCTCTCTTCCTTCTTTCTTTCTTTCCCTCCTCTTATGTCATTCTTTCCTTCATCCTTTCCTCTTCCTTCAGTCTACGGGTGACTCTACACTGAGTGACAAGCCAAATGGTTTCCTGTTTACCAGGAAACCATTTTCTGTGGTGGGTGGTAACCATATAACCAAACTATAGCCCCTGGTGGCTTAGTGGGTAATTAAGGTGCTCCAACCAGATTGAGCCTGTGTCGGTTCATATCCAAGGGGTGGATGGGGTTTATTGCTCACGTAGTGTCACTCTGGGATGAGTGAGGCTGGTCACTCTCATCTTAAATGTCAGGACCAACTTGCCCTGCCCTGGGCTGCTACGCTCCTTGTGGGGGGGCAACACAGGTTTAGATGATGGATGGATGGTTATGGATTATGTTGCTTATTACCTAGCCCCAGACCTCTGTGTTCCAAGTGGGCAGTAAAAGACTGGATGAGATATTTTTTTATAAATCATGTTTTTATTGCTGAACAGTAGATCAGCAATTTAATGGACTAGTAATGCATTGTTGTGCCTTGACTTAACCCTTTGGTCTAAGATTTCTCATTGATGGTTATCATTGTTTGGTGTTAGTCAGACTAAAATAGTCAGCAGCCAAAGTGTATGGGTCATTAGTTAGTTTCTTTACCCTTCATCCGTAGGACGTTTCCCAGTGATGAGCAGAATTGTACAATATGATATCAGACAGATCTAAGTAAGCACCTTGTTTTTAGAAATTCAAGAGGTAACAGTTACATACCTGGTTTCATGAATGCGTAATTTTTAAGTTTTTTTTTTTTTAATTAATATTGGGGGTTCAAAGCCTCACGTAACCCCAGTACAGGAAACAGTTCTTGATTGAACACTAAGACTACCTCATACCTGTCAGTAGTGATTTCAGGATGCCCACAAGTTCAGAAAAGTGGATGGTTTACTGATGCATAATTTCCATTAAATGTATGCAGAGGAAGTCAGTCAATCTACATAGTGGCAGATTGAAAAAGACCTGGGATGAGGTCATAGAGCATGACCTCAGGGACGGGACTGAACAGGGAGGCAGCCAGAGATCGAGCAGTGTGAAGAGCTGCCCTTAGGTGACCAAGGCCGATGCATGCAAGCATGTTGGAGCATTTATAAACGATACAATATGATTGTCAGAACTTTCTGATCACACCTTGCTATAACCTTCATCATCATCATCTTCATTATCATGACTCGGCAACAATTTCTTCCACTTCATTATGAGAATCACTGAGGAACAGTATTTTGCTTTACTTGAATAGAGTAAGGGAGAGAGTAGACTTGATGGCTATGTAGCTTTGGTTGTATGGGGATGCATGCATAGGAGGTGTGGTCATCTTATGCTTTGGTAATGCTTCACATTTTTCGAACCCTCTGTGCCACACGCTCAGTTCACTATTAGTGGGCAGCATCAAGACTACTTAGTGAATACTTTATCTCTTTGGGATCATGTAGGCCATTTGGATGCCACAGGAAGTGGAGGAGTGCAAGGATTGATTATGAGATACATGATCAGTAACTGCAAGAGGATAACAGTGAGTGTGGTTATCATTGAGCAAGAGGCAAAGATCTTGAACAATCTGTCCTCTCGTCATGCATAAGGAGTTATTTATCGTTGACAAAATTTATATAACAGGGCTGGATTCCAAGTGATATGTAACATCCTACCAGAAATCCATGTAACCACTGCAAGGTATGTTGCAACCAAGGGGTTAAAAATGATTTTTTCGTAATATCATATTTGCTAAAACTTACCATCACAGAGCCTTGTATTCTGACAAGACTGACAGTAAGGTGAGTGTTTATAAATTTAGGATCAGCTTTTTATATTTTCATTATGTATACATAATACTGCTCAGGAGCAAGTAACTAGTCTATCTTGCCTTTAGTATCTGGATTAAGTAGCCTAGCCCTGGACCCCAGCATCCCTGATTTGATATAATATCTTTAACCCTTGCTGAGCTGCAGACCTCTTATGGGGTTCAATGAAGGTCTGCACAGGCCAAACCTCGTAAGGTACAATTTACAGGTACTGAACCTCTCAAGATACGCAAGTACGTTATTGTGTCCCAGAAGAAGTCATGTAATTTGAATTTTGTGTAATTTAAATATAACTTTCCCATGAGAATACTTTACATGTTAAGTGAACGATTTAGGTTCAGGAAACTTTATAACGTACTATACTATATGGCCAAAAAATACAAGTACAGTAGAAGTCCTATTTTTCGGCATCTATGGGACCAGGCTAGTGCCGAAAAATCAAAATTGCCGAATTATCAAAAACCCTACCCACTCAATACCTTGTATGTTTCGGTGAACACTATCATCACCACTCATATCATTACAAATGTGTTTGGAGAGAGTACTGTATACTGTTTGATACTGTACAATACTGTAATGAATACAGTACTATACATGAATATGAAAAATAAAGAAATTAGTGAACATACTGTATATAAATGTAATGGTACAGTAGGCCCACAAGTTCACATGCACTTACCTAATCTTATAGTAGGTTCCTTAATTACATATGTACAATAGAAGGGGTTGATTGGACTCTGCTACTGCTGGAAGAAGTCCCCAGCAGTAGAGGGTCCTCATGGAGAATTTCAAGACTGACGAAAAAAATCGGAAAATCTGCCGAACGATCAGAGATTTTCGTAAATGGGACTATTTCTCAAAACTGCCGAAATGTCAGATTTGCCGGGGAATTGGATGCCGAAGAATTGGACTTTTACTGTATACTGTAATTTCCAACCTTTAATTACACATGAATTATGTACACACTGTACAGATAGAGAGGAGAGGCACAGGCAGCTCATATCACAACAAAAAATGGTGTAAAACACTGTTGAGGCTGCACAGTGATGTTGACATGAAGCTAGGACAACAGTGAATGTGTGTTTGGCAGCATTTTTCATCCTCCAGCGCGGGAAGACAGTGTGAGACCTCTGGTGGACGCAAAATGAAATTCCCCATGCCGCGAGTTTCGTTTTTCTTAATTTTTTTTTTTTTTTTTTTTTTTTTTTTTTTTTTTTTTTAAATAGAAAAATGTGTATTGTCAACAAAAAGACAGATTTTTTTATGTTGTGTTATTTAAAAAACCTGTAATTTAAACTCGTGTAAATTGAAAGGTACCTGTACATTGGTTATAAAACAGTGATGCAAGGGAGGTAAAGTACCTTACAAAGAACCAGCCTAGCAGGGGTTAAATAACTGTTGCTTTCATGGTAGTCACTGCTTTTTTTAACCCTGTGCTTGCATACCTACATCATTATGGCAGGTGTGTAGCACCTGTTTAGCTGCACCTCAGTATATTTACCAAGATGTAGTACTTAATATACATGTATATGTAGTTTTGTGGTTTTGGATGTGAGTAAGAGAGAGAGATAGAGAGAGAGAGAGAGAGGACGAGTGCACTCGTGTGTGCGCATGTCATATTGAAGAAAGTGCCTTTTTCCTGTTGCTTTTCATTGAATACTTTAATAGAGATACAATATTGCCCTACAGCTATTGGTACCGTTGGAAAGCAAGAAAATAATTTAATAAAAAAATGAGAGCTCAAATGTTAATCCAGGTCAGGGGTTGTGAGCAATATCCTTTAGACAAGCATGGAAATTTAACTGGGTTAACTGTAAATACATATCGATTGATTAGTTGATTATACATTTGTACTTGTGGTAACAGAATTCATGGAAACTTGTAAAACTGTTGATTGTTCAGCATCACCAGTGTTATGATACTGTACCATATGATATATAGCATGTTTGTCTTTGTATATATATACAGATATGTTATTATTATTGCTAATTGAGATTGTACATGACATCAGTTAATGCTGTTGCACTTGATCTTATGATAAAAGGAAAATACATTACAGCTAAATACATAGAGTTGTTATTGATGTTGAGTGACCCTGGTCTGTTTGGTTGAGCAGATCCATGAACCGCAGGCAAGCAACTGGCCCTGCAAGTTCGTTCCATGCTGTGAACTGATGTTCCTGTGCAGCAGTTAGTGCCTCACCATTTTCCTTAATGGTTATGCTTTGCTTGCTGTTATATAGACTTGCTGTTATATAGACTATTAAAACAAACATTTCAGTTATCAAACGGAATGCTGACAGATTTTCTTCATTTATAGCAGTTAGCTGTGATTTATAAGTCTTGTGCGCTCTCAGCTAGAGTATTGGTCACCCTCCTGGAATAGAGGTGGAGAGGTTGCACTAAAACAACTAGACAAAATTCAGAGCAAAGCTGTTGGAATTATTAATAACCCTGCTGTCAGAAGTAAAGTACCTCCCCTATAAGTAAGAAGGAATCTTGCCTCCCTTGCATTATGTTACAGATACTTTTATGGCAAATGCTCAGATGAAGTTGTGACCAATGTGCCACCTCTCCATGTCTTCCCTCATGCTACAAAGGCATCTGGTAGCGCTCATGACTGGAATGTCACACAGCCATATTGCAGAACTTTTTCCTATCAGGATTCTTTCATTTCCTGAACTGCATCCCTCTGGAACTCACTTACCTGGAGTTGTTTCCCTGCAAACATCAACCTAAAGCTGTTCAATTCCAACTGTTACAGATTTTTAATGAATGGAGAATGCCAGTAATCTGGTGTATTGATTATTTGTTGTGATTCGTTTGTTTTTCCTTCCTCTGTTCTGTTATTAAAAAAAAATAAAAATAAAAAATAAGGTACTGTACTTACTTGACTAGAATTTTATATGTATCAGTGATGAATATATATCATATTACAATACTAGGTCAAATACACTTATTCTCTATATGTACCAGAGCGGTGCTATTTTGTTCAATTTTACAAGGCTTTCCAGTAAAGTTAAACTGCATTGCAAAATGCAGTATGCTTTATCATAGTGCTGGTTTATTATTATGGTGCTGATTCATGTGATGCAATATCTAGTACTTTATCTTAATTATAGTTTATATGTGGATGTACAGGGAGTATTATATTTGATGTAAATCTTATTAATAGTTGTTGTAGTGTGTGCCTTTGATGCTTTCTCTCTCTGCCTGTCTGTTTGGTGTTATACTGGTTATAAAATACTGAACATTGTTGCAATATTTTTGTTTGCATTGGTTGTATATGACCCAACATTCCATAGATCTGTGATTTCTTATTCAGATTAAATGGTGATTCATTTCCGTCCTTATTCTTATGCATCACTGACTGCTTTCTTCAAAGAGAGCCATATATATGGCTCCCATCATTGTATTGAGAGTATTTAATGTTAGCCTTATTTATTTGACTGGTGGGGGCACTCACCATGCACTCAGTCGATGTAGCGCTGCTCTTGGCTGACTTCCCTTTCCTCTCTTCCTTCTTTCTTTCCTTCCATCCTCTTCTGTCGTTTTTGCTTCATTCTTTCCTCTTCTTTATGCTTACAGGTGACTCTACACTCCCTCTTCTGTCTTTGTTTCCTTCATTCTTTCCTTTTCCTTTTGCCTATGAGTGACTCTACACTGAGTGACAAGCCAAATGGTTTCCTGTACATCAGGAAACCATTTACTACACTGGGTGGTAACCATATAAACAAATTATGGCATCTGGTGGTTTAGTGGGTAATTAAGGCACTTCAATTGGATTGAGCCTGTGCAGGTTCATATCCAAGGAGTGGTTAGGGTTTATGGCTCACGTAATGCCACTCAGGGATGAGTGAGGCTGGTCACTATCATCTTAAATGTCAGGACCAACTTGCCTAGCCCCAGGCTCTTACATTTCTCGTAACAGGACCAACTTGCCTAGCCCTGGGTTCTTACATTCCTTGTGGGGCAACACAGTATTAGATGATGAAGATGATGATGATGATGATGATGATGATATATTTTATAAGCACATACCTGTCATATGTTCCAGTAGTGCTTTTCATGAAGTTTATACTGTAAGTGGTAGCCAAGTGGCCAGAATATAATTTCGGTTGGAAATGGAGATTAAGTATAGGAGAATTTGACAAGTGCTGGGTTCAGTAGAAAGGTAACTTTCCTGAATAATTATAGAAATGAGAACTTAAATGTTGCTGGGGCCATCAACAAACAAAATATGCTCGGTAAATGGAAGAGTAGTCCAACAGCTGTCAGTCAGTAGTAGTATTGGAAATACCTGTTTTGAACAAATTTATCTGGAAATTTACCCATCTGCGTAGATTTCATGTTACATTGTTGTCATAGATAAAATCTGGGCTCATAGGTTCAACATTATAGTATTTAGGGAGTCCCCTGTCATTCCTTCACGCATTTTGAATTACCATTACTGATGTCATGGCCAGTAGTATAGTGAATGAATGAATAGTTTAGGCCAGCTTATTTATGCATGACATGGATGTGCAGCTCTGCTATACTTGTTCAAGTTATTGTTTGGGGGTCTTGAAGGGCAACTGATCCATAGGGCTGAGAACGCCATTTTCTGTCTAGGCAAGTGACCCACTCCCACCCTATGATATGCACATGGGTATAGGTGTGGAAGGTGAAATTTACTTTGTTAGTGTGGCAATATTAGTGAGTAAGAATCTGTTTATGTCATTGAGGAAACTTCAGGAAGGTGTTAACATGTCAGAACATGGACATATTCTGAACCCTCTTAAATGTCGATTTCATGATGGGATCAATCTGATGTCAGGGTGGTTAGTAGACCCTCATGTCTGAAAATCTGGGGGGCATACAGAATGATGCATGCGTGAATGTTTTGTTATGCATTGTAAGATTACAAATGGTAGGATTTTTGGCTTCCTAAGTATTTGCTATTCCACTGAAATGAATATGGAATCCCCTAGAACTAACTACAGTATTTTACATTTCCTATGATGCATTGCAGGATGGTGTAAATGAACAAGGTTCTGCATGGAAGATAGCTTTGAAGATAATAAGTTATCTATATAGATAATGAATAAAAAATTCTTTATAACCATGTCGTATTAAACTGCCACCACTTATAGCGCATAGTCCGTGTAATAAAAGCTGTAATGGGTTATAGTGGACTGTGAATGGTATTGAGAGTGTTGCTATGAAATTTAATGTTTTGAAATAAGCTTTTTTTCTGCCACAGATTTATTACACTGTGTATCAAAGTATAATCTTGTTTTAGATATACTGTTGTGGAGTTGTAGCTAGGGTATACTGTATTATCAATAACTTTCATTGTTGAAATTAACTTGGCTTGTCATATTCCTGAAGATGTTATC
This sequence comes from Coenobita brevimanus, assembly GCF_032717465.1. Lineage (NCBI taxonomy): Eukaryota > Metazoa > Arthropoda > Malacostraca > Decapoda > Coenobitidae > Coenobita > Coenobita brevimanus. The sequence goes on along the minus strand of NC_137005.1, from coordinate 6,245,275 downwards.
TGCTTGTTTATGATATGCCTTGTCATGGTAACTCTACAGATTCAGTTGTTTGTACTTGGCTTGCCTTCTGTATGAATTATCTCCATTATACAGGAATGAAATTATGTGTCAGTATGTGGATATATTTAATCTGTATGAGCAAATCTAACACTTAAACCAGATAGTACAGTGTATTTGTCTGTTATATCTGAAGAGCTTAGATTTAGGTACCAGGTACTAACAGTATAATAGTGTTTTTGCTGTTTGGTAAATGGCTGTTTTTTATAATGTACTATGTAGGACAATTATAAGTATTTTAGGTTAACAGAGTATTGTACTGTAGTGTCAGTGATAACCACTGATATAATTATTGTTTTTATTATAGCATTATGAACTTAATGAATACACAAATCAGTACCAGCAAATGTTGTTGAGTGCATTATACTTTGCAACCATATTATTCATAAGAAATGAAAATTTTCATGGAGATTCTGCAGTCTTTTAAGGGAAAATTTATTGACCCCTTCAGAGTGAATACATCTTTTCCAAGCTCAGTAACACCATTTGACATGAACTTGAATAACGTTATCTGGTCCTTGGGCTTAAGGAGTTGAGATGGATTTTGATCCATTCACCCTATGCTTTATCAGAACTGAATAAAATTATTTGGCATCATCCGGAATAAAGTAGAAAAAGATGTCCTTATGTCATTAGACTAAAGAGTTAATGCTCCACAGAATTATTGCCTCATTTTACCTAACATGTCATAATGACTTTTTTTTTTTTTCCAGAAAAATTAATTGCATGTGTTACATTAGATACTGAAAATTACAAGTCATTAGAATGGCATTTTTCAGACAAACACAGGAAATTAAAAACTATCGCTGTTACCTCCAGTTCATGATTACGTAAAGTACAGTAAAAGCTTGATATAACAAACACGGGATAAAACGGAAGCTTGAGAAAACGGAACAACTTTTTTCTGTAAGGTACTCGCAACATACTGGAAGTTTTCCATTCTGTCACGAGGCGTCGTGTTTCCGTAACGGAAACAAGCCGGTTTGTCCGTGGCTGTGGACAAATTGTGATGCACAAGTCATATCCCCTCCATTTGGAGGTGAGTTTTTTACTGTTTTATTTGTTATTATTATTGTATTATTATTATTATTGTGGGTTGTGACTGCTCCGTGTGTATAATTATGACTAGTATAGGCAGCATATCTGTTTGTAACAAAAGAAGCTAGTTAGTGGCAACTGTGTATAGGCTTCAGGTCACGAGTTAGGGAAGAAATATCGGAAAAATAGCAAATTTCCAGAAAATTCCGTTCCATCTCTGGTTTTGGAATGGAAGCTTGAAAAAGCGGAATATTTGATAAAACGGAATAGGGGTTGGCTGAATTATTCCGTTATATCAAGCTTTTACTGTACGGTAATGGCAGTTTTAAAGAATTATGGATGTACTCTTGTTTATGATAAATGAAAGGGGATTTCTAGCCCATGTATTCAACCGTAGCATAATAGTGTAATGTATATATATAGTCTATCTATCTATTGCCAGACTCCTCAATCCCGTTTGGGGTGGCCACAAACAAATCGCCTCCAAGTCGCCCTGTCCCCCGCCATTTCACTGCCCTGCTCCCAACTCACACCCCCCTCTCTCATATACCTCTCCACCCCATCCCTCCATCTCATCCTCGGCCTCCCCCTCCCTTTTCCCCCCTCCACCTCACTCACATACACTCTCTTCGTCAGTCTTTCACCCTCCATCCTCTCCACGTGGCCAAACCACGTCAGTGTGTTCCTCATAACGCTCCCTGTCACATCCACATCAACACCACAACGTTCCTTTATATCCTCATTCGTCAGCCTATCTCTCCATGTGACTCCACAGGCTCCTCTGAAATAACTCATATATATAGTGTATATATATATATATATCCATTACATTCAACTAGGATTCATGTTGATCTTGTGCTTAACAAGTACTGGCATACTGTACTGGAGAGTCATTAACAAGAGTGCACCCTGATCTGAAAATATTTGAATTACCGGTAAATTGCTTGAAAATGTTTCTGGAGTGCTATAGTGTTATGATTGTAAGGGTCATTGAGTACAATAAGCTGTTGCCAAAAAACGGATGTGTTATATACTGATAAATTTGTTGTAGTTTGTACAGTAATTCTTATTGATATTGTGGGGCAAAATTATGCCCTGATAAGGAAGTCTCTTACAACAGGTGTTCCGTGTTTCCTATAATATATTGCCTTATTTACGTAAATTGAGGTTTTTATCCAGCGGTGTAAAAGTTAAGAATATTTGGATGGTAAACTTTTGTTTTTCATGCTTTGATGATTCATCAGTACAAAGACCAGTGTAGAGGTTCACCATGATGCTGTTGGCATCCCTACGTCAAGTGGGGTTGGTGGAGGATTAGTGCCCCTCCCTGTAAAACAATAAACTCTAAGCCCTTGGCCACCCTGTCTGGGATACATGGCGTCTGGCAATGAATGAATGAATGAATTATATCTGAATTCAGTATGATTGACAAGTTACTGTAAACATTTTGTTTTTGTCTTATTAAAGTACATTCATATCATCAGATTGTGGTATACATCATTATTTTTAAAAAATTATGCACAGTTTGCTAGTGTTTATGGTATTTGTACTGCTCATTGTTTCCTAATAGTTTGAGTCCTGACGCTTAACACTTTCTGCTTTGGCTGGCTGTATCCATTGTATTCTCTTAAGGATAAAAATTCTACAGCGGACTCTACCAAGGAGGTTCAGGGATTGTTATCAGATACTCTTAGCACACACTTCAGGTTTTGTACTTGCCTAGCTTAGTAGTATTATCATCACAAACAAACCTTGAAACAGCTTCAAATATAGAGATTTTCACCCTTAATGCAGATAAAAACTTCACACTGAGATGTGTTCATGAGGCTGGAAGTGTTAGTGATGTAATCGATATCTTGATAATCGCTGGGTCTTTGTACTAGGCAGTTGGTGTGATTTAGTTAGTAGCCTCAGATTTATGAGTGCAATTAGTGTGTTTTGCCTTATATTACACTGATTAATTTCATACCACCTCAGACTGCAGTAGTTGCATGTCTTGTTGCTTTGATGAGATGGCATGTTCAGTGTAGTAATAAAGCTACCAGATTGTTTTTTTCTTTATTTTTCCTAAGTTTGAATTTGCCATTTATTAGAGGTGTAGTGCAATATCTTCCCCTTAGTTTGCTACACTACTGTATTTGTAATTAGAAGATATATAGATTGCCAGTTCTTGAGTTATGTATGTGTTGTATGTCAGCTTCTTGTGCCACTTACCTCAAAACCCATTCAGCCCAAGGACATCTTTTTCCATTGTGTTCTTGCCATATCTTGATGATTTTATTCAGCTAATGACAGACAGAGAACAGGGTGACATTGATGTGTTCATGGCCATCCCCTCTCAGATTAAGTTATCTGGTTCATTGGGTAGACTTTTCTAACTAGAGAGGTTAGATACAGCTTTAATAAATTCCCTCTGATCGAGAGGTCTTTCTTAAGTTGAATAAAATTGCCTGATAGCAGCAAGAACAAACTGAAAGGGAAGTCACTTGAATTCGAGGGGTTAACGTTACTTACTCAGTCCATATCCCCTGTGTGCTTCTGTCACAACTCAATACCTTACCAAATCTCTTCTTGCCATAGCTTGTTGCTTTGGCCAATGTGTTCTGTATTTCTTATTCAGTTTACTTTGAATATGATATGCTTTATGATTATACATTATACCTGTGCACATTCCTCCTTATAAGGAAGTAGATTAATTATAGTTGGTTTCCATAATCCACCTTCTGTCGGTTATGCATAGCAAAACTTTCTAGGCTCAGTACTGGAAGTGCAGATCAACATAATGATGGATAGAATGACAGTGGATAAAGGGCAGAGAACTAAATTCTCTAATATAAGTAGATCATCATTAACATTTTGATCCAGTATCCCAAGTACACAATTATACAGCTGAGAGAGGGAGAGGTTGAGGTGCATTATTATTTGGGATATGAGTTGGGAAAACAACTACTGCTGTACAGATTTACCTTTCCTTCTGAATTGTTAGAACTATGGGCCAACTTGCAACATAAGTGTTAAGTTGTTGTAAGTGAATCCCAGTCTGGATGAGCAAACCTGATGAATGATTGTGGGTTACCCCATTCTGTGCTAATACAGTGAGAGAACAATTTCTGTTTTTGCTCCTCTGTCCCTGTACATTTTCTTTTAAAATGCATAAGTTACATGTAGCATACAGTACTATCTGCTCAATTCTAAGGGATAAATAAAAAAAAGTATGATCCGTGGCACATTGAATTGAAGGCAGGCTTATTCTTATTGCTGAGACGGGCAATTGGAGTGGCAGAGGGTCTTATTCTCATTGGCACTGGAGACTGCATTATCATTTCTGTAACAAACTGTTTTTGCCAATTACATCATCCAACAGGCAGCTGAGGAAGAAATGATGATAAAGATTCTGAAACCAATGAAAATACGACTGATAATGTGTGTGTAGAAGTACGAGTTGCCAACAGATATGGATTCTGTAAGTATGCAGATATAAATAGGATAAAAATAACAAGTATAACCTATTCAGACATGCAGCCAACTTAAGTTTGTGTATTTTATTTACTTTATTCTAGCTACCCCTACATTATTATTTTTTTCCTACTTTAGGGACACATCTAAGTCTTAGTAGGTTAAACAAATTTCATTACAAGCTGATCTAAAGCTAACTTAATCATTTTACTGTGGCTACCATCATGTGATTTTGTCGACCTTTTAGAACGACTTTAGTTTTTAAATGAATATGGATGCAAAGCTCCAGCAGAAATTACTAAATGATCAGGCTTCCAAAACATTAAGATTTATGTGACACATGTTTGTACAGTATATAAAAATATTTCATGCCATAACAGTGCAGGAAATGTTTGGTGTACTTTCACTGAATATTTTTTTGATAGTTCTGCTTTCGGATTCTTCATTTCCTCTTTCTGGATTTTACCTACCCTAAATTAAGGTTAGAATGATGACAGTGTCTGTAATGTATTTGTGATTACACTAATTATTATAACTGCTGATCTTAGTACAAAGCATCTACAGTATAACAGCACAGGGAACAGTTTAGATATTACAAAGCATGGATAAAGCTGTAATAGGAAACCTCTTGTGTAAAATTTGGAAAATTTATATGAACATATTGTAACACCATAGTCCTTCCTACTAGGAGTATCTTAATCTCTTCTTGGCTGTGATTATTTTTTTGTCAGCAGAATGATATTGGAGTTTTTTTTCATTCATGGCCAGATGCCATAATCCCAACCGGGGTGGCCAAGGACTTAGAGCTATTTGTTTTACAGGGAGGGGCACTAATCCTCCACCAACCCACGTGATACGTAGGGAGCTAACTAGAGTAAAATACAAGCGTCACATTTCTCTGCCACGGTGCTAACAGAGGTAGTATTGTCTCTCTGTTATAATGGGTTTCTCAAAGCAGTATTTAATTGTCTGACAGCTGAAATAAACTACAAAGCTCTTAATGCTTAAGCATTGCAATAGGATATCTTTAACAACAGTGCTGCATAAAATTGTTTCGATGTCGTGTATTACTTAGTTCCCCCACTTTAAATGAGCTGTATGCTGAATTAAGCCACTTCTAAACACTAACAAGAACATTAACCCCTTCAATCTGAGAATGTGATTAGTAAGTCATTCTTGCTGCTACCAGATTACTTTATTTAGCTTAGGAGAACACCCTAGTGGTAAAAGAGTTGGTGGAGGCTGTAATAAAAAAGCCTCTCCTTAGCTGAATACAATCATCTGGAGACTGCAAAACCAAACTTTACAAGATGTCATCACATTGAGGGATTAAAAATTTTGCCCTGTACTAAGTGGGTTATTTCAGATAATTTTTAATGTCTCTTATTTGGCAGATCTCTCTGAAGGTGAAAAACTTATTCTAACCATAGCAAGAACAAATTATTGAGGTCATTTCTACTGAAGAGGTAAATTATATTATTTTCACTAATACCAGACATTTAGCTGAGGCTTCCTCCAGAGAGTTAATACCTACAATGAAGGGGAGAACAGTGGCTCCCTTTAAGTCTAAGGCCAGTTTTCACCTAGGAACATAATTCTGGCTACTGACAAATTTTTTATTTGGTGTAAAAGGGATCTATCTGCTTCCGGTGATAAAACTACTGTACTATAGTAGCATTAACTTTTTCATACTGATTGTCACAAGTATTTTGTTCTTGTATCCACCAAGTAATTATATTCATCTTAGGAGTGACCAGTAGGCTTGAAGGGTTTAAGAACATGAAAGCAGTAGGGAAATTCAAATACAGTACATCGCTTTGTGCTAGTATATCTGTAATGTATACTGTATTTGCTAATTCATTATTTATTGCTTACTGTTGACTAATTTTGTGCCTCTTGCTTTCAGACCAGGAGCACAGGTTACTCTCCTCAGTACCACCCAGCCTCTTCGTCCTCTCCTCCTTCCTCATACTTATGGTTGCCAGCCACCTTCATAAATCCTCATGACACCAGCAAGCACCTCCAGGCTAGACAGGCAGGCATACCTATGGGCAGGTGGGAAGGCAATTAAAGACAGGTAGGCAGGCACACTTATTGATGAACTGGTAAGGAGGGATGTAAAGAGAGATGGTGATAGAGGGGAATGAAGTAGGAAAAGAAATAGTAAGAAGGAAAACAAAGTAAAGGACAGATAGGTAGGTGCATGTACTGATAAAATGGCAAGGAGTGATGGAAAGAGATGATGACACAGGAAACAGTGAGATAGGAAGTGCGAAAAGCAAAGAAATGAGTTACATCTAGAGGAGAGTCACAGGAATGAGAGCGTAAATTGAAGAACTGGTTAGGAGAGATGGTGACAATAAGCTCTGATGATGTAGAAAAATGGAAAGATAAAGAAAGTAGGTAGGCATATGAGAGACAGATGGTAAAATAAAAGAGAGACCGATAATTGTTACATAGAAGGACAGGGAAGCAACAGAGGTAAGAAAATGAGATGGGCTGGAAGATCAGAGTGAGAGTAGGTGATATACAAGTGGAGGAAAAGGAGAGCAGATCACAAATCGATATGGTAAAAAAGGAATGTTAAAGATAAGCTGGTAATTGTATCAACGAAGGGGGAGGAGACAGCTTGGTTCTCAGACAGCACTTGTAAAATTGTTGTATGTGATCACACCCACAGCAATCTTGGAGCAAGACTTGGGGTCCATACTTTTTAAACCCAGCTTAAAGTACTATACGTTTATTTAAAAAGTGTTAGTGTACTTGTCTTATAAAACAGTATGACTTCAGACAGAAGTTCTTGTAAAATGCGCTATGATTCTACCCCCATGCTGGGAAACCTGCATTAATGAGAATACAGTACATTGCTCGCTTGTCTTTTCCTTGTCATTATTGTTTTCATATGTACATCCGAATGATAAAAGAGAAAACTTGAAACATCACAAGCTATATTATGTAGGATATCACTGTGTACATAACCTCACAATGAACTGACCCCAAAACACTGGAATAAAACTGTTACTTTTTGGATCTGGAGCCTGCTAAATGGAGGCAAGAAGCAGCAGACTTCTCAGATACTAATGGATTCAGGGTTGGCAAATGTCCCACACTGAGTTTCAAAGGTATGGCCTTTGGTTCTTTGATCTCAAGAACTAATATTGTATGGCACTGAAGCTAACTCTTAAAATTCTTATACTGTAAGCCCTTTTATTTTATTTCTGATGAGGATGGTAGGTCATTAATGGACTGGAATTACTGGAATAGTAGAATCATTTTCAGTTTGGTATTCAGGAGAAAATTGCATCCCCTAGACAGCCAATGTTTCCATTTTTGACGTTGACCAGTAAAGCGTGAAGTGCTGTACTGTTGATGAAATACAAAGAATGGTGAATATTTGACTGCTTAGAAGAAAATTACATGCAGGCATGGAGTGGTACGTTTATTTACATGATACCTGATGAGGAAAAATCTTGTGTGAATAATTATTAATTATTATAAAAAAGTATAAAACTGATGGGATCATAGTGTACAAAGTACAATATGTGTTTATGATACTGTGATTTTCATTTGATGGGACAGACTTGTCACCTTGAACAGCATGGCACATATGAAGATAATAACACTGTAGTTTTGAAAATTTATAGTATTTGTATGTACTGTATACTAAAGCCCACAAGCTGCGTCACTGTATTGTATGTGTTTATGATACTGTAATTCTCATTTGATAAGGTAAACTTGTCACCATGAACAGCATGGGACATAAGATAATAAAACCATAGTTATAAAAATTTATAATAATTGTATGTAAACTAAGTAAAATACACAAAGTATATCATTATTGCTTCACTCTGCTGTATTAATGAAAATTTTTATTTTGAGTACTTTATGTTGCTCATACTTTTCATTCTGGTTTGGGAAGGAACTATGTAAACTTGTCCAGATATTATCCTTTCAGAATTCAAGGGCTGGGCACCTGATGGTTTTGCTTATCTCTTTCAGAATATTTTTTTAACATTACTTCCATCACTGCATCCTCCTGTCATTCTGTCCACCATCCTCCACACAGACCATTAGTGTGCTGCTCTTCTGGGTGCAAAAAAACATAGTGAATATGAAAGGATTTCATGTTTTAATATTTCTTTGTTTTTATTTATTTAGTGGTAGGTGGGGGCACTCACCATCCACTCACTCAATGTAGTGCTGCTCTCAGGTGACTGCCCTTTCCTCTCTTCCTTCCTTCATCTTCGGTCTTTCTTTTCTTCAGTCTTTTCTCTTCCTTCTGTTTATGGGTGACTACACTGAGTGACAAGCCAAATGGTTTCCGGTACACCAGGAAACCATTTACTATGATGGGTGGTAACCATATAACCAAATTATGGCTCCTGGTGGTTTAGTGGGTAATTAAGGTGCTCCAGTCAGATCAAGCCTGGGCAGGCTTATATCCAAGGGGTAGTTGGGGTTTATTGCTCACATAATGCCACTCAGGGATGAGTGAGTCTGGTCACTCTCATCTTAAATGTCAGGACCAACTTGCCTAGCCCCAGGCTCCTATGCTGCTCATGGGCAGCGTAGGATTGGATGATGGATGGATGGATGAATAATCTCAAAGAAAGGAGTTGTTCATATGCAAGAAACTCATATAAAACCTCTGAGGGTTAATGTTCCCTAATGAATGACTGAATTTAAATGCTAATAAACACTAATACTGTAACTGTCATTGAGGTACACTGTATGCATCTTTTCATTCATACATGTCCAGTTATTTTATAGCTCATTTTACATAGTATGTTTTTAGGTTTCAATTGCTTATGCAGTACTTAATGTCATTGAAGTTTTCAAGTGAATTCAGGCTTTTACAAATCCAGATGTGCACATTCCTACATCATGGTGGAGAAAGATCACTTATCTTTTTTCCATTTGCCCTTTCATTGCACACTAAAACGGTGAGAGTGAGTCAGGAAACATTCTTTAAAAAATCCTGCCCATACCCATGAAAAAAAAGTACACCTCAATCATGGAGCCTACTTTTCAGGTGTAAATAGGAAATAATTGAGGTGGTATCTGAATAAATGAATAAATATATGAGTACACTGGAACTTGGTGCAGTGCTACTGCAGTCAGTCAGTGCTGCTGTTCTGTCCAGTGCAGCCCTACCTATTCCTGTCACACTGCAGCTAGTAGCTATGTAACATTATTTCAGCTGTATCTGCAGTACATCCACCAGCAAAAGAATAGGATGTTGATGGTAAAAGAAGAGGCAACAGACGAATGAATTCATGAATGTACTTTTCTTTTCTTGCTTGCCACGTTAGGCTAATGTCTAGATGGAGTAGGAAACTTCATAGCTTGTCCTCTTCAGCGATATATTTTGCATACTCCAATTTAGCATTCTTCTGTATGTTATTTATATTGTTTTAATGATGCTGGTGATGTATATTATCCCATTGTGACACTGATATTACTGGGTGGCTCTACTTCCCAGTTAGACAAGTGTCCCTCATCTCCTTTCCTGTTGTCTGCAAGGGAGATGTCATACTGCAGGAGAAGGCAGCTCCAGACTGCAGTTTGCCAAATTTACATTCAGATGAGCCTGGGTTGCAGCAGCAACAGCATCATTTTAAGAATTAGCATGGAAGTTTGCATCAATAATATACAAGGGGATATTGAAGGATAAATGTCCAGAAAAAATTGCTAAAGAATAAATGTTACAAAATCCTTAGAGCCACTTAGAATATGACTCTTTGTTCAAAGCCATCACAACAGTCAAGCATTAGGGAAGGTTTTGAAGTAATTTTACAAAGGTACTCGAGTTGCATCACTCCTCTCCTTGACCTATAACTGTGCCAAGAGGGATATTTCACACTGATAAACCACTATGTGCAAATAAAGGTCAAAAAGAAAATGCCTTATTCTTAAGTGTAGTAATGACTTTCAGGGAGCATAAAAGGCAGATATTTTGTTTAGTTTTATTTTGTATAATCAGCAAAGGAACTACTGCCAGATGCAGGTCAGTCTTACTATGTGATTGGGTTATGTTCATGGAAAACCAATTGGATCATGATCAGTCATGTATCAATTATAGGGTTCATTGCAATCATGTAAGGAAAATTGGCAATTGTATATTGAAAAATGGTGCTTCGTAGGGGATTGTAGCAAATTGTATGTAAGAAAATGGTGATCATATATCAAATAGGTGCTAAAATGTTAAGCTCATTAAAGTGAACACTCGTATAATGACTGATCCTTTAACATGGGTGACCTGTATTAGGAGTGGGTAGTTACTTATGATTATCACAAAAAGAAGAGGAATGAATATTGCATGTAAATCAAATTCTCCTTCATGCTTAGAAAAAAAATCGACATGGATAAATGTGGCTGAAACAAGCAAGCACCAGGAGCTATTACTTCAGCTTGCCATTGTTTAAGAGACAGTTCTGATCACAATCCTTGCCAGTACAGAAAGTCATCATCGAAGATCTTTTTTTTTTTTCTTTTTTTTTTTTTTGTCAAATAATTTACAGAAAATTACCAAACAATATTCCATTGTTCCCTGCAGCTTAGAGCTAATATGAAAGTTTCCTCCAATTTACATTAAACACTACAGACTCTCAAATCTGAAATGCTTAGTTCCAAAGGTTTTATGGAATGTGGAATATTTTGGAAAGTGGAACCATAATAATAACTATGAGAAAATCATATACAGTAATAAACAGTCTAGAACACAGTGAATAGTAAATTAAATGAATGATCATACATTAGTAACTTATCATTTGTATATTTAAACATGCCTACAAAAGAATTTTGTCTTCAGATATGCATTGAATATGTAAGGACACGTGATGTTAACCTCCCTCCATAGCACGAAAAAGATTTGGAAAAGTGGAGGTTTTTGAAAATTGAATTTTAAGGTATGGGAATTTGTACTGTAGTGTACTTCCAGTTGTATTAATTCTCCCTCTGTCATGTTTTTTTCCCCTGTGTCCTTGCTTTCTGGCCCCAACCTCCTCCACCTATGGGTGGAAAAAAAAAAAAAGGTGGGATGACATTATGATGATGATGATGATGATGATACCAGCCATTTGGAAGAAGCTGTGATATAAAGGAACATGTCTCCAACTTATAACAGTGACCGCCTGTATGGGCACCTGTATATGCTTATAACATAGAGTTCATAGTTATTTTTTATTGTGTCCAAAGGCTACAATTATGAAGGATGGAATATTAGGAATCTGAAATAAAAGGGCTTACTGTAATAATTATTTTTAAAATGTCTGTGTAATATGCTTAATTCTTTTTAACATTCAACTGTACTTATTAAAAAGAGTCAGTTTTACTAATATTTGAAATTGAAAGATTTCACAGTAAAATATCTGGCAGCATATCTTCCATGTAGTCATAAAGAAATTTAGTCAACTGAGATTGTATTGATTAAGTTATTGACTCTTTTAGTGGTCAACAATCATAGTGTACACTAAATATTAGTAAATGACATCCTTCTTTTTCATTAGTAAGGATATAAATTTGTAGATACTTTACTGTATTTGTGATGGTAGCATAATATTGTCCTCGTGCTATTTATGATTCACTGTAATATTGAAATGTACAAATCTTTTTATATAAAATTACAATTTTCAAATAAGTTAATTGCTTTTCATTCCTTCTGCCATGGTTCATATTGAATTTTCCTTTTAGTTTGGCATCCAAGGTTGCTTTTATTACAGGAACAGTTATCCTAGGTCTTAAACTTCAATTTGTAGAAGGTAAGAACAAATCACAACAAATCATTTGAAAATACTGTAACTGCTTCTCTTTGGAACTCATTTTCCCGGATTAGTTTTCCCTCAAACTTCAACCCACAGCAACTCAAGTCCAACTGTTACCGATTTTTTATGAATGGAGGACATCTGTAGCCCGGTGTACGTTTTTTTTTTTCCACTTAATTTGTTATTCCATCCTCCTTTCATCTTTTGTAAAAAAGGCTAATCTTATTCTGTATTGTTCCATTTAAGGTGTAGGGCCCTGTGGATGGGTCAGGTGGAGAACTGAGGTGATAGCACATGCACCTTCCCCTTTTTCATGACGCTTAAGAATATCTAGCTTTACTTCTAGAGAGACAGTTTTACGCACACACTTCATGGGAACATCACCAGCACCAACACTAGCAGGCTGCTTACTACCCCGACTAGGGCTTCCACTAGCACCAGCACTAGCCCCACCACGTGCAGCACCCTTACCAGACATGATTACACTTATTTAGGCCAAAAAACACAAAATCGCACTCCACACACGATTTGTATCACTGCTCTACTCACGGCACTGCTTTTTTCTCAGTTATGATGCACTACGATAGCGGCTTGTGTAACATTGGTGATGCAACACGATGTGTGGTGGGCGGGTGTAAGAGAGTTCCTCTCTCTGAGATGGCTGGTGCGAGAAGAACAATATGGGTGAGCATGGGGTGAGTGTTGGCTGTGGGTCCTGTGCAAGCGTTTCTGTGCATCCTGGGAGGCGGGCAGGCTCAGCTGGGTGTCGGAACAAGCGTGGTTCAAAATTTCAGCCTATCGCCTGTGGACATGATGTCGGAAGGCCCATTGTTAAATTGGGGTGCGGCCATCGTCTAACGTGGTATGGTGGTATTTGTACCCCCATTGCTAAAATGAGGTATTGCATCTAAGGGTATCGTATATCGGGGTACTACTGTATTTAGCTTAGCTCTTTGCATTATATAAATGGTATAGAAAGAAAAGCTTTCTTCTTGTATAATTCCACAGTCCCAAAAGACTGGATGAGCGTTATATTATAATCATCGGGTGTTTTTTGTTGATCGTGCATATCATAAATATCCTTAAGAGAATGAAGATAAAGTTTTAGTAGAGATAATCGGATTATAAGCAAATGGTCAGGTGAAGGGGTTAAATTAATCAGAGAACAGCCCAACACCTTTCCATGGACACCTCTAAATAATCCCTCATTAACCCTTTTAATACAAGAAGCCTTTCTCAGATTGAACAATATTGTCTTCCAGCATCTCTACCCTTCTCCCAGCATCCTTACCCCTTTCACACCATCAATACCCTCCCATACTATCGTCAACCTTCCCCCAGCATCCATACCCTGCTCACACCATCCTTAACCCTTCCCCAGCATCCTTACCTCTCCCCAAGCATCCCCACCTCTCACCAAGCATCCCAACCCTTTCCCCAATACATGTGTTCCCTTCCCTCTCTCAGAATCCCTACTTCTCTATTAGCCGTAGCATCCGTTGACCTCCCCCAGCTTTCTACTCTGCCTCCAGCATCACTATCTCTCTCCTAGCAACCCACCCCCTACCTCAGCATCCCTATCCTTCTCCCAGCATCCCTACCCCTTGCCCATCATTCTTACTTCTTCTCCAGCATTCCTACCCCTTCCCCAGCATCCCTCTACCCCTTCCCCAGCATTTCTACCTCTTCCCCAGCATATCTACTCCTCCACCATCCTTACCCTTCTCCCATCATCCCTACCCTTTGCCCATCATTTTTACCCCTTCTCCAGCATTCCTACCCCTTCTCCATCATGCTTACCCCTCCCCCAGCATCCCTACCCTTTCCCCAGCATTCCTACTCCATCCTGTTAGTAAACTCACAACACTAGGAAATTTTGTTTTGACGGTGTTCAATTTGTTTAAGTTAGACCTCGTCATTTAATCATTTTCCTACGGGGTTAATACGAGAAAATGCTATCGGTTCCAAGGCTTCGGAAGCCGGGTTCACTTCCAGATGAACCTGGGAGCTACGGTCACCAGGCTGCTGCTGCAAAGTATCTTGGAAATGGGATAATTTGTCCTAATTTTCTATAAGCGTGAAATTTCCGAAACGCAAACCTCAGATGGGACCAATTATAGGCAAGATACTATGATACATTACTGTAGATTCGTTTGGAAATAAGAAATGAACATCAATCAAGTACAGTCACTTCGAAAATTACGAAACTGGGTTGCGAGCGACAGTCCTGAAGTTGAGAGTACAGCATCCTGAGCGTGATCTCGACGCGTTTGAAGTGTTTTTGCGCATGTGCTCGTTATCTTCCCGAATCTCCCTCAAATGTATTGCTGTAACCGTTGCTGAGTGATACCTCGTCAAACAATTATCCCAGAACTCGATGAAGAACTTGGGAATGGAGTCTGTGTTGAAACAAGTGTGTGTGCTGACGAGAGATGATCAGCCGCGGATGCTTGTGTTCCGTGATGCAAAGTTTCCCTCCTGTGATCGGTGAGTACAGTGTTGGCGTTGTAGTATTGTGGTGTATTTATTGAATAAGAAAAATTAATGTGTTACCTGTAATATTCAGACGATTTATGCTTTCTTTGCGATCAGCAGTATCGTTCGTTATTGTTTGTGCAGCTTGTTAGGACACTGCGTCGTTGTTTTGGTACTTTCACATTTTAGCGGCGCCACAGGTTTTATGACCATTCTTTCGATTAATTATATTGAAGAGGTGCACTCGGAAGGAGGTAACCAACCATTCCTGTTATAGATATGGTGTAATATTAGAAATATTTTTATCTAGAAAGTATTAGGCAATGTTCTTGTCCGCTGGGTTCTCTTAGCAATCCAATATTAGGCTACACAGTAGGGTTAGGTATATTATAAGGTATAAAACAAAGCACGTAATGAAATAACATTAAGTTGGGCTTTCAAAAGTGCTGTGGCCAATTATACGTATGAATAAATTACGCCACATTTCCCATGACATTACACCTAGACATTATAGACGATTGAATCAATGTTCTCATTTCGCGTTCATAAACAAAAGCGCATCGTTGAGCAGTACTGAATCCTTTCTTGCATGTATAAACATCCTGAAATGAGCTTCGATTTATCTAGTTGCAGTACTACATAAATACGATTCTAGACATCTATTGTTTTGCAAGGCGCCAATTTGGAGTTACCGAGTCAAAGTGTGGTATTCTCGGACATATTATTGGAGACTATCCGGTATTATAGAAGACCGAAATGGCTTGAATGACATTTTCGTCGCCTAGTTAAATTAATAAAACAGCTGAACGTGAAAAGTGTAATCGTAAAGTGAAATTTATTGACAATGAAATGTTTCGCTGCACTCAATGTTCCAGAATGTTCTTACCGTACCACACTGCCTGACAATGCAAACATTGGTACATTTAAGAAAACTAAGAATTTGTAACAATCGGACAGTGAACAATTTGTGTAATGAAGCTGAAATGACGCAAAAGAACTGCAATAGAATAGTTTTCATTTGAAACCTTGACGAAAGAGAGCACTTGCCAGCTTCTTGCCAGCTGTTGCCGCCCTTCATCACGCACATTAGCCTACTAAGGTAAGACGCGACTTTTTGATAGCGTAGGTCTGTGTTTGCTTAGGTTCATATATTCCATTGCTAGCACCCATTATAGTAAGACTGGCTGAACAATAATCTTATTCAATACTTATAATTGCAGTCTACACAGAAAAAAATTGGTTGTCACAAATGGAAATTACGTAGCCTTCGCGTAACCACTTTATACTAGCTTTGTAATTATGTGCACCAATAATTTCACCTACTTTGACGAGTAATATTTTCCTAGTTTCATTACGTACAGTTGTGTCACAAATACCTTACGATAAATTTTCCGTTGCAATGATTATATTTAGCTGTGGCGTGAGATTCTCTACACAGTTCAGTACTGCAACAGTTCATATCTAGCCTATGTACCGTAAATCTCTCTCTCTCTCTCTCTCTCTCTCTCTCTCTTCACGTGTTAAGTAATATCAATATATTCCTCTCACATCCTTTCGTATTCTCTCTCTCTCTCTCTCTCTCTCTCTCTCTCTCTCTCTCTCTCTCTCTCTCATAGTCTCTTCACGTGTTAAGTAATCTCAATAGTATTCTCCTTACATCCTTTCGTATTCTCTCTCTCTCTCTCTCTCTCTCTCTCTCTCTCTCTCTTTACTAGTCTCTTCACGTGTTAAGTAATCTCAATATTATTCCCCTCACATCCTTGCGTATTCTCTCTCTCTCTCTCTCTCTCTCTGTGTTTGTCTGTCTGTCTGTCTTTCGCTCTCGCTCTCAGTTTTTCACGTGTTTATTAATATCAGTGTATTTTCTTCCTCTTCATAGTCTTTCGTGTCCTCCCATTCTTCTCCTTTCCCACTTAGATATGTTCAGGGGTAGCAAATACAGGATCCTGGCCAGCTTACATGAAAAAAAGTCTCCCTATCAATTACCACAGATCACATAACTTTTTCGTATTTTTTCACTGTATTATTCACTCTGATTTTGCTGTGCAGTGTGTAGAAGCAGTACAAATGTAGAAAAATGTATATACAGTCAATCTTTTTCACAACTTGAGCTTAGAAATATTTATATATACTCCCCAGGGCTCTCCCTTTCATTCCCCGTATGTTCCCCCTCTATTTGGCTCATACCAAAGAGAATGGGAATGATTTCAGTGTTAGTGAGAACGGAGAGTTTTTGCGGATTCAGCGTCGTTCCCCCTAAACCATAGTTATTCTTTCAGAGCGTTTCATGTAAAACATGTAGCACTTCTTTCGTAGCGATTTTTTAATATGACACCTTAATAATGTTACTGATGTGTGTGTGTGTGTGTGTGTGTGTGTGTGTGTGTGTTTAATATGGACTGACAAGACTGACATTTAGGAGCAAATCTGGGCGAGAGAGAGAGAGAGAGAGAGAGAGAGAGAGAGAGAGAGAGAGAGAGAGAGAGAGAGAGAGAGAGAATCTGAAATGGGAAATCTGAAATGAAGGCTGTGGAAGTGGGGAACATAGATAGTAGGCCTATAATGGAGAAGAGGGATAAAGTTTGGTTGGCAGTATGAGTATGTATGAAAGTGTTTGTTTAGAGGGGAGAGTGAGAGCGCTAGTGGGTGAGATAGTCAGTCAGTCCTACTGTGTTTTATATTTTTATTACCATCTATAATTCTTTAAGATTATCCCACCTTGGAGAAGCGTACCATTTGGATTTTGACCTGCTGTTCCTCTCCGTGATATTCGTGATAGGCTAGTCGTGTACTTTCGGGATTAGCGGCGATCATGACCAACTCTTCTGGCAGTAGCTTATATTTTTTGTAACATTTCTGTATTTATAAATTCGTAGTTGGTAGAGAAATTTGAAGCCCAGCCTGATTATTTTTAACTACACGTTCTAATTCTCGGTCCTTGTAGTGTGATAATATATTCTTGTATCTGGTCATAAGGATAGATTGAGTATGATTTAAGGCTTAATTGTAGATACCATACCAGCGCACGTCTTTAGATCGCCTTAAGCTCAGAGACTTGATAGGTGACGTTGCTCCCTCAGTGCACCATTCTCGAACAGCTACAAAGGCACCATGACATAACCCATATCTCAGAACTCTGTCTTTTCTAACGAGATAGTCTGTTATATGAATCGATCAGTGCACATTTTCTATTGAAATTATAAGAAGCGATGTATGGGATTTCTTACTTTACTCTGGCCAACACCAAACTTACTCATTTTTGGAAAGACGTCCGTGGGCTCAAGAGGTTAATAATAGGCAAGTCCACTTAAATTGAAAACGGTATGACAAGGAATGTAGGCTAATGATAAAGTACCCTAACATGCACCGGCGCAACACGAACGATGAAGCGAAGACACTATTTATTTCGTATAGTCTAAGTAGTCAGTAACTAGTACACTAGACAGGTTGAGATATATAAGCTACCGACTTACTGACGTTTATTCTAGGCAAGTTTGACATCCATGGGCAGTTCCAGCAGCAGAAAAAAAAATAAGGATAAAAAAATAGCAGAACTTATTACTATAATGTCTTTAAGCAAGCAGAAGATACACTGATAAAAATTAAGCTTTTGTTATGGGGAAAAATGAATAATTACTTCACAAACCATTATTTGTTAGTGTTATTGTTTTGTACGCATCAGTTTTGTATGTTGTTTGATTAGGAGCACTTATAAATTTCAAAAGATTACAAGTTTAGTAGTGGCGATTGTCCTTGGCGAAGTTCAGCTGCTAGAACCTTCCTGTAGTTTGGTAGTTTTGAGGCTGGAACTGACCCTGGAAGCCCTGTTGTCCTCGGAAATTCTGTTGTCTCTGGAAGTCCTGTTGTCTCTGGAGGCTCTGTTGTCCCTGGAAGCCCTGTTGTCCCTGGAAGCCCTGTTGTCTCTGGAAGCTCTGTTGTCTCTGGAAATTCTGTTGTTGACGGAAACTCTGTTGTGGTTGGAAGGTTTGCTGCCGCTGGAAGGTCTGCTGTTGTCCCTGGAAACCCTGCTGTTGTTGCTGGAATCTCTGTTGTCCCTGGTAGCTCTGTTGCAGCTGCCCCTGTCTCTGCCTGTTGTTGAAATATACAGTAATTTATTAAACTGTCGCAAAGACCAATACCTAATACGGAAAATTATTAAACTGTCGCAGAGACCAGCGACAATGACGGTAAATTATTATTCTCTCCAACGACTTAAATATCGTTGCTGTCTTAAAAGAAAATTTTACGTTATTATAATGGAGTGTTAGAACCTATTTCATTCCTCGGTGACGTGTATATATTTTTTCTCATTGTATTCATATTTAGATCCCTGGAAACCGACGATGTCTTTTTAAATAATAGTAGATTTTTGTTTTCATGTTTATGCGATTTTAGTTACTTTGGGGCATTTCCTCGAGCAGTAATGGTTAGATATGGCCTTCATTATTCCTTTACTACTGATGCACTCGCCTAAGCCAGAGAAAATTGTCTGGTGGCAAAGAAAAAAAAAAAAGTAAGATCGTAGTGAAGAGGTTAAGCGCTACCGTCGTAGTAAGATCTCGAGAACTTCAAACCAAAATCACACACACACACACACACACACACACATCTACCATCTGTGTCTCACCTTGCAAAGGCCTCCTCAGCGGCTCTGATTTGGGCTTGGGCGTGTGGTGGGATGGGAGGCAGGATGGGACTTTCGGCACGGAAACCGTTCTCGTCAGCCGTGTACGTCACATCAACTGGCGTACCGTCGGGGGATGTGTACCTGGTGGCGGGGCAGGACTGTAAGATTTTGTATGCTGCAGCTCTTATTCTACCACTGAGCTACGTGAAGTAAACTTGAGAATCTCCGCTAGGCTAAGGTGAATGGACTGATTTTTTTTTTTCTCTAAATTTCTTTGTTTTTCCTTCCTGTATTCATATCTCTTAAGAAAACAAACACACACACACACAAACAAATGGCGACTCACGTGTAGGAGCCTCGAACTTCGAATGTTTCAGGGCCTGTCGGTGTGGCTGATTCCTCCCGCCTGGTGCCGTCAGCGGATTCGAACCTGCGACAACACAGTTAATTGTGAGTGAAATGCGAAAAAAAGGCCAGTATAGAAGACATGTGGCCATACCCTACATAAGAAGTGTAGATACTGAGGAGTCAGTAACAGTATTTTTTCTATTAAAGCATAAAATAAAAATTTTTGTCAGTGTCCATTTTTGTTACGTTATGTGAAACTGTTTTAGCAGAAATGGTTTGTGATTGTTTACTTCTTACATACACGAAGTTTCAGACACTTGGTCATGAATAATTTGAAAAATATCTAGTATGAAGTTGATTGCTTCTTAATAATGTATGGCCACACACTGTATCTAAGCTACTTCTTAGTACGATATCATATTTATCTGAACTTTGCTTCCGCAAAAAATCGCTAACATACTGAGGTCAGTATCGTGCAATGTCCAAATATAACTTCATGTACGGTAGAAGTTAAAGGATTAACTGTCGTTGTTGATAGTTTTAATCTCTGTCGATTTATTTCCCTGTCTGCCTGTGTCTTTGTTCGTGTTGATGTGCTTATTAGTACACTGTGGTTGCCATACCTGAAGCTGTATGCCCCTGTGGCGTCTGGTGCATTTCGCTCGTCGTACAGGATTTCCACCACCGGCTGTCTCGTCTGCAGGAGACTCTGGCTCCTCACCTGACCCTGAATCCTCTGCCCTTGACCGAACCTTCCTTGACTGAATTGGCCTTGATTGAACTGATCTTGACGGAACTGATCTTGACTGAATTGACCTTGGTTATGCTGGTCTTGGTTGAACTGGCGTTGGTTGAATGTGTCTTGCCTGAATTGGCTTTGTAGGTTTCGTCCTGGGGTAAACTGGACCTGACTGCTCTGCCTTTGGTTGAATCGGCCTTGGTTAAACTGTCCCTGTCCGTAAGGCCTTTGGCTGAACTGAGCAGCTGCAAGGCTGATGAACGCCAGGATCATTAACTGTGAAAGGAGGTTGTCTGGTTACTACTCCATTCGCCAGCTTAAGTACTGTGTTGCTCCGGCAATATTGGAAACATATTTTTGCCAAATTTCATGCAGTCGTATTGTAATATGGATCGATGGTGCACCAGTAATTCGATACTGTGAAGTACCTGTCCCAAGTGAAGTCTGTTTGCATATACAGTTATTATCATGTGCAAAAGAATACATATGTTTTAAGGGAAGTCAAAACCAGTATTTAGTTATTTAAATGTAATAAAACGTATTGCATCTGTAGTTTTATATAAAATCCCAATACGACATGCCGTAATTTTCCTTTATTTTTTTATTTTTTTTTTATTTTTTTTTTTGTACTGGATTAAGTACCTATATAATGAGTTAGAGGATGAAGTTAAAACTGGAAGTTACATCAGTTTTACCTTGCAATTAATATTAACCAGGCAGAACTAGTAGCACCAATAGAGGCTGGAGAAAACTCGAGCTTCAAGACTGAATTTTTTTACACTTAGTTTTAGCTAAAGATTTCAGTCAAAACTAACTTCAATAATTGTCTTGTTTGTGAGAAATAGGTGCTCCTGGTAGTTACCCACCAAACACATCAGTGAAAAAGTGATGTGTGAGGCGGCTTGTTCCCTTTGTTCGGTGATGGTGAACTATTAAGTGGATAATATTATACCCAGAACCCAGTGATAAGAAAATATCCACCTCCAATTCGCCTGATCACCCTGCTGAACCGGGAAGAGTGTGTGCATGGCAGAAGTGTGTTCAAACATTAGGTTGGTGTTTAATGTATAGTTTTATTTATTTATTTTTTGTCAAATGTTTTTTCCGCGAGGCTTGAGGTATGATTCGAACATTATAGTGTTTAATACAGTGTCCTACCTGTATTCATTGTGGCAATTCCCTAAATTTAATTTTGTCATCTTGAAACTAGTTTTGGCTAAAAAGTTCACCTAAAACGTGAATTATTATTATTATTATTTTTTGACACCAGATTTTCCCCACTATACTTTGGTGCAACTGGTTCTATCTAGGTAAAATTAGTTTTACACAAGTACATTGATTTTTACTAGTGTAAGTTCTGACTATTTTCCGGCTTTAAGTGCAATCTATCTGTCTGTATGTCTATCTGTCTACCTGTCTGGTTGATTTTGGTTAATAAGATAATTAATTTGTACTTGTTTTCGAGATGAATATTTGAATAATTCACATGTAAAAATTTCTCCACGAGCTTAAATAATGCTGGATGATCTCGGTGTGTGTTGTAACTCCCGACGTAAGACACGTGTGGTGAGTGTAATCCCTCCCATCGCTGATCGTAACTATCACCACTTTCCCGCGCTCACATAAAAACTTGTTGGGATGGGTTGAGAAGGGCTGGGGAAGATGTATGTAGCCTTTTCTTGACCTACTGCCCCGTTCTGCCCACCCCGCCCCGCCCTGCTTCATTCATGTGTGTGTGTGTGTGTGTGTGTGTGTGTGTGTCCGAGCACCTACCACTGTCACTTAATTATACACAGCTGTCTTCACGATTTTCATGCAGCTTTTTACCCTTCACTTCATTCTTCCATCTCATTCATGCATCCCATCTCACAAACATTTTTCCTCTCTTGGTATCTCCTCCCTCCAGCACTTGCACACGAACAAACATTCGTCGACAGTACTCTGTCAGCTTCAGAATTACGAACATTTCTCATTTCTACCCGTACAGCAGAGAGTATCCTTCTTTATACTTTACTCTCGTATTCTTTATATTAAAATCTATCGGTATCCCATATTATACAGCTTTCATGCCGTGTAACATCTTACATTGTCACAGTCAGCAGGGAAGAATTGTCTGCCTTTTATACCTTGATAGTAATTCCCACGGTTCCTTCTCGCCAAGTTCTGGAACACCTACGTCTCCCACTGTTTCATCTTTACCCCTTCACACTAAAACCTGCCCTTTGTCTCCAAAACCTGTTACTTCCAGACTCCCAGTGTGTACCGACCATGCTCCTCTTCCTCTCCCTTCTGTCCATCACTTCCCCTTCTCTTTTACTCTTGTATCTCCCACCAGCCGTTCTCCTCTTCCTCTCTATTCTCTCAAGCTCTTCCCCTCCTCTCTTCCTCCTGTACCTCCCGTTCCTCATTTCCTTCACCACCACCATCATTTTCCCTCCCGAACCTGCTGCATCCCGAATCCAACTTTCCCTAGTCCTCTTGTAATTTCATCTCTCCAAGCCCCTTCTTTCCCTCATTCCCTGTACCCTCCTTTCCCATTCCCTTCATCATCTCCTTCCCGCCAAAGCCTACTGCTTTCAGAATCCTATTTTTCGTTGTCCTCTATTAACATATTCCCTCCAATACTTTCCCTTCCCGTCTGTCACCTGTCTCTCCCTGTCCTCGCTTCTTCTAACTCGTCCTTTCCATCGTTCAGTGCCTCCTTACTTACCCCTTCTCTCCCAAACCTGCTGCTCCCACCATCTCATCTTTCCAGCATCTTTTCCTTTCCGTCTTCCATTCTCTTCTACACCTGTCTGTACTGTCTTTTATTCCCTCATCACCTGCCTCCTGCATCCAAAATCTGGCTTTCCCATCTAATCACCCTGTCTCCTATTCCTCCAACATTTTCCCCATGTAAGTCGACAGCAACCCCTTCTCCTGTACATCATCCTCACCTCACCCTACTTTACCCTTGACTGTCTACTTTATAACTGCCTTCTCGCCGCTCTCTAAGCTTACCTGCTCTCTCTTTAAAATCTCTCTCTTATTAATGCGATGCTCGGTTGGTTCAAGAGATTGTGGAGGTTCCCGTGAGACCAAGTGAATGGCAGGTGTGTGTGTATGTGTGTGTGTGTGTGTGTGTTTATGATCGGATCTGTTTGTACTGTAATATGTTGTTTGGAGTTCACGTTTAGTTGTCTTTTAAGTACCGTACGTCGTTGTCCTTATAGATGTAGACACGTACGAGTCAGAGTAGGACAATGAAGGATTCTGTTTTCAGCAGATATAATTATAAAATGCAGTCTTTTCCTTCTCACTCCCTCTACAGAATGATGTATTTTATTATATCCTTCCCGTCTACCTGTCGCAATAACTCTTTGAATGATGTGATGTTTTTCTTTATAAGACTCTCGATACTACTAGACGATTCTGTTCAACATGGGAGATCCTGCGAATAAAGGGGATCATGAAAGCCCTATTTAACACTCCCCCAGCTTGAAAAATAATAAAAACTAAAAATAAATAAAAAAAGACGTCATTTTCCTGAAGGGAGTAAAATTTGTTTGCGTCAGTGATTTTACCCGACCTTGTTCATTCCTCCGCTTCTGCATAACATTCTCCCTCAGAGTAAGCACACCTGACTCCTCATCTTCGCTACCATGATATCTTTATCCATTTTACTCTGTCTTTATCCTTTTTACTCCTGTTAGTCCCAGATGATGTTCTTCAACTAAGATGCAGCCCTCGTAGTAAAGTAGTTAAAAGGAGTTAATTTCTGGCCTTTCACTACCGCGTCTCTCTCCTAAGCAGAATAATATACTCGTGCTGATGAGGCCTCCGTTACAAGCACATTGCACTTTCGCCCGTTGTGCCTGCCTGCCCTCCCCTTTGTCAGCCCATTGTTACCTGTATTACGTGGAATTCCAAGCTAAAAAACCTTTTGCATGGTACGTGGCCTGTAGGAAAGTTAAATATTGGGATCCAAGCCTATGAAAGTACACACAACGAGTTCTGTCACAATGCATATTCAGACTTTGGGTCGTATTCTAAGACGGTTTGGGGATTTCGTTACGCCTCTTTCCTAGCGATTTAATTTGCACATTATACCTGAACGTCCTGTTGTGCGTTACCGAGACCGACAATGAGAGTGTATGTGAATGAGGTGGACGAGAGAAGAGAGGAGGAGAGAAAGACCATGAATGAAATGAAGGGATGGGATGGAGATATATGGGAGAGGGGGTGTGTTAGTTAGAGGGAAGGCAGTCAAGTGGCAGAGGGCAGGACGACGTGGAGGCGATTTCCTTGTGGCTATCCCTTACAGGACAAAGGCGTCTGGCGATAGATGGATAGAAAGATAGATAGATAGATAAACCTTACTGATGCAAATTCCGTCGACCTTAAAATCATTAGTATATAAAAGAATGCTAAGGTGTAACATGTAGAATAAATCGCTAACGAAGAGGTATTACGGAACCTCCTGCTCCCTTATCGTCCATATTCACAGTACAGAGTTTGAAAGTGACAGGAAATGTATTGATGACAGCTATTTTGGTGCACTTAGCGTGTGTGTGTGTGTGTGTGTGTGTGTGTGTGTGTGTGTGTGTGTGTGTGTGTGTGTGTGTGTGTGTGTGTGTGTGTGAATGATATCTCAAGACGCTTATATTTAGCTTAGGGGAGACTTTCGATATTAAAGAGATTAAATATAATCTTAATTACCTCACTACTATCAGGGCGCTCTCAGAAGATGAATAATATCGTCTGGTGGCAACAAGAATAAAAATCTAAATGAGGGGGTCCTCGGGATGAAGGGGTTAATAAGGGCGATCTCAGTGTTTTGCGTGAGTAATTACCGAGTGGTGATTAAGGCGAGGGTCAGAGGAAATAATTATGGCAGGATGTAAGTACCTCATTCCACGCCCTCCCCTCCTCCTACTTTTTCCTTCCCTCTTACACCTAACTACATCAGATTCACGACGCCATGTCTATTTTCTTCATGATCTATCTGTCTATCTACAGCCACGCGCCTCAGTCCCGTAAGGGGTGGCCACAAACAAATCGCATTCATGTCGCCATGTCCCGTCATTTCACTGTCCTACCCCCAGCTCACACACCCCTATCTCATAAACCTCTCCACTCCATCCCTCCATCTTCTTTATGATCGTAGATTATCTTATTCACATTAGGAGAGTAGCCTAGTAGTGAAGGGGTTATTGAAGGCTATATCTTACCCTTCCAATTCCAAACGTCTCTCCTGAACTGAATAATGATGGAATTAGTAAGAATAATATAAACATGACCTCATCGTAGTGTGGGAACTATCTTTTTTTTTTTTTTAAGTTCAGTTTCTGTCCCTATTTCTTATTCTTCCATTTCTCTCTCCTCGTCCTTTTACTCTCTCCTCTCAGTATCTAACATTACCTAATAATAAACTGGTAGGAGGGAGCGTCTGTATAATTCCCGTATGGTACTGATAAAGAGAGTCAAGTCTGTTTAAAATGCTGGGAAGACCGTAACTTTTTGCGATAATACTGGAAAGTATACAACAGTTTACCATGCCAGTTAGTATACTAGAAATTTCGATATAAGAGAAGCTTATAGAAAACTAGGCATCGTTAGTAATGGATAATACTGGAAAAAGTTCAACACAAAAATGAACTTAGGAATAGCTTTTCGAGGAGCCGAAAGATAATTCATTTTTGCCTCAATGTCGTTAATTTGGCTGTTTATGCAAGAATTTCGAAGAAGGCTGTCTGTCACTTGGGAATTATTTATGTAACTCGAGGACGATTATTACAAGAGGGACTAAAGATTGTTAGTGGAAAGATTATTTAAGGCTCTTACAGAAGGGATTACTGCAGTAGGGATTGCTGAAGACAGCATCGAGACAGATTATTACAGGAGGGATTAGTGAAAACAATTTCAGGAAGAATGACTGAGTTTCAGAAGAATTAAAAACATAGTTAACGACGGCTACAGAAGGCTTTGTGCAATATATATAGAGCCGTAAGAGATACAGAATCATTCAGAAACACCAAGAGACCTCTAGAGCCATGTAAGTTACCAAACACTATTACAGTACCTCTCAGGCGAAAAGTAAAGTGAGATGGGAAAAATGAGTGTATGATAGGCAACGTCAACTGATAATGTTCACATGTGATAGAACTCAGTAGAAACCACTGCATGATACAAATTGCTTCTACAGCAGACTAGATTGCTTGTACAGAAGAAATTCTAAGTTGCTCCTCGATGACTTACCATGCTGAGAGAGGGCATGGCGGAGGGCAGGAAGGCGAGGGGTGCTGAGAGAGAGATGTTGGACGGTAATGTGGTGTGTTGTGTTGGTGTCCCCCTGTGTTTATATGCGTTCACCTCCAGCAGCCTTCATGTCCCGCCCCTTCCTCTCTCTCTGTCTCTCCTACCCTCCCCTTCCTCCCTGATACATCCCTTTCTTTCCCTTCCTCATCCTCTGCCCGTTCCCCCCTCCCCATCTCTTCTCGCTTGTCAAAGCTCTTCCTTTCCCTTCCTTACCCTTCCTCTCTCCATCCCCCTGCACCCATTCCTTTCCCTTCCCGACCCTTCATTCTTGTCTCTTAATATCCCACCATTTCCTTGTCTTCCATTCCTTGCCATATCCTTTCTATCCCATTATTGATCCTCCATTCACTCTTCTCTGTTTCTGCTTAGCTATCTCTCCTACTCATCTCTTTCATTACTATCTCTCTTAGTGATTTCCCTCGCTACATCCCATTTCCTTTCGTTTCCTGACCATCCTCCCATCCATTTTCACATCCTTCTCCCGCTTCCGATCCTCCCCCTCGTTACATCACTCTCTTACCTTCCCTCTTTCCTTTCTATATTACATTTCCTTCCTTTCCCTTCCTTCCCTCCCTCCATCACTTGTAACATCCCTTCCTCTCCCATCTTCCCCCTCTTTTCCCTTCTCCCTTTTTCCCCGTCCGTACGTATTTTCTGCTAATAATTCTGTACTCATGTTTGAACCGTCTGTATTTTTTATTACCTTTTTATTTACTATCCAACGTTGCTATCTGTTGCTTCATTTTTTTTTCTCTGGCCAGTTCCTCCCCCCCCCTCCTTTTCACAACCTGTATGTCCCTTTTCTTCTTCTGCTTAGCTTCTTTTATTTTCTCTCTTCTCCAGGGTAACTCCTCCTTCACCTTTCCTCCACTACTCAGTTTCTACCTTTCCTTCTCCGATCCAGTGACTCCATCCCTTTCCTCCTCTACTTAATCATCCCATCCCTTACACGGATCCATATCACCTCCCCTTCCCTCTCCAGTCTCTTCCACACTTTCCCTTTCGTCCGTAGGCTTCACCCCTCCCCCTTCTGTCTCTCCCTTCCTCCCTCATCTCCCTTTCCCTCCCTGTCATTCATTTCCTAGGCCGTCTATCAACCTACCTTCTCTCTCCTCCATCCTTCCCTTTAGCACCTTCAGTCCTGTGATTTCATTTTGTTGTTTTTATACTGCGTTACACTTTTTTCATTAATTAGAAGTGTTTTCGAACTAGAGGGGTCAGATATAGCCTTCATTAATTCCTTTACTGTAAAAAAGAAATCGTCTGACCGTAGCAAAAAATAAATAAATAAATATAATAAAAAATGAATAAAAAAGCGTCAGCATATAATAGGAGCTAATTCCTTCCCTTTCTTTTCTTCACACCTCATCTTCTGTCTTCCCCTTTCTTCAGCCTCTTCTTCTTTCTTTATTTCTCTTTTTTCCTTCTTTCCTACATGTTTGCTTTCCTTTTCCCCTTCGACATTCCTCCCCTTCCCCTTTCCTGCAACCTTCTTTCCTTTCCTTTTTTTCCTTTCCTCATATTTTCTTTCCTATTCCTGGCCCCTACCCTCATTCTCCTCTTCCTTCTAGCCTTATTCGCACATTTCCTTTCATTCACCCCCTTTCCCCTCCCGTCCCTCATCTTCTGCCCTCCCCTTCTAAGATCACGGTCAGATGCACACCCTCTCTCCTCCCCGTTTCCTCCCCTAGCCTCCCCTCCCCTTCCCTCCCTTTCCATTGGCTTCCTTCCTCTCCATCAGACCAGTTTTTTACCCAGGTCGCCCCAACTCTTTTCCTTTCCCCTACAATCCGACGACCTCTCCCATCTAATTTATTCCTAGTCAAGTGCATCTGTGTGTGTGTGTGTGTGTGTGTGTGTACTTTCCCTTAACCATACACTAGGAGGGAATATAGACCTGAAACTGAGAGACTTAAAAAGGATATAGTGACTTTGTTGGCATAGAGTATGAAAAGGATATCACGGACGTCTATCAGCAAGTTCTGGGCATGAAGAAAGAACACACACACACACACACACACACACACACACACACACACACACACACACACACACACACACACACACACACACACACACACACACACACACAAAACATGAATAACAGAAGACAGTCATAGCCCTCCCTGCATAAACGACGAGTGCTTTGACGTGCATCATTTCTCTTGGATCCCTTAGCATCAGTCTCAGGGTTCCTTACATCGATGAACTCCTGGCGTCTTAGGAAATGCTACAGCCTGGCGGTTATCTCGCAGCGTCCCCCTTCTCCTGGATGATAATAGAGGGGTGGAAGCTGTAGCCTCGGACGGGAGACAGAGGCCAGATTCGTGAACGGACTTACAATCAGCGCGCTCTTGTAACTGGATTTCGATTTGCACGAAGAACGAGTGACATGGAAAGCTGTTTGCACTCTCCCTTTGCCTCGTCCTCCTTGCATGAATTAGTTTCCCCACGTAACCAAGACGCGTTATTAAAAGTGAAACAAAAGAAATGGGAAAATTCATCATCTTCTAAGTCTTGCCGTGTTTTTGAAAGAGAAACAAGACACACAGAAATTCGTCACTTTTTATCTTTCTTCTTCAAAAAGAAATAAAGAAGCCGTTGATCTTAAGTTTGTTTCTGAATCTTGGCCAGGTGATGAGGCTCGTAATAGAAAAATATACATGAGGCCGTATTTTGGACGTCTTAGGAGGCTGTCTAACACCTTTTTCTCAGCGATTTATTGTGCGTGTTCATTCATTCATTCATTGCCAGACGCCATGTATCCCAAACGGGGTGGCCAACGGTTTAGAGGTCATTGTTTTACAGGGAGGGGCACTAATCCTCCACCAACCCCACTTGACACGTAGGGATGCCAACAGCATCTGGTGTTCTCAGGCGGTCACCCATCCAAGTACTAACCAGACCCAACGATGCTTAACTTCGCTGATCGGACGGGAAGCGGTGTACTCAACGTGGTATGGCCGTTGGCGTGTTATCTACCCATAAATATACCTTTTTGTCTGCCATTTATATCATTCTGCTACCAATGCGGTTCGCGAAAGTAAAGTTCTGATCTTGTCCTAGTCATAAATTACGCTTAACACTCCTCTTATATCGTACTTGTGAGTATATGTTTATAGTAGTTACAGTATTCTAGTAACACGGTTTTAGCAAGACGACCAAAATGAAGTGTGAAACAAAAAATGTTGACAGGTGTGTAAAATTCCGTGTAAAAGACAAAAGAAATCCCTTCAAAGGTGGACAGGAGGAGAGAGCTTGTGTGAGGGCGTGAACGTTTCAATATGAGAACTGTAAATGTATGATATGAATTCTTCTGAACACGAAACATTTCAAAGTAAATTAGTAGCTGGAAATTGTTTTTGTGAAAGGAAAATCATAAAGAGTATACTGCTACTACTACCACTACTACTACTTCTACTACTACTGCTACTACTTCTACTACTACTACTGCTACTTCTGCTACTGTTGTTGTTATTATTATTATTATTATTATTATTATTATTATTATTGTTGTTGTTGTTATTATTATTATTATTATTATTATTATTATTATTATTATTATTATTATTGTTGTTGTTATTATTATTATTATTATTATTATTATTATTATTATTATTATTATTATTTCAAAGTCTGGAAAGTATAAGTGGCAGGAAAAAAAAAGAGTAACAAAAGTGAATTACCGGATATATTCTGAAACTTTAAAGTCGCATTTTTTCGTGCAATTACCTTTTTGCGCCAAATTATTACCCATTTCTCGTGCGTTTATGTAAAGTCGAGGCCAGTGAAAGTACCCAGCCCAAGTACTCATTCATTTACCCTCACCTGAATGCTTAGATGTTGAGTATAGAATTCTTACGGAGCCAAAAATCTATATCAGTGTGGGTGATTATATATATATATTTTTTTCGCCCATATTCTGCCCCCTTTTCCACTCGTTTACTCGACTAAGTATATATTATCTTCGGCCCGTCCTAGTCTTTCCAGTTTCTCCTTTTATCTTTGCCTTTACTCAGCTCTCTTCTTCCAGTTCAGTGTTTCCCTTTCTTTTTGTTGTGATACGCTTGAGCAATGATTTTGAAATAATAAGCCGAGTTACATTCTGTCTGTCTGTCTGTCTGTCTGTCTGTCTACCTGTCTGTCTGCCTGTCTACCTGTCTATCTGCCTGTCTTTCTCTATGTTTGTCTGTCTGTCTGTCCATTTGTCTCTGTTTTTATGTCTGTCCGTCTGTTTACCTGTCTGTCTATTTGCTTGTCTGTCTGTGTCTATTTGTCTGTTTGTCTGTCTGTCCGGGAACTTTAAAACCCCTAACCAAGAGAGACAGTTAATATTTGTACGTTGGTAGCTATTGATTTTATTCAGGCCGTGTTCGAATATGAAAAGCGTTGGTCAAAGATCACGGACAGAGAGAGAGAGAGAGAGAGAGAGAGAGAGAGAGAGAGAGAGAGTCTACTGTATATCAAGCTGGTAGTTGGTCCTCGTTTTTTTTTTTTTTTTAAACCATGATTTTCGCTACTTTCTTAGTTTTACGCTTTACTGTCACATTGCCAGATGAAAAAAGAAAAAAATATATATATAATGGGATATTCTGTAACGTTAATTGGTTTAGTTAGTCAATAAGTTAGTTAATAGGTCTGGTTTATATTTTTCTTCCGCTATTATCTCGTCAGGAAGCCGTCGAAGAATAAAGCCTAAGAGAGATGGCATGTGTAGCAACAATCAGTTCTCATGTTGTCAGCCATCCCCTTCCTCTGCCACCTAATACCTCCTTCGTTTGCCACCCATACACCCCCTTCCTCTACCACCCATACACCCCCTTCCCCCACCACCCATACACCCCCTTCCTCTACCATCCATACATGCACCCCCTTCCTCAACCACTCATACGCCTCCTTCCTTTCCCACCTATTTGGTATACCGGTACTTAATCTTCTGCTGCACCTATCCATTCCTTCTTTTTTTTCTTTTTCTACACATACACCTCCTTTCGCTTGCCAGCCATACATACCTCTTCCATTCCTGCTCATACACTCTCCCCTTCTACCACCCATACACCTCCTTCCTCTCCCACCTATGCAGTATACATGCTTTTCATGTTCCACGTATGCACTTCTTTTCCCACTCCTACACCCTCTTCCTCTCCCTCACAGACGCCTTTCTTTAACACCTTTAGATTCGCCTTCCTGCTTTTGTATCCTTGTCTATGACCAATAGTTACGTTAGTTATACGCTAACTTATAACAAACAGCCCCAAAAGAATCAACACATCCGTTGTTCTTAGTCTTCCATTGTATTCCTTTGTACTCCTTTCTTTTCCGCCCATACAGACTCCTTGCTTTCATGCTCCTTTGTACTCCCTCCGTTTCCACCATTTTCTTTCCCGTTCCTTTGTACTCATTTTCCATCCATACAAACCCCATCCCTCCCTGCCCACACACACACTCTTCCCCTGCCACTCATACATCACTGGCTGTTGCTGTCATCATTGAAAAGATATATGTAATTACTTCCTGATTACGCCTGTTTTACCCCCGTACGCTGACCCCATACCTTGACCCGGGGGCGAGGGCGAGGGGGAAAGAAGGGAGAGGGGAAAAGAAGGAGGGGAAGGGGGAAAAGAGAGACAGGGAGATAGAGGATGAGGAGGAGGAGGAGAGGGAAAATGAGAAAGAAGTGAGCGAGAGAGGAGGAGAAGGAGAGGAAGGAAGGAGGGGTGAGGAAGAGGTGGCAAGAAGAGGAGGAAGAAGCGAGGAGAGGGAAGGAAGGGATTGAGGGAAGAAGGGGGAAGGGGGAGGAAAGAGAGAGAGGAGAAGGAAGTGATAAAGAGAGGAAGAATGGGAGAAGAGAAGGAAGGAGTGAAGGGAGGAAGGAGAGGAGGGAAGAAGGAAGGGGCAAAGGAAGGACAAAGGGAGGAGATGAAGGAAAGAGTAAAGGGAGGACAAAGGAGAGAGGAGAAGGAAAGAGGAAAAGGAGGAAAAAAGGGAAATGAAAAGAAAGGATGAAAAGAAGGACAAAGGGGAAAAGAGAAGGAGGGAGTAAAGGGAAAAAGAAAAGGAGAGGAAGGAAGTAGGGAAGATATAAAGAACGATAAGGTGAAGAGGAAGGAGGGAGGTAAGGACGAGTCTAAGAAGGAAGGGGAGAAATGGTTGGGACGATGGTAGGAGCAAGAGAAAGAAGAAGGCAGAAGGGATAAAAAGGGGAGGGAAGAGTGAAGGGAGGAATAGAGAAGAGGAAGATACGATGAGGCGAGGAGGACGGAAGAGATGGGGGTCCGTGTCACTGTGTATGGCTGAGGTGAAGAGAAGTACTGTAATGTCCTGCCAAGATTTAGTCACTGCCATCCATGATCGGAACTATAGACAGACTTACCATCAATTTCTTTATCATGACTTTTTCCCAGGGAGATCAAGGATATGGGAAATTTCCGTATTGCCTATTCCTTGACCCTCCTACAAAAAATACAGTAACGACACTGAATTGATCACGTTTGTTTGTGATTCCTGGCTTGTGATAGTTGTGTAGTTGCCAGGGTGTTATGTGTATGAGAAAGATGAATGAAGTATATATTGCACTGAGGCTACATGAATAAGAGTGGAACTACGGTGGCTCAGCAGTTACTTGGTTAGCCTCCCTAGCTGCGTGTGCCCCGGATCTGAGTATTATGAGCACTCGTAGTTACACTATGACAGCCTTGTAACTTTGGATAAAAACAACGCATGTATGAGTTCCATATTCTTCTCGCTGTATACTTTATTTATTACTGTTGGTGTTTCCAGTTATTATCTGGCCTATTTTGATTTTCTTTTTACTTTTCTTTACTGTGAACAGGTGTTATGCAAGTGTACTAAACTCAGAAAAACTAGATTCATTATTTACACATATATATTCGCATGCTTGGATAACAACTGTGTTTAGACTGAGTAGGTACTGTATATTTTTCCATCTTAATCTCGCTAATTATAGGGTTATCGTTTGGGATTATGTTCTGCGATTATACTGTATATCAACTTTTGAGAGAGAGAGAGAGAGAGAGAGAGAGAGAGAGAGAGAGCAAATTTACTTTCCACAATGCTATACCATTTCCAAACGCTCTCCATTCTCTTCCCAGTCTTTCCTTTATTTCTTTATCGTATACGGAAATTACCAAGAATTACCTATGCTATACGGTCCCGGGGGCCAGCCGAAACGATATATCTGTCGCCTAATAACTTCACGCTTAAAATGAATGGAAAGTTCAACTCACACATATTTTTACGTCAGTCGCTTCTCATCGGAAAACTGACGTAATATTTTTCGTTTGTGTTTCATCTGAGGCGTATTTCAACCCAAGATCCCTCTAGCTCTCTGTCTACCTATCTATTTGTCTGTCTTTCTATCAATCAATCAGTCTATATCTATCTCTCAGTCAGCCTATATCTATCAATCTATGTGTGTGTGTGTGTGTGTGTGTGTGTGTGTGTGTGTGTGTGTGTGTGTGCCTACGCCTGTATATTATCAACCATTAATTGTAAAGACGAACACAAGGATAAAATTAATTTCAGTGAAGGGGGGATGTTTTCTTGAGACATTTATTTCATCCACTCCCAATCACATTACCTTCACTAATTCTCTGCACGTTTGCCACCTGCGTGTTGTGCCTTCACGCGGGTTTATGAGAGACCTACTGTACACACACACACACACACACACACACACACACACACACACACACACACACACACACACATTCTGATTTCAATAATGAGCTCCTGATATGGCTGTCTGGTTGAGGGATGAATAGAATATATGTCGATTGAATTCTTTACATCAGTGGTAAGCTTTAAAAATAACTGTGATTAAATCGAGGTGTAATTAGGATGCCTGTAACAACTTTTTCTTTTTTCTTTTCTTTTTTTCTCTACATCGGTTTACTCCTTTACTACGATTACGTCTTTTCAGTCATATTCTTGCCATTAACAGACGATTTTACTCAGCTTAGGAGAGCCCTCTAGTAGTGAAGGGGATGATGATGACTGCCTAACCTATCCACTTCAAAAATCTTCCCCCCAAATAAAATCGTCTGGCTATAGAAGGAACTAAATAAAAAATACAGGTGCGCCATTGTGCTGAAGGGGTTAATTTATTCATTAAATTCAAGGACGTCAGTTTAATTTATTCGTGCTGTCTACAGGCGATTTTTCCCTGCTTAGGTGATATTTTTCGAACTGGAGGGGTTAGATATAGCCTTCCTAACCCTTTTAATTCTAGGGGGTTTTCCTAGCTGAATAAAATCGTCTGGAGGTAACAACAATAAGATTAAAAATATATCATCGTGCTGAAGGGGTTGTTGGTCAGCTGGATTGTCTCTGCGTTAAATGACTTTATTCTTTTTACTCTAACTTGGCTTGAAATTGCCATCTCCCCTTCTTGAAAACTGAGTTGTAGCAGTCGATCAACTCTAGAATATGATGCTAGTCACAAAAAAGGTGCTATGGGAAGGATGTGGAGTCATAGTATTGCAGTGCTATGGAAAGGATGTATAGCCATAATATTCTCTTCCTCTGCCACTGAGCTGCGTGAAATAACCTGCGAAAGGACGAAAATCTGGACCAAGTTAAGGTGAAGAGAGTATAGATGCGCAAATACCTTCATTTTTGTACTCGTAACTGTTCTATAGGTGCCCCAGATCCTTGTTAGGTTAATTAAAAATCGTCTGCTGGTAGTGTAATTAAGAAGAAAAGGTGGTTATCATACTGAAGGGGTTAATTGGCACCTGGAACACATGTGCGTTAAAGGTCTTTGGCTAAATGTGTAAATGCTTTCCTCATACTCAAGCCTCGACCTCCTTCCTGCCTTCGCGGTCAAAGGTCAGGAGTGTGGGGAGCTCAGGGAGGAGGTAGAAAGGGAAGGTGTGTGTGTGTGTGTGTGTTGACAAGCGCACTACTCTAAAGCCGTCTCACCCACAACAGACAGGTCAAACCCCAATTGCAAAGGGTAAATGTTGCAGTCTCTATCTCTTGACCTTTGCTAGGATATTCTCTCTCTCTCTCTCTCTCTCTCTCTCTCAAGATCCGTATTCAGATTAGCACAGGCGTCTACGTATCACATCATCCTTAGTGACTTTGTTTTGCCTGTTACACCTTAATTACTTCACTTCGATGACTTGCTTTGCCTTCTGTTATTACCTCTACCAGTCGATGTTATTAAACTTGGAGACGATTTTCGGACCCTTCGCTTCAAGAGGTCTGTGATAAGCTGAATTAAAATCGTCTGGTAGCGGCAAGAGTAAAGTAAGAAAATGCGTCATCGGATTGAAGGGGTTAATAATGCCTCCTTCGTTATTGACGTCATTTTAACATCGACAGTTTTCATCAGTAGCCTATGAGATATTAGTCGTAAAAGGCTAAATAAATCGCTATGGAAGAAGTGCTATGAAATCTCTAAAGCCATCGAGAAAATGCCCTATAATGTAATTTCATGTCTACAGTATATGTTGCAGTCTCAAGGCAAGCCCCTCTCTCCATTGCCCCGTAATGTTTATCTTGTGGGATATAATCAGCACATCATCTGTTATATGGTTATCAAGTTACTCCTCTCCACACATGAAGACGTTCGAAAGCACTGCAATTTAATGTTTACTTTGTGCTGCTCATCCCTTCCTTTCCCGCTCCCTCTCCAAAAAACAAAGATATTCAGAAGTAGGTTACTGCAACGTAATGTTTACTTACGAAATATTATCAACACTAATCATCACATCATCTCTTATAATATATAGTTATCACAATGCCCCCTCCCAGGAAAAAAAACAAGGCGCGTGATACTCTGTAATTATCAGCTCTTGTATCATTCCCTCTCATGGTCTGGTCAGGTAGCTGGCGATGGTAGGATAACTTCATAGAGACGTCGGCCTTTTGTAGGGGTGATAACATAGGGCACCAATAGGGAACATGTGTATGATAAAAACAATGTCGGTCCGGATATAGGAGTGATAGGCTATTGTATTCACAGTAGGTGTGTCAGAGGGTCAGTCTGGAATGTGATGTGCATAGTAAGTTGTGAGACGCCTTGGTTCTCGTGTGACTAGGCTTATGGGCCTGACACATGTGTCCTCGAATTTTGCTCAAAATATTGCTACAAACATGCTATCAGCATGCTAGAATTTTGTCGCCGAACATGCCGGTGATAAAGTTCGTGGCAGTGGTTTAAAAATGTTTGAAGCTGACCTGCTTTCAACACGGACATTTGTCTGTAGCACTGATTCCCATTATGTCGGCAGGAGAGGATCTACTACACGCTGCTGCTACAACACGTTGGGAATGATACAGTTCTGTTAATGGTTGCACCCATTCCATGATGTTAAGGTGACCTGTACTCACCATCTGTGATATTCGAGCGAGCAGCTAGCCAGGTACATTCATACTTAGCACAGGAAACGTCCACACCAGGGCTACCAATCTGTTTCCGAACAATGCTACAAGCATGTCCGAGATAACAGTGCTTTGAACATGCATGCGGATTTGTTCAAGGCAATGTATCAAACGTGTTCCAAGCGCATATTCCGAGCACTTGTGTCTGGGCCCTTAGTTGAGCGACTTTGCAAGGGAAGAATACGGTGCTAGGCTTTTTGTTTTAGTCTGGTTTTAGCTTAGTTGCAAAAAATCATATTGCGTTTCATGATTATAATTTGTAAGCACTGTTGAAATAAAGCTTCCTGTAATAATGTTAAAAAATTTCCCTAGCCGTCAAGTATGAGAAGATTAGGATAAGCACAGTTAAACTGAAGTTATATTTTACTTTGTAGGTTATGATGACCTATTACTTTAAGCTAAATTAAGGTAGGACCTGCCATGACAATTTGATACCCGAAACCCACACGGAAATAAATATTTTTACCTGGAAATTAAAAGAGAGGAAACAGATGCAACAATAAGATCAGAATACGCAGGAGTTAGACGAGGTATTTTGGTACGGAAAGTCAATATGAATAATAATGACATAAGACAAAAAGATATGATATGCTAAATAATTCACTGATGAAGAGGTGCTGGAGATACTGAGTTGACTAATATACGCAGGTGTTTAAGTGAGCTGCTGGGATGTGTTAGAGTCTAATAGGATGACTAGAGTACGCTGGAGTGTGTGGGGGGTGTTAGGATGTGCCAAAGAATCTTCCAAGCCAAATAGTGTTCGCAGGAGTCTAAAAGAGATGCTAGGATATGCTAGGCGAGGTGCTGGGATGTGCTAGAGTCTGCTAACCCGAATAGAATAGGCAAGAGTCTGTGCGAGATGCTGGGATGTGCTAAAGAGCCTGAGTCGACTAGAATACGCATTAATCTAGCTAGGTGAGGCGCTAAGATATGCTTGTCGAGGTGGTGGGGTGTGCTAGAGAGTCTCCTAAGTCGACTACAGTACACAGGTGCGGTACTGGGATGTGCTAGGCGAAGGGCTGGGATGTGCTGTCCTAACTGCTGGTGGCTAGAGGACGACCTGACAGACTAGTAACCTTTAAGTGGGGCCAACTGGTGACCCTGAAGGAGGAAGGTGGAGAGACTTGTGCTTTCCCTACCTTTTTACGTCATTCTTCCTTATTTTTCTTACAACCTACTCTCTCTTCCTCTTCCTGTTTATACCTTCCTTCACCTTCGCTATCCTATATCTTTCTGGTTTTTCTACATATTCATTACCTTTCCACATTTTCCTTCTCACATCTTCCTAATACCTTCCTTGCCCCCATCTCTCTCTCTCTCTCTCTCTCTCTCTCTAATCGTTGTTTGGTTCGTGTCTGATAATGTCCAGTAAGCGCTGTAATCACCACCTTCATCTCACGTGGAGAGATTAAGGGATAGAGAGAGGGATGGATGAAGGCTGAGATAGATGGGGAGCATGAAAGTAAAGTGAGAGAAAATGTGTGAAGCGCTTACAAAGGAGAGAGAGAGAGAGAGAGAGAGAGAGAGAGAGAGAGAGAGAGAGAGAGACGGAATGTATGGGTATGGCGAAGTGGGAGAGAGAGTGAGAGAAGCGATGTAGGCAGGATGGGAATGGTGAAGGTACCTCATACTTTCTAGATAGGTGAGTCTGGGCTGTAAATGATGCGGCGGTAGATAACTAAAACGTAAATGTCTCACCTATCTAAGCGGGAAGGCCGTAAGTTTGTGAGCCATTGTATGTGTTTTGTCTACCTTATTTTTTCCCCCTCTTCCTTTCCCACACGCGTGAATGGCGGGCAGTAAGAGACACTAGACCTTGGAGGTTCCCGTCTCTCCCTGCAACTCTCTTAGCGTGATCCACATAGCGTATTTCAGAGCCAAAATTCAATTCTCTTTGGCTGTGGAGAGATTGTATTGCCACTTCCATAGCCATTCATTTTCCCTATTACACCTCTAAGTCTTTAATCACCTGACGTCTGCGCATCACCACCTACTTAGTTATTTATTTTCCGCCTTCAGCTCTTTAATCTGGTGACGTATTTAATTTCCATATTGCACCTTTAACCCTTCAATCTCCTGTCGCCTTTCGTAATTCAATGATGGCACGCTAAACTCTTTTACGGATTTTTATTTTATTTTTTTTTTGAGAAATTAGAGAAGGCTGCATCTAACCTCTCCAGCTCGATAAGTCTTCATAAACCGAAAGCTGAAAGTATGCCATCCTATTACAGGGGTTCTCTCTCTCTCTCTCTCTCTCTCTCTCTCTCTCTCATTTTGTTTTATTATTTTTTTCTAGTAGCTTATATCCGGTACTGCTGACACCTTTGCATAGGATCAAGGCCTGTATATTTATGAAGCATTCTTGTCACTTTTCAAATGACCTCTTGTTAAAATGTCTGTGATTAGCAGTACCTGGTGAATATAATCTCTCTCAATGAAATGACAATATTATTGTTTATTCTTTATACACTAAAGACAAGAAATAATTAACTGGGAAAGGTGTCTCTTAATGAATGCATTAAAGAGGACTGCCCATGAACCCCTCCAGTGCGAAAAGTCTCACAGGATCCGATCGTACACTTTTGATGTTGGCAGTATAGCAATGATAATAATAATAATAATATTAATAATAATAATAATAATAATAATGATAATAATGAAAAAAACTACAGTGGTTATTATTGAGAATCTCCTGTCTGTCTGGACAATAGGAAAGCAACCGCCCCAGCAGGACCATCCCGTGCATTGAATTGATGTTCGCTAGTGGTAGACAGCA
Source organism: Coenobita brevimanus (assembly GCF_032717465.1). Classification (NCBI taxonomy): domain Eukaryota; kingdom Metazoa; phylum Arthropoda; class Malacostraca; order Decapoda; family Coenobitidae; genus Coenobita; species Coenobita brevimanus. Next base: position 6,205,289 of record NC_137005.1, on the reverse strand, counting down.
CCTCGCCACAGCTAAGCGCGACGGAGAGCTTGGAGGTTTGGCGTTCGTATGGACGCCACATTTGTATCTCTTCACCCAGCTAACAGGGGCACCATAGTAGGCTCCACAACACCCCGATATTTGGTTATATGGTTACTGCTCAGCGTCGTAACTGGTTTCCTCGGTTACAGGAAACCATTAAGTTTGTCACTCAATGTAGAGCTGCCTGATGTGGAAAGAAGAGTAAGAAAAAGTGACAGAAAAGATTTGTGAAGTAGGAATAGAGGTGGGCAGAGACAGAAAATGAATGCGAAAGGTGGTGGAAGAAGTGGGCAGCTCTACATCAAGTGAGTGGCTGATTGTCGCCACCATCTGCTACTAAGTCATGATAGTAAAGGGGGATAATCTCAATGTACGATGTATCGCTAGGTACGGCACTCAGACCAACTTGTTCATACACCCTCAACTCACTCCTGTGCACCATTTGATATTGATAGTCGGGGAGCGTGTGTGTGAATCGAAGAGACATTGCTGTGTGGGTAATGAGATCCGTGTGCAGCATCCGCAATGAAAATGTAGACTGGAAAAACAAACAAGAGGCTTTATGGCGATTGCAAGACCTTCCTACGTGAGATACATGGGTGATAGTGATATGCTTGTAGGTGCAGCGTGTATCAAGGACAATAGGTGGCTAAATATTCCACCACTAGAAACTCGCCTGAAAATAATTTTGTACGTTGCGGGGACGGCTAACTTTGATGGTGTAGGCATGAGTGTGGTGGTGAGAGAAGGAAATGAAGAAGAAGAACAATAAGAACCTATTGCCAAAAAAGTAGGAAATGAATAAACGTTCCAGGATAGACTGATAACGTTTACTGAGCTGTCTCCGTAACGCCCTGTATTCCTCAGCCGATTGATGATCCTCACTGACATAATGCATCGCGGAGGAAAGTGACTGACATGACCGAAGTGTGAACCAGAACAGTAGGTGGAATAGCAGGTGGTACTGTAGATGGAACAGTAGGTGGAATAGTAGGTGGGGTAGTAGCAGAATTTTGTCCTTGATTCTGCAGTACGTATGGGATATCACACTCAGGGGAACTGCATACTGAACAGCTGTAATCTAATGTTTCCCATAAATACTGATGACACTGTTTGGGGGACGTACTTTTTTTTTTTTTTTTTTTTTTTTTTGGCTGAAATCCCCTTCGTTCCAGTAACGAAGTTCATAGCATACGGCCGAGATACAATTTTTGATACATTATTCCAAATTCTGATTAAATTATAAAAAGAATAAATACTGAATCATAATATTTGTTACTCCCTCTTTTTACCCCCCCCCTCAACATTCTGAGAGGAGGATATGTACCTAATAGAACCCCCCTTTCTAATATTGTGGATTCGCCATTGCTTTACATGTGACATCTCTTGAGCTGATTGACTTTCTTGGCACTGGAAGCATATATTTACTCATGTTGAAAGCAGCTTCGACCATTTTCCTCCTTGTAATGGTGATATTGCGATATAAATTTAGACCTATGCCTGGCCACGTATCACTGCTCTTTAACTTTGCGGATCGGACGAAAATGAGTGTTTTCAGTGTGGTTTAGACATCAGATTTATTACTTGTATTGGTGTGTGTGTGTGTGTGTGTGTGTGTGTGTGTGTGTGTGTTTTAAATGGCTGATATGAGTGTGTATCGGGAAAACATAAATCCCTTACCTGTCACGGATTTCCTTTTGATGATTCAGGACGTCTGGTGGTTAGTAGCATTGAATCCTAAGTGTTTCGTTGCCCAAGTGTTTTCTGCCAAACATTGTCCTGTGCTTAATAAATACTGTATGGCGTTTGTCGGAATATAAGCCCACTTCTGTCTGTTCTTTGAGTAATTAAGGATAAATGAAACGGCCTAAGTTTTTCTGACCCACAGCAGTTTGGTGATATGCTTTATTCATTTGTAAAGTCAGACTCTCTGATTAAGTCTTATGATACCGAAATTTGATGTGATGTGAAGTTGTGGGGGTGTGGCAGTAGATGCAGGTTTGACAGTGTGTGGGGGTGTGACAGTTTGTTGGAGTGTGGCATTGGTTGAAGGTGTGGCAGTGGGATGGAAGTGTGGCAGTGGGGTGGAGGCGTGGCGGTGGGGTGGAGGTGTGTTGTCAGTAAAGAACTCCTCGAAAAGCCACCTCGACCATCTTCAAAATCCCGTGGTTGTAGAGTTCGCCAAACACAAGGTCCATCGCCTGCAAAACCCAGTAAAGGAGTCAGTGAGAGAGAGAGAGAGTGAGAGAATAAAAAAAAAAAAAAAAATCCTGCTTTCCCATTACTGCGACAAAGCGTAACTGGAAAAACAAGGAACCAAGAGACAAATAAACTCGTTTCTTTCATGCTATACTTCGTTCACATTAACCTGACAAGATTTTCGCGCAATCGAAACTTATTTCCCGTAGTTTGAGTGGCAGAAAAACAATGTTCCACGACCCTACATCCTTTCAGTAGCTTTTCCTCTTGGCCTTGTAAAATTTTTCCAGTGTTAATCTTGTTACAGCTCAGCACTAGAGATGGAGAGATGGCAGTTTTACGCGGTTTGATTGGAAAGAGTATAATGGGTTAGATTAACAAGGAACAACAGGTAGTGCACAACTGAATGCATGAATCCGTTCGCCTCCCCTGCCTCCTCTCATCGTTGGAGTGATAGATTGGTTGATTCAAGCATCGTTGAGAGGCAAAGACCTTTATTTTCTTAGGTAACATTTCGTCCAGTTCAGCCCTTCATCAGACACTAACAACCTTTGCCAAAGCCCAACCATATACACTGTACACAGAGCCTTGGTTACAGGGGGTGAGGGGAGGAGGGGAGAAGGAGGTGGAGGGACAAGGGATATCAGTTACTTGTGTCTAACGTTGTCATAGGTGCTTGAATGAAAAGTAGTGGGAAATGGTACATATTATCACCCACATTTTTTTTTTTTTTTACAGAAGATGAACAGACGAAGGAAAAACAATTTACATTAAAAAGAATCAATACACCAGATTACTGGTGTCCTCCATTCATTAAAAAAGAATCTGTAACAGTTGGACTTGAACTGCTGTAGGTTGAAGTATGAGAGGGAACTAATCTGAGGAAATGAGTTCCAAAGAGAATCAGTTCGGGGAATAAATGAATTCTGATGGAAGTTCTGCAATATGGCAGCGTGACAGTCCAATCATGAGCGCTACCAGATGCCAGTGTAGCAAGGGGGAAGGCGTGGAGAGGAGGTGCAATGGATGCAACTTCATCTGAGCATTTGCCATAAAAGTATCTGTAAAATGATGCAAGGGAGGCAACATTCCTTCTTATTATAATATGTACCTCGGTCACTACGTCGCACTGAAACGTCTATGAATCGGGTTATGAAAAAAGCAGTATTTAGTATTTAACTGTACAGCACAGAACACCGAGATGATTTGGCCACATGGAGAGGATGGAGAATGCAAGACTGGCCAGAAGAGTTTATGTAAACGAGATGGAGGGGGCGAGGAAGTGGGAGACCAAGGATGAGATGGAGAGATGGAGTGGACAGATGTGAGAGAGAGGGGTGTGAGTGGGATGGAGGGCAGGTAAACAGCTGAGAACAAGGGAACATGGAGGAGGTTTGTTTGTGGCCACCTCTAACGGTATTAAGGAGTTTGGCGACAGACATAGATAGATAGATAGATATAGTTAGATATAGACAGACAGATAGAGAGATAGATAGATATAGATGGATAGACAGATAACATTAAATTCTCACCCTCTCTCCCGCTAATGAGTCAATGATCCCCCTGATGCCAACCGCGGAGGTCACGTAGAAAAACCAGGACATGAAGGGCAGCAGTACCCACATTGCCATCTGCAGCAAGAGGAACAGGCCGAACGCAACCACATCTGGAGACAGGCACGGAAGGTGTTAAGAAGAGCTGAATTTCCACCCAGTCTCGATAACATTTCTGAAGCTAACATACAGTATATATTTTGCCCTTTTCTTCTTTTTCCTTTGTCATTTTTTTTTTTAGTTAGCTGCCAAGGAAATGTATTAGTGACGAAAATATACTATGCCCTTTCCACCTTAACTTGGCCCAGATTTTCGTCCTTTTGCAGCTTATTTTACTTAGCTCAATATCAGAAAAAGACAGTACTGCAGCTCTACATCCTTTCCATAACATTTTTTCGCGACTAGCACCATGTTACCACTCAGCGCTGTAGATGAGGAGAAGGCAGTTTTGGGCCAAGTTAAAGTGAACAGGTTATAGGATGATAAAGTTGATAATGAACTCACGAGAATTTAACTAGGATGATGAAGTTGCTAATGATTTTCACGAGAATGATACGTGAAGCGTGAGGTTTTTCAGCATAGGATATAATATGATAGTCACATTTAGCATTCGAAGCAACATTGATCGTTCTTACCCCCCCTGCGAAAAAGCTCTCGAAGCCAGAGATGTGTGTCAGCAGGGTCTGAGGGCGGCGGCGGCGATGTGGCTAGGCATACGGTCGAAAGGTGGGAGAGAACCAGGAGCCCCACCACTGCCACGAGCTGATAGATGTGCCAGTGTATATAGTTGTCGGTCATGGAAGAAGATGGAGGAGGAGGAAGAGAAGGAAAAGAGAAAGTGGGAGAGAAAGAGGAGAAAGAGAAAATGGGAGAGAAAGAGGAGAAAGAGAAAGTGGGAGAGAGAGAGGAAGAGAAAAAGAAGAAAGAAGATTTAGGATTATCGCGTATCCACTGCACGGGGGTCATGGAATTTGTATACAGCTATAGTCATCGAGTGGGTTTATCTACTGCCAGCAAACATTTTCATTGAGAGAATTGCAAGATTTAACAAATGCGAAAAACTAAAAACAAACCAAAACCATAGAGAACTGCAAGATTTTCATGCTTCTCTAAAAAGAGTTCATTCAGTACTTTAACCCCCGACGCTATTTCTAAATGAAGGTGCTGTCTGATACAACTCATTCAAGAGTCATACTTGTGTAAAACTTCATGTGGCTGACTGTACTCGTCATTTTATAGGTGACGTTCATCTGTCCTTCGCTGACAGATCTCCGTCGACTGTGGCACCGAGTTTTTTTTTTTTTTTTTTTTTTTTATGTGAGCGTTGTGAAGTACACTACAAATAAGTATGAGAAGAAATGATACTTTCTAACTGCTTCTCCTTGGAACTCGTTTCCCCTGATTAATTTCCCCCCATTCTTAACCTTCCAACTGTTACAGATTTTTATTTTTTTAGTGAAAGGTGGGCGCATGTCTGATATATGGATTTGTTTTTCATTTGATTTTTTTTTTTTCTCTGTAGACTGTTCATCTTGTAAAAAAAAAAAAAAAAATCGGGGAGGAATGAGAAGTACAGAAGGGAGGACCCAGTACTGGCAGGGGATTGTTGGCATTTTTTTTTTTCTTTTAATGGCTGTGCATATAAACTTGTCGACCAAATTCAGAAATACGAATAATATGTACAGGTAATTTTGTGACTATTTACTTTTTTCACCTACATACAACTGCCTGACAAATGTGAATGATTGTTATTCTCGCTTTTCACTTGAAGTTCCAGTCATACGTAAGGATTAAGTGGCATGTAGAAAAACCTCACTTCCTCGACGTTCAGCATTAGTCTTCCCAACTCCAGACGAACTTACTTGACTTCGAAAGATCGCTGGTACTGAAGTTTGTGAAGGCTGCATATAACTGTTCCGCTCGTAAGTCCCTCTTAAGTGACTGAACTCATGTAGAGGTAATATCATCATCATCATCATCGTCATCATCATCATCATCATCACCATCATCATCATCCAAACCTCCTTTCCCACACCAAAGTTGGTTGAGGTAGGGTTCAGAGAGCCAGAAAAAAAAAAAAAAATGACAAGGAGATACTGACCAAAGTTGGCCTAGTTGAATGAGCCACACTCGTATCCACTCACCATTCAAACCCCCTCAATCGTGGCTCCACCTGATAGGTTAAAAAACATTCCCAACCTAACTTCACACTCACACGACGGTCAAGTTCAGAAAGGGAGCCAAACCCTGGTCATACACTCCTCCTCACGAAATTCATCCAGCCAAGAGATCAATAGAATATTACTTATTTGAACTAAAGGGATTGATGATTATGATTGCAGTAGTGATTATGAGGTAGACTGAAATACAAACAAGGTTATATCAGTGCTAGAATCATTCAGTGATGCGTAAACTAACCTGCTTTGCCATGTCAGCAGTACCAAGGAAGCAGCAGGGAAATAAACTGCTTGGTTTCGGTGCGGTGTCAGTGAGGCAGGTTTCGATTTATCTCGTGTTGTTCTGAAGCAGGAAATTTGATGTTACTTGAACCTTTCATTCATAAGAGAGTAAGACATCAATAATCTACTGCACTTAGAGAGGCGAGTTATGTACTCCATTTTTTAATGCAGACCTTTCGTTTTGTATGTTTCTAGTTACATGTTTCATATATATATATATATATATATATATATATATATATATATATATATATATATATATATATATATATATATATATATATATATATATATATTGTGTGTGTGTGTGTGTGTGTGTGTGTGCAAGGAATGATGCTTCCAGGAAGGTGGATTCACAGCGTATCATTGATAAGGAGTGAAGCAGCCTACACCCCCTATTGGTATTTTCTTTTACCGATGATATTCTCGAACACTACTTCCAACCTTTCCAAGAACTCCAGTTAAAAAGTCTCTTAAGGTCAAACAAGTACAAAAACACTAGCTGATACACAGTAAAGTTTTAGACCCTAATATGGGGCTTCGTTAAAGTCTACAGACGTGGAGCAGGAGCATCAAGATCCTAAAATGGGGCTTTGCTAAGATGGTGAGTCTACGGGAGTACAGCAACTCATTTCCGAAAAACGCTTGTGAGAGACAGACGGACGGACGCGATCTTAGAGCTGCTTCCGCATCTAGAGATAGACTTATATCAGCAGGGATTAAAAAACAATTGTCCTCAGTCTTAAGGGATAAAGGATTGTCATATTCCATCGCCTTATTCTTGTTCATCCCTTCACTTCTAGGGCCGTATTCTCGTGGGATTTGGAGGCTTTCTATCATATTTTTCTTTGTGATTTATTTATATTAACATTCTCTTACCTGTTACTGATGTTTTATAACGACACAGACGGCATAAATAGCATAAAGGAGAATAATACCGCACTATATATAGATAAAGTAACTGGCAAGGAAGAAGTGCTTGAGAGCGTGGTAAGCCGACCAGAATAAGGTCCCCTGTGACTTCTGTGTCCCGATTTTTACATCATATTTGCAGGACAGCACAAATATTTTCAGCCAGTTTTTGTGTTACCGTAGCTAGTCAGTGAATTTTCGTGAACAAGAAATGACATATGATTACTTAATGGCAAGTAATGATATGAAGACATTCCAGACACTAAAATATGTGCCGTCGCAGTTCGCTTTTGTGTAAGACGGTCTCTCTGACTGCATTTGTTGCATTTGTTGGCTGTTCGTTAGTCAGTGCGAACGTATTAAGGATTATAAAGACCACAGATAAGAAGTTGAAAAGAAGTTAGTTACCCACGTAATAAAACGCGTTCTGTGAGCGTGGCAAAGCAGAAAACCCGCTTTGGTCGAGGGGAGCTTAAGTGATACCTAGTTGCAGGTAACAAGATATTTTGTATCATATGTGTCTCTCACCTCGTTTAATGGAACTCATCCCTGTTTCTTTTTTAATGACAGCGTTCCCCAGAGTATCGAGGCTCGTACTGAATGGTAATCTTTAAAAAAAAAAAAAGTGTTGCTTAAATGCAGCCTAATGGTTGAACCAACTATGTTTCGGATATATTGACTATATTTATAGATCGTACTTGAAAAACATTATGGCTATACTCAAATGTTCAGTACAGCTTCACTTACAAGCACTGTATAGCCTGTTCTTTTTTCTTTTTTTATTAATATGAAAATATGATTAGACCTGTTTTACATGATAGTAATTTCACCACACGCACACACACACACACACACACACACACACACACACACTCATGCGCGCGCTCGCGTTATGAACATCTTTGAACATACTGGTGTCTAACTATCAGTTGTCTGTCAGTCACTCATGATGTGTGGTATCACTGCATATTTTAGATTACTAGATATACATTGCAAGTCGAATTATATATTGTTTCCATAAAGAGTCATCTGTGTTATCTATATACTTTCCCTGTCAGTATAATGCATATGGATAGTTACTTCGCTATTGGACAGGGAGAATATTGTAGGAGTGTTCTGGAGCTAAAGAAATAGCTTAGATACCGAGGTAGTAGTTTTGAAAGAAAAGAAGCAGAAGAGAAATAAAAAGGAAGAAAAGAAAAAAAGAAAAGAAATGGTGGCTGACTCTGACAAGCATTAAGGAGAAAACTAGTGAATTTAGAACATAAAACGCTCTTTTGCTGCTTCCAGAAGCGTTAGCATTTGAGGTAATGGGCTGAAATAGAACTCACTGAGGTTACAAGAATTAATTATTGGACTCATTTCAGTCTCTGCTTCAGTACGGCTGTGACGTACCCATTTTAAAGCGAGAAGTAGTGCCGAAGAGTTCCACGTACAGTATGTACAGATTCGATCAATAATCCCTTTATACGTCTAGGATTCCAAACCGGTGAAGCTGCATTTTAATCTTTTTAACCTTATCTGAATGTTTCTGGTTAGTCTGGCAAGATCTCAGTAGGTTTAGAGGCAGTTTTGAAACTGTGTAAAAGAATCACTGACAGCAGTTGTAGCTTACACATATCAAAAACCAGTATTCCAACAGCTGGGTATGATGGATACCATAGTAAGCACTACATTATTTGTAACCTTCATATGGTTAGCGTATGTGACTGCATGGTTTATCTTATAATAATTCTGTAGCTGTATATAAAGGTTGTCATTTTGATGCATTGTTTTTGTTACTAACTCTGGGCATAGGCTTAGCAGTCTCATATACCCTACACTTTGACATGCCACCAGTTCGGAACCATTACCCACCATTTATATTGAATACATGTCATTCTGTTTTATTCAGGACTGGTGTAAGGGAATAATCGTGTGTGTTTTTATGACATGTCGATGGGTCTTGTGGAAGATCAGTAGTCTGTTTGAAAGAAAATCAACTAATTAAAATATTCTCTGCCCAAGACTGGTTTCCAACTCTCTTTTTCTCGAACTGCAGAGTCCTCCCATTATTTTCCATTGCTCCAGATTCAAGTCCTTCCGACCCTCCAGAGATTTTCCGTTTGTCTAGCAAAGGCTAATATGTGGCTGTTTGGAGGTGTAAAGGAAGTAATGACTGCACCGATACCAATTCCAAGATCATCCATATATCCAGAGCCATCCACTTACCCTTGTCCAGCGTAAGTTTCATTAGACTGACAAGGTTTCGTGAAGATTTACAGGAATCATTAATCGCAGTTGCATATATGCCAAGACCATCCATACATCCAGAGCCACACACTTGCCCACCCGCCCCATCCTGCGACTTTCCATTGCACGGGATTAATTCTGGCGCTACATACTCTTCTCTACGGCCCTCCAATTTCTGCCCGGGTGAAGGTGTGCCAGCCAGCCTTGCAATACTGGATCATTTGCATCTTGTAGTTACGTGCCCGAATTACAGGCCCTCTTCTCCGCATCTGCAATTGGATTCTATTTCCCGTTTCGAGCATTTATTTGGAACCCGTGTGGGCTGGTGGTTACGATGGCCCAGTCGGAGTTACGGCTTTGCATAGTTTTTTTTTTTTTTTTTTTTTCAGAGGTGACTGAAGATTTTTTTTTTTTCTATCATAATAATGCCATCAAGGGGATAAGGCTGGTCATATACCCTTACTGGACTGCGGTGGCCTAGTGAAAGGTCCCTACTTCCGAGGGGGGAAAATGGGATTGGCCCTTTTTTTTTTTTTCTAACCTTAGCAAAAGTGAATTATCAACCAATCGCCTGTTACTTTTCTGGCGTCACAGTTATATTGAATTTACTACTCTAGTTTTTGAGACTTGCTGTGTGTAAATAGAATCGATGGTTTTAACGTAGGTATATAGGAGATCCAGTTTTTTTCCTAGTACATATCTCACGAGGTTTACATTCAGTCCTGGATAGACTTTTTAAACTGGAAGGGTTAGATATAGCCTTCATTAACCCCTTCACTGCTAGGGGACTCTCCCAAGCCATTAAAATCGTCTGGCAGCAGCAAGAATACACTACAAAAATATCAGTGTAGTGAAGGGTTTAATGGAAATGATTTACAAGGGAGAAGCGACGTAAAGAGGGTTTGATTCCTTATACAGGCGATGAGTAACGGTGCTATACCCTCTTCACCTGAATCTGGCCCTGATGTTCGTCCTTCTGCAGCTTATGTCACGAAGCTCAGTGGCAGGAAAAGACAGTGCTACGAGTTTTCATTATTTCCATGGAACTTCTTCGTGACTAGCATCATATTCTAGAGTCAGTCTGTTCCTACAACCCAGCATTCAGGATAGAGAGATGGCAGTTTTATGTCAAGTTGGAGTAAAAAGTGTATAGTTACTATGAGGTGATGATGATGAGGCTGGGTCGTATCCTAGTCGGTTTGAAATTCGAGACACCTCTCCATTAGCGATTTATTTCTTCACGCATAATTTGCTTTAATATCAGAGGATGAGGTGGCGGGATGGGGTGGAGATATATGTGAGAGAGGGGTGTGTGAGACGCGAAGAAGGCGGAGTGATGGCGGAGGATAGGGTGGCATGGAGGTGATTCGTTTGTGGCCACCCAGTCCTGGAGTAAGGCGTCTGACACTTGATGGACAGACGGATAGATAGATAGATAGATAGATGGATAGGTAGACAGACATGAAACTATGTCGATATCGGAGAGGTACAAGTAACATGTAAGAAAGCATTAATGTGTGCTATGTAAAGGAAGTCGCAAAGGAAGAAGTGTTAGGAAAAAGTGCTTGTTGTCGTGGTTGTGGTTGTGGTGGGAGAAGTCGTGTGTGTGTGTGTGTGTGTGTGTGTGTGTGTGTGAAATGATGAGGTGATGTATGTTGTGATGATGGCGGTGAAGGCAATCTGAATGTATATAGTGGTGAGATGTTTTAAGTGGTGGTGATGAGGGCATTTTAAGTGTGTCTTATGGTGAAGAGGTTGGTTGTGGTGGTGACGGTGGTAGTGGTTGTAATGATGCTGGTGGTAGTGCTGATAATGATGGTGGTGGTGGTAGTAGTGGTGGACAGTGATAATGGTGGTGGTGGTAGTGATAATGATGGTGGCGTTGGTAGGAGGTAGTCATGGTAGTAGTGGTGACGGTGGTAGTATGTAGTTATGGTGATGGTGGTGGCGGTGGGGGTGGTGCTGATGATAATGATGTGTAGTAATGGTAGTGGTGCTGATGGTAATAGTGTGCAGTAATGGTAGTGGTGTTGATGGTAATGGTAGGTGTGATGGTGGTGGTGGTGAGGGCAGGTAATCTGCGTGGAACCATAGCTCCTGCACCCACACCCCGCAAGGTGGCGCTCTAATGGTCTCCCCGCTTGATTGCTGCACACTTTACGATCATGGGGTGTGTGGGGCGGGGATGGGGGCTGTGGGTAATGCAGATCATGGGATGTGTGGGGCAGGGATGAGGGCTGTGGGTAATGCAGATCGTGGGGTGTGTGGGGCGGGGGTGCGGGTTGTAGGTAATTCAGATCATGGGTTGTGTGGGGCGGGGGTGGGAGCTGTGGGTAATGCAGATCATGGGATGTGTGGGGCAGGGGTGGGGGCTGTGGGTAATGCAGATCGTGGGGTGTGTGGGGCAGGGGTGGGGGTAGTGGGTAATGCAGATCATGGGGTGTGTGGGGCGGGGGTAGGGGCTGTGGGTAATGCAGATCATGGGGTGTATGGGGCAGGGGTGGGGGCTGTGGGTAATGCAGATCATGGGGTGTGTGGGGCAGGGGTAGGGGCTGTGGGTAATGCAGAACATGGGATGTGTGGGGCAGGGGTGGGGGCTGTGGGTAATGCAGCTCATGTTCTTGCACATACGCTCAAACCAGCTTGTGTCATGTGCAGTGGAGGTCAGTGAGATGTGGCTTAAGCTTATCATCGTTTACCATCGTCATTGTATTCATCGTTATCGTCTTCGTTTTTATTCTCCTCCTCCTCCTCCTCCTTCTCCTCCTCCTCCTCCTCCTCCTCCTCTTCCTCCTCCTCCTCCTTCTCCTCCTCCTCCTCCTCCTTACTTCCACCTGTGCATGGGATGAGGCAGGATCCACACACACAAGGAAAGCATGTAAGTGAAAGAATTATCAACAGCACGCCCAGTTAAAAGGTTCACATAATTATTTGCATATCACCCAATTCTTCAATATCTCGTCTCTTGCCCAGATAACAAGTAGTTCTCGGGTGGGTAAGATGGGTGGGTTGTAATCTTGCTTTATTAGGTGTGTACAAGATTATTTTCCGCGACTGTACATTGACTTACTTATTACTTCATGTCAGGACTGTATATTTGTACTTGGTATTATTCGATGTGCGAGATCACTTTTACTCTCTCTCTCTCTCTCTCTCTCTCGTAATTACCCACAGCCATATCCCTCAGAGTAGTGAAAAAGTCATTATCATCATCATAAATATTTATCCAGTCATCTATACACCAATCACTCATCATTTATCTATTCATTATTTATCTATCAGTCTCCTATCAAACAATCATTCATAAATAATTCATCTATCAATCACTCATTCATCCACCAAGCATCAGTCTGTCATCGATCATCCATTCACTGAACATCAAGCAGTCATCAATCAGTTACTAGTCACGCATCAGCCAATCATCAGTCATATTTTTATTGTTCGTCAGTCATTCATCAATCAGTCATCAATTTATCAGTCAAGCATCCATCATCCATCCGTCAGTCATTCATCGTCATTCAGTCATCCATCATCCATCAATCAGGCATCAATTATTCACTAGTCATCTGTTATCTGTTATTCACGTATTCATCAATCATTCATCAATAATTCACCAGTTATTAGTAATCAGGTACTCATCAATTATCCATCAGTTAATCAGCGAATCTATAGTCAATCATCAGTCAGTCACTCATCAGTCGGTCATCAATCATTCGTCAGTCACTCGTCCGAAACTTATCCGTGAATTATCTGTTAGTCCTGCATCAATCAGTCATCAGCCATCAATTTGTCCTTCATCAATTAGCTTTCAGTCATCCATCTGTGTGTCTGAGGTGAATAGTCCAACACCCATCAACAGTCACCCCTCTATCAGTCAGTCATCCGTCAGTCATTCATCAATCATCATCATCATCATCATCATCATCATCATCATCATCAAAATCATCATCATCATCATCAGCAGCAGCAATGGAGCGTAGTTAAGAAGAAAATGTAATTGGAGGTCATCCTGAGTACAGATAAAGTGAAGCGTAAGGTGAGACAGTAGTAATGGGTAGAAAATGCAAGAGCGACCCGAACCATCAACATCGTCATCATCATCATCATCATCATCATCATCATCATCATCATCATTATCATCATCATCAAAATCATCATCATCATCATCATCATCATCATCATCATCATCAAAATCATCATCATCATCATCATCATCATCATCATCACGGAACCCTAACTGGCAGAGAGTGAAAACCATAAAACCTTCATTTTAAGTATAGAGATTATGAAGCGAAGTGTAATGCAGTACTGACGGCAAGAGAGGGGGGAGAGCTGCCCCCCAGGTGAGGTGAGGCGAGAAAGTGGGAGGGAAGTAGGAAGGGGGGCGATGTACAGCTGGAGGGAGGGAGGAAGGGAAGAAGGGAGAGGAGCGATGAATAGGGGGAGGGAAGAATGGAGGGGGGCGATGGATGAATGGAGGGAAGAGGGAAGGATGGAAGGAGGGGGGGCGATGGATAGCTGGAGGGAGGAAGGGAAGGAAGGAAGAAGGAAGGGGGCGATGGATAGATTAGGGAGGAAGAAAAGGAAGGAGGGAGGGGGGCTGTAGATAGATGGAAGGAGGGAGGGAATGAGGGAAGGGGGCGATGGATAGATGGAGGGAGGGCTGAAGGAAGGAAGGAGGGAGGGGGCGATGGATAGATGAAGGGAGGGAGGGAGAGAGGGAGAGATGGAGGGAGGGAGAGTGGCAGGACACCCAAGTGAGGGGTTTACCTACTGTAATCTCAGGATCATCACTTTTAACACAAGCTTTATGGTAAGAGGGAGGCACAAGACATAACAGTTAATTTCACTTCCAGCAGTTGTTGTCTTCTTAATTTTTCCTCTGTTGGCGGTGGTTTTCGCGGGGAATATATCTCTGGTGGGTTATGAGCATCCCCCCACCAGAGCGACGCGCCGCCTGCCTCCTGCCTCACTCCTGCTGTTGCCCTGGGGAGTTGGGGGTGAGGGAGAGGGGAAGAGAGAGGATGGGGAGAGGGAGAAAGAGGGGAGAGGGAAGCACGAGGGAGAAAAGGTGAAGAGGGAGAAATGAGGGAAGAAGGACACAGGAGAAGGAAAAGGTAGAGGAAGAAAAAAGAGGAGAGGGAAGTAGGGAGAGAGAAGAGGGGGGAAGGGAGCAAGGGAGAGAGGGGCAAGGAGAGAAAAGAGAGGAGAGGAGAGAGGGGAGACGGGTGTGGAGGTAGAGAAGCAGCGGGGAGGGATATAAAGGAATACAAAGACGTACAAAGGAAAGCATACAGCTGTAGATATATTGGTCCTTTCAAGGTTGTTTGTTATAAGGGAGGTTATAACTAACATGGCTATTTTAAGAGTCAAAAACAAGGATAACAAAGGAGGCTGAGGGAGAAAACGGGGAAGAGGTGAGGCTTGGTGGGCACGAGGAAAGTGGGGAAGAGAGTAAGAGGTGGGGGAAGGTGAATGAAGAGTGGAGAGGCGAAACGGGAGGGGGAAGGGGTGAGAGAGGGAGGGGCCAGGGTGAAAGAGGGAGGGAGGGGAAAGGGACAAGGGGAGAGGTGGGGAGTTCCAGCACCTGACGCACTTTCTGGCAGCGGCAAGTTAAGAAGGGCAAGAGGGACTCGGGGGCTGTATGTGCTCAAGTTTTCAGCTTTACTCTTCTCACTCAGGACTAGAAACGACGTCTAAGGAGTATGACAGAGCTCCTACTGAGGCGTCAGGGGAGTGCAAAGGCTTCCCGCGTCTCCTTGTTCGACCTGCCAAAACAAATCTTAGGCTACTTTTTCCTTCTACAGGAAGGGCAAGAAGAGGAGAGTGCAAAGACTTCCCATTCTCCTTGTTCTTCTTGACAAAACAAATTAAGTTACTACAGGGGATTGATCATAAATATGTTTGAGAATTTCACCCCATAGTGGCAGTCAGTGTCCTCTCGTGTGTGTCACTACTTGAGACTGTATCACTATTATCACACCTCAATTTTTTTTTGACACCATGAACCACGTCATTAGTATAGATTTCTCAGGACGGGTGTATTTTAGAAAGAGGCTCTTATTTACGATTTTATGTTTTCGGTGTATTGGTATCTGGATTTGAAGCCTCGTAACTCATATCGTAAGCTAATTTTGTTATTAAAAAAATTGTTGAACATATAATCTTAAAGTGCTATATTACATTTTTCTGTAATGTGTTTCCCTGCAGAGTAACTGATCATACTTTTTATTTATTTATTTATTTATTGTTATCTGCGTGTTAGTTTGCTCCATATACCTTTTCATCCTTTATTACTTTTCCTCTGTGCCTTCTTTCGCTAAACATTAGGTTTGCCTGGCATCCCTCATCTCTCCGTCGTCAAGACTTGTATCTCATTCGATCTTAATTTTTGGCTCTATTTTGCCCAACACATCTTTGACCAATTGCACTCTGACTCTGCTAATACCGAGACGTCTTTACCCATCAACAATGAAAGAAATTATATGTACAAGTTTGTGATTTTTATGAATTTTAACGTGCAGATATGTTTTCTATTTGAACAACCCGTGGCACTGTGAATCAAGACATAGATCAATAACCTCTCTGTTCCCTTTGTTATTTTGCCTCCCTTTGCCATCTTACTTCCCTTTAGTCAGTGTTGTTTCTCTTATCACAGACCCCAAACATATGGCCCCTTAGGACTTCACTTCTCCTCCTCCTCAAATCCCTTCACTTGGAATCTCCCCTTCGCCTCGTGTCTCTCTTACCGTGGCTTCCCCCAACTTCCTAAGCTCCCCCTTATCACCCTACACATTACCCTTTAAAGCACCTCATCAAAGTAACTCTCCCAGCCACCTACCCTAAACTTGTGCTACTACTTCCCCTCGCCTTAGGCCCGTATTCTCGCCGGGTAAGAAAGCTCCCTAACGCCTCATCCTAAGCGATTTATTTTACTTATTACACTTTGCTGTCCTCTTCTGTGTCAATTAAATCATTCAAAGACCGCTCTACTGAGCGTAAATAACACACAAATCGATATCAGCATAATGATTTGTGTGTATAGAAAAATAAATCGCTAAGAAAGAAGTGCTAGGGAGCTTCCTTAACCGACGAGAATACGGACTTTAGCCTCTTCAACCCGAGAATGTCTTTTTTTTATCTTAACTCTAGATGATTTTTAGTTTCGGAGATATTATTTATTTTTGTTTTCTGCTTTTATTGTTATTATTTTGAACTGCAGAGATTAATACAGCCTTCTTTAACTTTTTCCATACATGGGGTGATTTCCTAAGCTCAGTTAAATAGTCTGTAAGTTGGCTCTAAAAATAATAAAGTACGTTCTTTGGCTGAAGGGATTAGCCACTTCAACTCAAGAACGTCTATTTTATCTTATTCGTAGTCACCTAACCTAACTAGCGTCGCCTCCACTGCCCATTCTACTCTTTGCCTTCCTAATCCTACCCAAAAGACTTTTAATTTCACTGTTGCTAATGTCAACCTAAGCTAACAAATATAACCTCACCTCACCTCACCTCACCTCACCTCTCCTCTACTGCCCCTTCTACCCAACACCGTCCTGATCCTTTCCAGTAGATATTAAATTTCACTGACGCAAATCTTAACCTAACCTAACAAATCTAACCTAACCTAACCTAATCTAACCTAATGTAACGTAAGAGCCACTGCCCATTTAACCGTACACCATCCCAATCCTTTCCGGTAAACATTTAATTTCACAGACGCCCTTCCTTACCACCCTGACCTCGTTTTGTTTACCCATTCGAGTTGTTGTCGTCTCACCCACGTCCTTCTGGCTAACAACACCCTCTCTCGCCGTCTGGCACCTTATTGCGTCCATCTGTTTTCTTATGTAGTTTCTTTGGTAACCTGCTTTATCCATTTTTTTCCTTGTTTTATTTACTAGTTATTTCTGACAATCATTTTTTTTTTTTTTATACATGGCGTGGTTGTTAGTGCCGTTCGTACAACACTTTTTTTTTTTTTTTCGCTGTGATCAGACTACCACCAGACAATGTTCCTTAGTTTGGTAAAGGTCCCTAAAAGTGAAGGGGTTGTTGATGGCTATAGGCTATATAAACTCTCCAGTTCAAAAATTCCCTTCTAATTTGAATAAGCGTCTGGAGATAGCATAAACAAAACTAAAGGAAAAAAAGGCTAATTTCGAAGGAGTACACATGCCCTCCGTTCCCTATTTGTTTTGCCCAGTTCATTCACCTACTGACAAGTCTTCCTTCAGCCCATTAACAAGGACACATCTCCCCTTTGCTGAGTGAAATCATCGGACAGTAGCATGAATTAAATGAAGACTATCGTTTTGAAGGGTTAATTGTTATTCCCTGCCTTTCTTACACCCATTTTTGTTGATTATGTTTTGTGTGATATACAGATGTTATGGAATCGGTCTCCTTTCCTTTTCCATTCTGTACATCCTTCCCCTTTTGTCATTCTCCTATGTCTGTTGGCCATTTCCTGTGTGTTATCTTAGTGTTGCAGCATCTTTCCTCTTTCTCTTATTCATTTCATCCAACCATTACCCCTTGTCTTTCTCCAGCCTTGCTTGTCAATAATTTCTTATGTGATATCCAAGTGTCATAGCTTCTCTTCTCGTCTCTTTTTCCACTTCATTCATCTGTCTCAACTCGCCTCTGTTTCAGCCATGTCACTCTGTCAGTCATCTGTTTTATGTTCTTTTGTTATGGCTTCTTTTCTCCTTTTTTCCACCTTTTCCAGCCAGTGCACTTGATCATTACCCAACATTTTCTTTCTTCTCCTGTCTTGAAGGCCTCTGCACCCTCCAACTAGCCCTTTCCATCCCATTCCCTAATCTAACTCGCCTTCTCTAATTTAACTCTCAACCGCTACCCTCTTGACCCCATTATGGTTCTATGTCCTAACTTCCCCAAGTGATCTTATTCTCTAATTCTGCGACCATCTTTTTCCATAACCGTCAGCTATCCATATCTGACCTCGGCAAAACACACACACACACACACACACACACACACACACACACACACACACACACACACACACACACACACACACACACACACACACACATACACACACACACACACACACACACCATCCTTTTACCACCTTCCATCCGCCACTCCTCCCTTCCCCTCCCCCGCCCTCTGCTCAGCCCCCACTCCAGCCCCTTATCCCCCCACCCTGCCCTTTACCCCTGACCCCGTCTTTAGTCACTCCACTTTTCCCTCACACCTCCTTCCCCCTCACCCTTTTCCCTATTCCCCCCACCCACTTCCCTTTTCCCCCCACCCTGCCCCCTGCCTCTCATTTCTTGCTCTGTCCCCTACTCCTCTCCCTATCTAGCCCACTATCCTGCCCCACATATCACCCCTCGCTCCCCCCACACCGCTCTTTCCCTAACCCACAGCCCTATCCCCTTCACCATCTCTCACACCTACACTTCCCTCTCGCATGTGCCCCTATTCCTCACCCCTTTTCCTCACTCCCTGGCCTGATCCTCCAACATCGCCCCTTACTTCCCGCCCGACCCCTTTCCTCGCCCTTTTCCTCTTGTCTTCTCATTCACTCTTTCCCTGCTCCCCCTCACCCTTTCCCTTTCCCTTATCTAAGTCTCTGCTCCCTGACCCCGTCTTTTCCCTTCACCCATCTCCCTGCTTCCCATCCCTACGCTGTCCCCTCATCCTCTCCCTCACCCATTTCCTTGCTCCCTTTCCCAGCCTGTAGCCCCCACATCACTTCCTGGCCCTCATCCCCCTGTCTCATCCTGCTTCCACCCCCCACACCGCCCTGACCAGGCCGCACCACCACTAGCACCAGCAGCACCACCAGCTCAACATCCACCTCTCTCAGAGCAGCCATACACTAGTGTCCCCATCTTGAAATTAACAGCGAGGCCGTTTACATAGCATTAAGCGCTATCCAGGAGCATTAAGAGCATGCTAGACAAATGACATTAGCATTTTAAACTCGTGGTTATCCCAGCGCCCGGCACAACCTAGGTACAGAAACTTTACAGCCGGAGGGGGGGAGATATGATAATGATTTTCCCGGCTGTACCTCGGAACATTGTGTTTTAGGTGGCGTTCTTGGCCGCGCCTGGAACTCATTTCGGGAAAGTCTTCGCGCCACGACAAATATCACAAACTGGAACGAAAAGATGGTGCTGCATTTTTTTTTTTTTCTGTGGGAGTTAGGGGGTGTGTGCATTTTTTCTTTTTCTTTTTTAATTTGCTTCTCTTTTTCAGAGCAAGTGTAGGGAAATTGTAAGCTTGTGAGTTGTTTACAGCACATACATTTCTTTCTCTCTCTCTCTCCCTCTCTCTTTTTTTCTTGGGGAGTTTGGGGTGTGCCTTTTTTTATCTTTCATTTTTAATTTGCTCCTCTTTTTCTGAGCAAGTGTAGGAAAATTGTAGGCTTGAGGTTTGTTTACAGCACGTACATTTTTTCTCTCTCTCTCTCTCTCTCTCTCTCTTTATGTTTGGAGTGTTAGGGGCGTGCTTCTTCTTTTTTTTATTATCTTTTTTTCTGGGTGAATGTAGGGAAATTGTAGGTTTGAGCATTGTTTACAGCATATACAGTTTTCTTTTTTATTTTCTGCTTTTTTTTTTTCTTAATCGTAGCCAGTGGAAAAAGTCGAATGAAAAATTAAAACACTTGAAAAAGTTGACTTCAGCAGTGCTTTGTGGGGCGAGGGAATCTGGAGGTGTAAAAAGGGAGGAAAGGAGGAGGGGGAGGGGGCAGAGGGAGGGAAGGGGCAGGAAGATGGTAAGAGGAGAGGGAAGGGAAGGAGGGCGGGGGGGTTGACAAGGGAAGAAAGATTGAAAGGGAAGGAGGGAGACAGAGGAAAGAGAGGAGAGATGACTGAGGAAAGGTGGAAGAGGGGAAGGGAAGGAGGGAAGGGGGGGGGGAGAGGCACGATGTAAAAAGTACGGGAAGGTAAGGAGAGGGAGGGGAAAGAGGAAAAAGAAGAGGGAGCGAGAAGGAAAGGGAGAGACACAGAAAAGAAAGGTGAGGGTAAAAGGAAGGGGATGAAAAAAGTGGGGGAAGGAAGAGAGAAGACGGGAAGGGAAGGAGAGAGAAGGACAGGAAAAATATAAGAAGGGAGGAAAGGAGGGGGAGGGACAGGAATATTATAAGAAGGGAGGAAAGGAGGGGGAGGGACAGGAATATTATAAGAAGGGAGGAAAGGAGGGGGAGGGACAGGAATATTATAAGAAGGGAGGAAAGGAGGGGGAGGGACAGGAATATTATAAGAAGGGAGGAAAGGAGGGGAAGGGACAGGCAAACTATAAGAAGGGAGGAAAGGAGGGGGAGAATACAAATGAAAGTAAGAAAAGGAAGGGAGGGGGGAGGGGACAGAGAGAAGAAAGAGCAGGGGAAGGGAAAGAGGAAGGGAAGAGGGCACAGAACAAGAAGAGGGGAAATGAAGGAAAGGGGAGAGGAAGGAAGAGAGAAGGGGAAGGAGAGGGACGGGGAGAGCGAATTAGAGAAGAAGTGAAGAGAAGGGAATGTTAAGGATGGGGGAGGGGACGGAGGGAGGAAGGAGACAAGGGGAAGAAGAGGTGTGGGGACAGTGGAAAGCGAGAAGAGGGGAAGGGAGGGGAAGGAGGGGGGGGAGGAGACGGTCACATCCCTTCTCCTCCCCTCCCTTCTCGTTCCCCTCCCCCTCCTCCCCTCCCTTCTCGTTCCCCTCCCCCTCCTCCTCCCCCCTCCCAACCAGACTTGCTCTTCCTTTTTCGGTTGTTGCGGTTGTGCAAGAGTAACGAGCAACGTCCCGTTACTTACGACGCGGCCAAAGTTACGAGGCGTGTTTACTTACGACTCGCACTTACGATCCTTGGTAACTTACAGCGGCCCGTTATTAACACCAGATACCCTCCATGAAATTTCATCAACGAGGAAAAAAAGGAAAAGAAAAAAAAAAGAGGCGTGGATGGTGTAATGAACAGATAAATTCCTTGGTAAATATGTGTGTGTTTCTTATATTTTTTTGTTCGCTGTGTGTGTGTGTGTGTGTGTGTGTGTGTGTGTGTGTCGCGAGTGGTGAGATTAGGCTTTGTTGTTGTCTTGTTGTAGTTGTTTTTGTTGTTTGTTATTGTTATTGTTGTTTTGTTTGTGCTATTGCCTTATTATTATTATTATGATTATGATTGTGATTATGATAATGGTGATGATGATGATGATGATGATGATGATGTCTCGTTGTTATTGTTGTCATTATCATTATTATTGTTGTTATTGTTGTTGTTGTTGTGAGTCAAGGGCGTGATTCGTGTTGATCCCACTTGCTTGGAGTTTATGTGGCGACTCTTGAAGGAGCGTCGGTGTTGCTCATGTATGTTTTATGCATGTGTGTGTGTGTGTGTGTGTGTGTGTGTGTGTGTGTGTGTGTGTGTGTGTGTGTGTGTGTGTGTGTGTGTGTGTGTGTGTGCTTTTATTTCTTATCTTTTCGTTAGCGGCGAGGGAAGAAAGGAATCTGTGTTATAAACGAAACGATATTAATTCTTTATTTATCTATCTATCTATCTATTGCCAGACGCCTCAATCCCGTTTGGGGATGGCCACAAACAAATCGCCTCCACGTCGTCCTGTCTCCCGCCATTTCACTGCCCTGCTCCCAACTCACACCCCCCTCTCTCATATACCTCTCCACCCCATCCCTCCATCTCATCCTCGGCCTCCCCCTCCCTCTTCCCCCCTCCACCTCCCTCACATACACTCTCTTCGTCAGTCTTTCACCCTCCATCCTCTCCACATGGCCAAACCACCTCAGTGTGTTCCTCATAATGCTTCCTATCACATCCACATCCACACCACAACGCTCCTTTATATCTTCATTCGTCAGCCTGTCTCCATTTAAAGTTTGCCCAATAAAAGGGAGAAATCATGTGAACATTTTTACGTCTTTATTAAGCTCTTTCACGCTTAAAAGAATACTCTATTTACTTCTGCTTTCTTGACAATTTCCAGAAGAAGATTAAGCGTACACCTGAATTATGTCACAAGTCATAGAGGCTGAAAGTGTTAGTGAAAACCTAGCACAAAATAATGGTTCCTCTTATAATGCCATTTGACTTTTCTTGCCCACTTAAAGAAGCCACGTATACTGTCTTTTACAATCTCTTACTATCTCTCACACATAGGTTGTAACTGCGTTTATGTGTATTGGGTAAATATCATCTTTATCACTGTTTAGGAATGTTGATTTTTTTTTAGTATGCTGTGGAAATGAAATATGTTCTACTTTGCCACAAGCATCTTTATCATTTTTTAAGTTTTTTTTTTTTTTTAAGGATATTGTAGAGGGGTAACATGTTCCTATCTGCCACAAGGACGTTTTTATGGGAAATGTGTTGTCTTTTTCCCCAATAACAAAAAGGAAAAAAAGAGGATGGGGAAAGCAAGATAATGAGTCTGTGGTACTTATTACTTTATTTTAGCTCAGAAAGTCACTGATAATATGCTTTATTTTTACGGGACATTGAGCCTTCATATTACCTTAAACTTTAATCATTTTACGCTAACTTGGCCTAAAATTACCATCTCTCCATCTTGAATGCTGAGCTGTAGCAATCGGCAAACGCTTGAAAATGATGCTAGTCTCGAAGAAGTGCTATGAGAAGGATGTAGAGCCGTAGCGTTGTCTTTTTTCTGCCACCGACCTATGTGGAATAAGGTACAAAAGGACGAAAATCTGTGACAAGCTCATAGGTAAGAGAGTTACTGATTTTGTTGGCCGTATGCTTAAGACTTAAATCCCGAAGGTGTAAAGAAACGCCATATTACCACTGGGAATTTATGGAACCCCTATAGACCTAATTATGATGTTTGATCAGTCTGCATCCCACATTACGCAGAGCAGTTAGCAGTGATTCGGAAAAGTTTGATACATTCGGTCTTTGTTACGTGCTACGGAAATTATCGTCAGTAATTTGGAATATCCATCTCCCATCGCAGTTAAAATCAATATATTTTTATTTATTTATTTATTTTCTTATCATACTCATTGAATATGGTTCCTGGGCCACATTCTCATCTCAGCAGGCTTTTTATCGCCCCCTTGTTACCGATTTATTTTTCATATAATGCTTCAGTATTTTCCTGTACCTTCTTTATATGTTGCCTTTTAATATCGATAAAAAAAAGGCAGAAACAGGATAAAAGGGAGTATTAAAATGCCCTTCAGCCCTAGGATGTTATTTTCATAATATTTTTTTTTATACCAGATTATTATATATTTTTTTTGAGACATTTTTGACTGCAGGGGTTAAATATGAACTACTCGTATTTTTTGTAATGTCTTCTCTAACACAAATCTGTCCTAAACTGTGCATAATGGGCTGTTCGGTAGGCAGAATATCATGGTGACGCCCAAGAGTTAAACTAGCTAAATATTCCTAACTACGAGAGCCTTACTTGGGCCGTCATACCCATCTCGGCAGACAGTGCCTAAAAATGAACGGTCTTTAATTGTTCTCAACGAGGTTACTTTCAATCGGGACTACTTTCTATAAAGCATTACTTATTTTTTTGAACTCTCCCCCATGTTGAGTAAAAAGTCCTTTAATAGACCCTTCTTGCTAATGTAAAAATCAAAAGAATCCCAAAACTCAAGACTAAAAGGAAGGGATCTGTTGTGTCGCGGTAATGGCATACGTCTCCTTCAGATGACCAGACGTCTTTCTCATTTTATTTATTTTTTTTGCCTTTAGACGATTCTTTCCAGCGAAGGAGAGATTTTTCATTTTCAGGCTGAACAGTATCATAAGGCAGTAGCAAAGATCTGACCATCTGTCTGTCTGTCTGTATGTCTCTGTCTCTGTTTGTCTCTGTCTCTGTCTGTCTGTCTGTCTGTCTGTCTGTCTGTCTGTCTCTGTCTTTGTCTGTCTGTTTGTCTGTCTGTCTGTCTGTTTGTCTCTCTGTCACTCTGTCTCTGTCTCTGTCTGTCTGTTTGTCTGTCTGTCCGTCTGTCTGTCTCTCTTTCTCTGTCTGTCTGTCTGTCTCTGTCTGTCTGTCTGTCTGTCTGTCTGTCTCTCTCTCTCTCTCTCTCTCTCTCTCTCTCTATCCACCTGTAAAGTTAGGGTAGTGAAGCAGTTATCCTCGTCAGTACGATGGCGTCTGTTGCAATCATTTTGGTACCTTCAGACGGTTTTATTCAATATAGTGGAGACGTGTGGTAGTGAAGGGGTTAATGAAAGCTGCATCTAACCCCTGCAGTTCCAAAAGTCACTCCTAAGCTGAGAATAAATTTAGAGGGCGTTCTCTTAGTGAAGGGCTAATTATATCCTCCGTGTTAAAAAATGGAAACCGTTTGTCATGTATTGCATAAAGTTAGAATATTTTTAGTACCTGATTAACCTCATACTTGAGAAATATGTATGGATCTTTTTCTGACTTTCCATGTACCATTAACACCTTTGATACACTGACGACTTTTTAATTTATTGATTGTTCTTGGTACTGTTTTATTTATTTTAGGAATATTTCATGGTCGTGGAAGGATTTTTAAAGTCTCCCTGCTCTCCTTAAGTTCCCTTCCTCCTTTCAGTCTCCTTACCCCCTTCAATCCCCCTCTCCCTACAGCTCCCTCACTCCCTTCATTTCCCCTTCATTCCCTTTGCTCCTTTCAGTCTCCCTTCCCCCCATCAGTCCCCCCTACAGTTTTCCAACTCCCTTCAAATCCCTTCATTCCCCTTAACCCTCTTCAGTCTCTGTATCATTCCTTAGTTTCCCCTTTCAAGCCTTTCTGCTTCTCCCCCCTTCAGTCCCCTTCATTCCGTGTTTTACTCCCTTTGAGATACCCCCAACCTCCCCTGGTCCTCCTTTTTCCCTCTTCAGCCCTCTTTCCTCTGCTATTCCCCTCTTCAGCCCGCCATCCCCTCCTATTCTCCTCTTCAGTCCCCCTTCCCCTACTATTCCCCTCTTCAGCCCCCCCTTCCCCTCGTCATTCATCCCCTTCCCCCTTCCGCTTTTGACCTGGCTCTCAACCTGTGTCGTCACAGTGCTATCCTCGTCTCCTGCTTCCTGTACATTGTAAGTACCAGTAATGTAATAGAAGCAGTAGTGTTCTGGCTTATTAGGCTTAAAAACAGTCTCCCAATAATTTGCAATTGCTCCTCACTTGAGTTTGTTTTCTCTTGGTTATGTCCTTAGCACAGCCTGATGCAGATTCTTTTTTTTTTTTTTTTTTTTTCCCACACAAGTGGTGTCAGCTTTAATTAACCAACAATCTTTCCACGTGTTTGTCTTCAAGTTCCGTAAACCAGCGACTGCGCCGGGTATGGTGGCTTCGTGTTGCCTCAGGGTGAATACGAGTGCAGAAAATGATAGTATATATACTTTAATGTTGCAGTTATAATCTGTAAGCCTGTACACTGAAAATGAAGAAAGTTGCTAGATTTTGACTAATAAAATGTTCATGAGATGAACATTTCGCTACGATGACGCCTTATATTTTATTTTTTGTTTGTGCTACCCACTAATTATTATATTCAGTTTAGGAGAGACCTTTCGAACTGAAGGTCTTAATTATACTCGTCATTAACCCTTTCATCACAGGAGGGTTCTACTAATATTAATAAAACAAATCTTCATTAACCCCTTTACTAATTTAATTTTGTCACCTTAATTTGGACCAGATTTTCGTCCATTTGCAGCTTATTTCATGCAGTTCTTAGGCAGAAAATGACAATACTGCGGTTCTACATAATCTTCATTGCATTTCTTCGTGACTATTCCTTTGTTACTCTATTGCTACAACTCAGCTTTTAAGATGGTAGTTTTAGGCCAAGTTAGAGTAAAACCACTGTATTGGTTTCTCTTCATCTCAGTAAAAAAAGGAAACAGTAAGAATATATTATAGTGGAGTCCTCCGGGTGAAGGGGCTAATAATGCCAACAAAAGGAATATCCCATCATAAAAACACAATCTTTAAGAGCCCTATTTGCGTCTGTGTTATTCAAGACAAAACAAAAGGACACAAGTGTAAGACCAGCGATGACTTACCCTCGACCGCCTGTGTCTAGAACAACAGAAAAGGACCAGAGACAAAAGTGGGCGTGTGTGTGTGTATGTGTGTGTGTGTGTGTGTGTGTGTGTGTGTGTGTGTGTGTGTAAGGCGCAAAATAGTGGCGGGAAAAAGAAGTGCTAGAATTGGCGCGGCGGAGGAGAAGAAGGCGAGGAGAAGGGGAACGAGGAGGAGGACGACAATGGAGACTTCTACCAAGCACTCGGCACAAAAGGATACTGGAGGTCGGACATTTAAAAATATGTATATAAGTTTCCAAGAACTTTTTAATTACCGTCACATCTCAGCGGGCTAATGGTGGGCCCATGAAAATATCTTGGCTTCTCTTGGCACTTTGGGGAAAATTTTAGACCGTGTGTGTGTGTGTGTGTGTGTGTGTGTGTGTGTGTATGTGCCTTGAATATCCCTGCCCTGTTTCTCTCTCACTAACAAATCTTCGGATAACGCAGTGTCTAGTTTTTTCCTCTTCCCATCTTCCGTATTTTTTTCCCCCCCGTTTTTCCTCACTTGCGGATCTAAAGACAACGCAGTGTCCAATTTTTCTCATGTTTTTCGTAATTTCCCCCCCCGTTTATTGGCATTTCCCTCTCCTGTTTTGTCACACGTCTTTGGGTAACACAGTTTTCGATTTTTCACCCTATTTCGTGTTTCCTTTTCTCCCAATTTTCTCACTAATGCGTCTACTGATAATAGGAATTGTTTTTTCGTGTATTTTTCGTGTCTCTTTTTTTTCTCATGTTTCATTTACACATTTTTGGATTACCCAGTGTCTAGTTTCTTCTTTCTCGTTTTTTCCTATTTTCTCCTCTTCCGTTTTTTCTCACTTACGGATCTGCAGATAACACAGTGTCTAGTTGTGTGTGTGTGTGTGTGTGTGTTGGGAGGTAGTGTGGGGTGTGTGTGTGTGTATTTATGTATGTATGTATGTATGTGTGTGTGGGGGGGTAGTGTAGGGTGTGAGTGTGTATTTATGTATGTGTGTGTGGGGGATAGTGTGTGTGTGTGTGTGTGTGTGTGTGTGTGTGTGTGTGTGTGTGTGTGTGTGTTTCGCTTTTTTTTCAGCTAGGGCATGTTTTTTTTTCTTTTTTTTTAGTGGAGGTCCCTTGTCCTGCGTTTACCGTGAAGTACTCTAATAGCACTACGGATCCCCTTCATTTCCACGGCGCGTCGGATGGGTGGCGTCTGATGCTGGGGGAATGTGGGTCATCTGGGTGTGTGTGTGTGTGTGTGTGTGTGTGTGTGTGTGTGTGTGTGTGAATTTTTGCCGTAAAATAGTTAAGTGCAACCAGAGTCTGTGTTTCTGAGTAATATGTATGAAATCCTCAGATCTACCTACTTAACAACGTGTCTTCTTCTTTGTCTGTTTCTACATTTGTTGGTGTATCGAACTGTGTACTCTCTCTCTCTCTCTCTCTCTCTCTCAAAAAAAAAAAAAAAAAAAAAAAAAAAAAAAATCCTATATTTTTTTTCTCACTTCTTAAAATTTTCTCTCCAACTTCTCTTTAAAATACCCCCCTCCCCCCTCTTTCCTCAGTCCCTCTCAGATTCTTTTTTTCTCCTCAGTCCCTCTCAAATCCCTCTTCCTTCTTCTCAACCTACCTTAAAAATTAGTCTCTTCCCTCTCCTCATTTTCTCTCTCTTATATTGACAACCTGTACTCGACCTCCCTGAAAATTCCCTCTCTCCCCAGCCCCTCTCAAAATCCCTCTCTTACCTCCTCAACCCCTCTCAGTTTCCCAGTCCTCTCCTCAACCCCTCAAAAAAAACCCTCCCCTCCTCAACACTTCCCCAAAATCTCTCTCCATTCTCCTTAAGCCCTCTCAAAACCTCAGTCCCCTCCTCAACCCCTCTCGAAATCCCTCTCTTCCCGCTCCTCATCCCCTCTCTTTCCTCTCCTCATCCCCTCTCTCCCCTCTCGTCATTCCCTTTCTTCCCTCTTCTCATCCCCTCTCAGAAATCCCTTTCTCCCTCTCCTCAACCCCTCTTAAAACCTCAGTCCTGTCCTCAAACCCTCTCAAAGCCCCGCTCCTCTCTCTCTTCAACCTGTCTCAAAATTCACTCTCCCCTCCTCAACCTCTCTCCCCTTTCCTCAACCCCTGTCTCCCCTCTCTTCAGCCCCTCTCTCCCCTCTTCTCAGCCCCTCTCAAAAATTCTCAGCGTGAAAATACCCCCCTCTCCCCGCCTCTCAAAAATTACGACAAAAATATTCGAGGCGGGCTTCGCAGGAACTTTCATTAACACCGTCCATCGCGGGTTAATCTAGGAACTGTACCTCACCTTAAAATTTAATCTCCACCATCGATTCGTTCGTATGCCGGAGGGGTGGAGAGAGAAGGAAGGGAGAGAAGAGGGAGCGAAGGAGAGGAAGGCAAAAGAAAAGGTAAGGGAAGAGAGGTGGAGAGAGGAGGAAGGGAGAGAAGAGGGATAGGAGGAGAGGAAGACCAAAGGAAAGATTAGGGAAGAGAAGAGGAGAAAAGAGGTAAAGCAGAGGGGAGGAGAGGAGAGAGAGAGAGAGAGAGAGAGAGAGAGAGAGAGAGAGAGAGAGATCGACCTTGCTCCCCATTATGGACGCCAGAATGGAGAGAAAAAGAGAGAGAGAGGAACGATGGGAGAGGAAAAAAGTGCGAGGGAAGAGGGAAAGAAAGGGAAGAGTTAGAAAAAGGGATTCTAGACTGGAGAAGCTTAGAAAGAGAAGGAGGGTTGGAGAAAGGGGAGATGTTTGAGAAAGAGAGAAAAGGGAAAAAAATGAAAGTGTTGAAAAAGGGGTATTAGAATGTAGAGGGCGATGAGGAACACAGGGATGATAGGAGAAGAAAAGGGTTTTGGAAAGTGGGAGAAGGAAGAGTGAGGGAATTGATGGGGTGGATATAGGAAGAGGGGGGGAAAAGGGAAACGTATACGCTAGAACGGGGGAAGGGTGTTTAGGGAAGAGAGACATGAAGGGAGAGAGAGGGGGAAGAGGAAGAGGGACACTAGTACTGAGTGAAAAGGTGAGGAAGAATGAAAAAAATAAATAGGCTAGAGATGTGAGAAAGAGGTGAGAGAGAATGGGCAAGAAGTATGGAAAGTAGAAAAGGCATAAGGAAGAATTGGAAAAACAAGGAAGAGAATGAGGTAGGGGAAGAAAATGGAGGAGATAAGAGGAAGAGGAGAGATAAAAGGGATAAGAACAAGAGCAAGGAAAACACAAAAACTGGATGAATAAAGATGCAAGTGACCAGAGTAGGAAAAGGTGTATAAGAGATGGAGAGACGGGAAAGGTAGGAGAAAAAGAGAGAAAGAGGAGAGGGATGATAAGGAAGGAGGGAAGGAAGAGAAAAAAAAGACGAAGAAGAGAAGATGATAAGGAAGGAGAGAGGGAAGAGAAAAAGAGAGGAAGGAGAGAGGGGTGAAAAGAAAGGAGGAATGGAGTAGAGGGGAGAAAAAAAGAAGAAAAGGAGAAAGATAAGCAAGGGAAAAAATGAGGGAGAGAGAAGAGATGAGAATGGGCGTGTGCTTGAGGTAGGGGGCGCCATTAACCCTTTAAGTACGAGTATGCAGTTTTTATCTTATTCCTCCTGTACCCAGACGATTTTATTCAACTTAGAAGAGACTTTATAAACTAATGGGGGTAGATTAAAGAAGTTCCCTAACACCTCTTCCATAGCGATTTATTTTTGGATACGGCTGGTTAAGATAAATTTGTATGGTATTTATGCTGAGTATGGTGGTATTTGGATGAGTTAAATGACAGAGAAGAGGATAGCAGGGAGTAATAAACAAAATAAATCGCTTAGGATGAGGTGTTAGCGAGCTTCCTTAACCAACTAATGAGTTCTCTTATAAGCTTAATAAAATCGTCCGGCAGCATGATTAATAAAGTGTAAATAAAGTCCTCGGGTTGATGGGGTTAATGTACGCCTGATGTCACTGAGGGCCGTATACTAAATGGCTTTGAAGTGTCCTTAACACCTTTTTCTGTGCGATTTATTCAGCACATTACACCTCAGTATCTTCTTCTACGTTCTTAATGCAAAGTTTGTTAGTACTAGAAATACATAAATAACATCTACAAAAACAGGTAATATAAAGGCGAATATCAAGGACTATACATCGCTAAGAAGAGAGTGTTACGGAGCCTACATAGCCACTCTAGATGCGACCCAGAGTCCAGTTAACCCCTTCGGTCCGGTGGCTTATTTTCTACCACAATTTTTGCCATCTCCAAGCAATTTTATTTACCTCAGGAAGGGCTTTTGAGCTGGGGAGATTAGATTTAACCTTCACTGTCCCCATCACCAAATGAGTCTCCCCTAAAACAGAAGTAATATCGTATGGTCGCAACAAGAATTTTAAAAAAAGATATCATTAGAGTGAAGGGGGTAAGAGATGGGAGATTGGTTGTTTGACTTGGATGACGATTGACTAAATTTTCTCTGCTTATACGCTGTAGGAGAATTTCGTGAGGTGGAGTGAGGATTCTGGGGTGTTGAATGATGGGTGATTGACTGTATAGCCTTTTTATCGGGTATGTTATTAATAGTTCTTCCGCCTATTGTTTTTCTTCCATTGGTTTTGGATTCTTCGTCATCTAATCTCCAAGTGGGAGTGAGGGTCAGGATGGTTGAAGAATTAAAGCAGGAAATATGTAGACACTGAATATTATAAAAAGGCTGGGATCCGATATGAAGGGCATGAATATCTTTGAGGAGTTCCATTCTTTTGAGACAGCAAGGGAACTAATCCGACCCCCTACCTCCTTCTCATCCCTTCTTCTCTCCTCTTTCCCTCTCCCAGTCCCTTTTCTATCCTTTCCCCCCGTCACATCCACTCTCCTTTCTTCTACGCCTGTCACATTGCCTCTCCTCAATTCCCATCCTGTCTCTTCTGTTCACTTTCCCATCCTGTCGTCTCTCTTCTCCCATCCTCTCTTTTATCCTCATCTTCCTAACATTTCCTTCCCTTTCCTATCCCCCTTTCCATCCCCTCTCCTCTCCTCTCATCTCCCCATCCCATTTCCTATTCTCTTCTCTTCTCTTCTCACCTCTTTCCTCTTTGTCTCCCCTCTCCTCTGCAAGTCTTCTCCCATCTCTTCTCCTCTGATTTCCTCCCATCCCCTCTGCTATCCTCTGCATCCTAACATACCCTTTCCTCTACACCTCTCACTCCCTCTCCTCTCCTCAGCATCCTTCCATGCTAACCCTTCATCTCCTCACTCCCATCCCTTTTCCGTTCTTTTTAATGCTGGTGCCGTCATGTCCTCTCCTCCAGTCATCTCTTCTCACCTCTGCTAACATCCCTTCTCTTACCGCTTGCCTCTCCTCGGCATCCTCCCATCCTAACCCTTCACCGCATCTCTCCCATCCCTTTCCCGTTGTCTTTAATGCTGGTGCCGTCATCCTGTCCCCTCTAATTACCTCTTCTTTCCTCTACATCCAAACATCTCCTCTCCTGTATCTCTCTCACACTTCCTTTTCCTCTCCTCGGCATCCTCCCATCCCAACCCTTCACCGCACCTCTCTCATCCCTTCCCCCGTTCTTTTTAATGCTGGTGCCGTGTTTTTTCTCAACCCTGGGCCTCGCTGACGTCACACACACACACCTCTGGCCTGTATCTTTGTATGGCTGGCCCTCATGAATACTGCATTAACCATTTTCCCCGAGCCACGCCTAACTAAGTGTGCCATCAAGGTAGGTGCCCAGCGCCGCCACATTACCCTGACGTACTGTATAGGTGCACACTCCTACCTCCTGCTCCTACTTCCTGCTACCTCCTGCTTCTGCCTGCTTCTACCTTCTGCTCCTACTTCCTGCTACCTCCTGCTTCTGCCTCCTTCTACCTCCTGCTCCTGCCGATGCCACTGCTGCTACACTCTTTCTGTTCTCTCCTCTCTCCTGTTTTTGGTTCCCACGGTCTCATTCCTTCTGCTCTTTTGCCCTTTCCTACTTGCTTGTATTATCGTCTGTAGTTGTTATACTTTTCTGACTGACTGACTGACTGACACACACACACACACACACACACACACACACACACACACACACACACACACACACACACACACACACACACACACACACACACACACACACACACACACACACACACACACACACACACACACACACACACTCTCTCTCTCTCTCTCTCTCTCTCTCTCTCTGCTTAGTGTCTCTTATCCTCATCCTGCTGAGTTCTATACTCTGCTCACTCTAAGTAGGCATAAAATTGCAAGCCTTCTCTCTTGAACGATGAACTAAAACAAAGGACTAGAATATTGCGCTAGTCACGAAGAAGTGCTGTGGAAAAGATACAGAATTTTAGTATTGTCTTACTCTGTCATTGAGCTACGAGAGAGGGCTGCAAAAGGTGAAAAATCTGGACCAAGTTAAGGAAAACCAACTATATGCAATCCTTTAAGTGCCGTCCTTTCTTTTTCTTGGCTCTGTTTCTCTGCCACACCTTTCATGTTTTAAATTAACTTTTAACTTCACTCCGTGCTAATTTCTATACCACCTTCCTTTCTGGCTTTATTTGCTTTCTTACTTCCAAGGTTACTTCTATGCTAGGTAAAGACTTCTGGCGATAGCAGAAGTAAGATATTTCAAGAGTTTTTACCTTCTGGAAGTGTTAATGAGTAAATGACAGCAGTATTTCTTATTTATTTATTTAATGTCAGTCATCAGAGTTTGGACATTGGATAGGTAGCCTTTCTCGAGTCTAGTAATCCACCTCTGACACACCAACAAAGAGCTGGTCCTCAGAAACTCTCATCACCATCCACTTAGGCACAAACACCTATTATTACTGTTGTGGGAAGCTAGGAATAATCGCGTCCAACTACAGTGTTATGGTATTTATGAAGGTGTTGTTCTTACGTGGTACTTATGATATTTAAGGTGTAGTTTTTACGTGGTGGGGCCTTATGGGAAGAACAGTGAACATGATGATGTCGAGTTCAGTGCCACAGAATATTCCCAACATCATCCCTGGATCGAACCCCAGACCAAATATTCCCCAGTTCACCATTCTGTCCACTCCACCACCACTTATCCCTCATATCTCCCACCTCTCCCTCATCCCCCTCACTTCTCCCTCATCTCCCCCACCACTCACCCTCTGCTAAAAGGTACATTGCTCTGCTAATTATCAAACACTTTATGCTTATTATCTCACTTGAGTTTCCTTTTCCCTCACTGCAGCTCCTTTGTTCTCTACTTTATCCTGCACAGCCCTAAGTAATATTACTCACATCTTCCTTCTGTTCTCAGGCACCCATCTCACCCATTCACATCCCTATTTTCCGTACCTACTGTTACACTCGTACTGTCATTCTTCTTACTGCAATTCTTCTTCATTTTTTGCCCCAACCTATTTCTGTCACATATATCTACTTCTACACCCATTTTCTTACATTAATCTTCTTAGCAGCGCATGTTTTGCCATTACCATGTTTTTTGTCACATAATCCTGCTTACCTCAGCACCCCCTTACTTTCCTGCTTTCGTCCTTTTGCCATAGCGTCCTGCTTTACTGCTACACCCTTTTTGGCTGATTTTATTCTGTTTTCCTTAACGCATCTTTTATTTAGCTTTTTAATTTCCAGCCACATAAACCTTCTAAAGTGCTACACCCTTTACTTAACTCACCTTTCTGTGTGCCTTAGAAGTGCTATGGAAACGATGTTGCGCCGTTGCACTGTCGTCTTTTGCTACTGATGATCATATGTTTAATAAAAAATTTGTGTTATTCCACATTTGTGTCATAGGCGCCCTTCTCAAGTGAATTCCACAATTTGTTCGTATGCTTAGTCCCAAATGTGGCATGGGATGATAGTGGCAAATATCATGGTAAAAGAACAGTGGTCATAATATGTCACTGTATTGTTTGTCTTTGAGAGCTATTGTAGACAGCTATCATGCATTTCACATTTTTTATCTCAGTATTATGGGATTCGAAGATGGCACAACTGTGACATCCCACAAATGTGGTTTCCAAAGTTTGTTTAACTATGTCAATTGGCATCGAGTGTGATTCACGGCCTGCACGTTTTTGTTTAAGCATACGACCATGAGCTACGATAAGTAAGCTGCCAAAGGAAGCTAATTCCGCCAACTTTAGGTGACCGAAGTGTAACACATCTCATTACACCTTTTAGATTACCACCGCACCTGTCTGCGCCTCAGCAAAATTCTCTTTCTCCTCGCTGTCACTCCCTCAATCTGCGTTCCCTATAAAAGCCTTTCATGTGTCTTTCAGGGCTATAATTACTCATTTATGGCTCATCTTAAAAGGCCGAGGTAGGGAGTTAATGGGGAAAGTGGCATTAGCATAGACCAGGCTCGAGGTGGGAGTGCCAGAGATTGAAGGGTCATAGGGTCGCATTCTGGGTGGCAGGGGAGGTTACGTAACACCCCTTCCAAAGCGATTTAGTCTGGATCCTATACCGTGATGATTGTTTTGTATGCTGCTTTTATTGCTGTAACTTAGATATTATTGCAGAGATTAAGGGTCATAGGGTCGCGTTCTGGGTGGCAGGGGAGGTTACATAACACCCTTTCCAAAGCGATTTATCCTGGATCTTACACAGTGTTGATTCTTTTGTATGCTGTATCATCGACATAGTTTGCATTAATAACAACATGCAAGAGGATAGTGAGATAAAATATGCAAAATAAATCGCTAGGGTAGAGCTGCTGCCAAGTCTCCCGCTCCACTTACAATACAACCCACCTTCTTGAGGGCTTCCCTAGCACCTTTTCCTTAGCGATTTAGTTTGGGTACATTAGCCCCTTCAGTTTGATGACGTGTTTATTTTATTCTTGCTACCGTCAGACGATTTTTAAAAGACCATTGGCAGGGATGGGGTTAGAAAGCCTCCATTAATCCCTTTACAAACCCGATTTCTCTCACCCAGCAAAATAAATAAATAAATAAGTAAATAAATAAAATAGAATAAAATCCCTGGAGTAGCGAGAATAAAAAGCACGTCATTGGGCTGAAAGGGATAATGTTCTCTTGTGTATCAGCTTTTTAAATATCGACTTAGTTGGCGTAATACAGGAGAAAAAAATAATTGTATGTCTTATGCGTAAAAAAATGGGTAGGGAAGATCTGCCAGAAGGTCTTCCAAACTGACGAGAAAAATTCCGGTCTGATGATAGAGGAAAAGAAAAAAATCCGGTCTGATGATAGAGTAAAAGAAAAAAATCCGGTCTGATGATAGAGTAAATAAAAAAAAAAAATGGTCTGATCATATGTTTCTCGTTCTTAATAGTACAACGCCCTCCAGTTCTAAGTAGTACAGGGGGTGGCGAATTCGAGGTATTTTGCCCCACCATACTTCCATTGCTCTAATCTGGCCTTAAACAGCTGCCTTCCCTTCATATATGCCGACTTGTAACAGTAATCAACGCCAGAAAATTATGCTAGTCATGAAGAAGTGCTATGGAAAGAATGCAGATCTGTAATATGGTCCTCTTCTACAACTGACATACATGAAATGGGCTGAGGACGAAAATCTGGCCGTCTCTCCATCTTGTATGCAGATCTGTAGCGATAGATCAACACCTGATGATTATGCTAGTCATGAAGAAGTGCTATGGAAAGAATGCAGATCTGTTACATGGTCCGATTCTGCAGTTGAGATACATAAAATAGGCTGCAAGAGGACCAACATCTGGGCCAGGTTAAGTGGAAAGAGTATAGTGTATCTGTGTGCGTCTGACATTTACCATGTAGGAACAACCCGTAAGAGTGACCGGAGCACAGTGGATATTAGACGTAAAGAAATATACTGGTACAATGTAAGTAAAAAAGATATTATTGCGTTGAATAATAATAATAAAATAATAATGATAATAATAATAATAATAATAATAATAGTAATAATAATAATAATAATAATAATAATAATAATAATAATAATGTACAACGTAAGTAAGAAATATGTATGATTACGTTTTCCATAGTCCCGTGGATGATGATGATGATGATGATGATGATGATGGTGATGGTAATGATGACGATGATGATGTTGATAATAATAATAATAATAATAATAATAGTAATAATTATAATAATAATAATAATAATAATAATAATAATAATAATAATAATAATGATAATAATAATTTAGTGTTGGTTGACGTTGTGTTCCTATACTTTGTCTATTTTCAACTGGTGAAAAATATACGCCATTTGCAGCCTATTTTCCATAACTAAGTGGCAAAATGAGAGAGGCAACGGATATACACTCATTCCATAACACTTCTTGGTGACTAGCACCATATCAAGAGTATTCATTCTAGTGCTGATCTCTTGGTGCAGCTGAGCGTTCAAGATGGTGAGATGGCAATTTTAGGCCAAGTTAAAGGGGAAGAAGTATAGTTGTGTTTGAGCATTAAGACTTGGAGAGGGGCGATGGTCTTCATAACGTCACCGTGACTAAGGTAATCACAGCTGAAAGTTATGAAGGGAAAAGTCAAGTAAGGGTCGGGCTGGACAAACACTGCTAAGGTCTAATGCCACGCCGAAACTAGGGAGGACGAGGAGCAGTAGAGAAGGAAGGGGGGAGAAAAGGACGGAAGCAGGGAGGAAGGAAAGGAGGGAAGAGGGGGAAGGGGAAGGAAATGAAGGAGAAGAGCGGAGAAGGAGGGAGGGTGAAAGAGGAGGAAAAGGAGGAGCCGCAACGGAGGAGGCAGGGGAATAAGTGAGAGAAGGAGGGAAAAAGAGCATTAAGGAGGGAGAGGAGAAGGAGTAAAGATGGAACAGAGGAGAAGGAGAGAGAAAGAGAGGGACATAAGAGAGAGAAGGGAGGAGAAAGGGGCGAAGGAAGAGGAGGAGGAGGAGGAGGAGAGGCAAGGAGGGAGATAAGGGGAGGGAAGGAGGGAGAAAGAAGCGCGTGGAGGAGTGGGGGTGACAGGCGTGGTGGCAGTAAGAGGCGGCCTCCCCTCCACCCCCAGTATTATGCTGTGTTATTGGAGGCTCCTGTTTAGCATAGAAATGGCGACGGCACCTGATGGACTGCCGTCACATTGTCTCATAATTTACGCTTAAATCGGTCAAAGGACGGTCTCCCCTGCCTGAATGTGGCGCTCCAGGCCGCGGTCTAAGCCGTTACTGACTTGTGCTTCCAGAATAGCAATATGCCCAGCTAGGAATTAATTGTATGATACGCGCTTATACATG
Source organism: Coenobita brevimanus (assembly GCF_032717465.1). Lineage (NCBI taxonomy): Eukaryota > Metazoa > Arthropoda > Malacostraca > Decapoda > Coenobitidae > Coenobita > Coenobita brevimanus. The sequence goes on along the minus strand of NC_137005.1, from coordinate 6,167,720 downwards.
CAAATGGTAGTTTGTTTAAGCACGCATCTGAAGGCGCTTTCTTAATTGTTATGTGTTCTTGTCGGGCTGCCAGCGCTCGGGTGGGTGTTGCCCTGCTAAATCGTTCCCAAATGCTCCGCTATTCCTTATTAATTCTACAGGAAAGATGTAGCGCTATGAAGGTGTAATTAAAGTCACACAGGCACAGAGTAACATTCCCCCTCCCCCTACATCTCACCTCATACTCTGCCCTCCCTTTTCCTTTTCTCTCCATTCCCTCCAGACCTCCTCTTCCTTCCTCTTTTCCACATCGCTTTCTCCCTCCCCCCCTTCTACATCCCTCTTCCCTCTGCATCTCCCTTCCCTCCTATATTTACTCCCCCTCCCTCCCTTCTACATCTCCCTTTCCTCCCTCCCTTCTACATCTCCCTTTCCTCCCTCCCTTCCACATCTCCTTTTCCCTCCCTCCCTTCTACGTCACCCTCCCCCTCGTCTTTTCCGCATCTCCCATCCACGTCTCCCTCCCCTCCCTCCCTTCTACATCTCCCTTCCCTCCCTCCTTTCCCTCGGTCTCTTCCAGTCTCCTTCCCTTCCCTCCCTTCCACATCTCCCCTCCTTAGCTTCCCTCCTAATCTCGCGTTCTTTCCCCACTCCCATTCCCTACCCCCTCTCACCCCTCCTGTCGCTCCTCCTGCCGTTTCTCCTTCTCATCCCTGTGCACTTCACTTCCTACTCCAGAAAGTCCCCTTCTTCTCTCACTGCTCCCCTCCTCTCGGCCCAATTCCTTCCTCCCTCTGCCCCCCCCCCTCCCACTTTCCTATCTCTCCTCTCTCCCTCCTGTCTCTTCTTCACCTCCCCCCATGCCATTTCTCCTTCTCATCTCTGTACACTTCGCTCTCTGCTCCCGAAAGTCCCCTTCTTCTCCGGCTCTTTCCCTCCTCAAGATCCCTCCCCCCCCCTCTCTATCTCGACCCTGTTCACTCCTCTCTCCCCATTCTATCTCTCCCTCACGCCCCCCTTCTCCCCCAAGCCCTGGAAGACGGCCCAGCGAGAGGCTCTGAGGCGACGGGGCGAGCGAGAAGCACTTGATAATAAGCATATTTCGGGCACTGTCTGCCGGCTGTCGGGAATTTAGCAGTAACTCTGATCAGATCCGGGCGTCGGCTTCACCCCGCCGGGATAAGGCCTCTGATGTCCCAGTTCGCCCGGACTTCCCAAAATTACAATGTCCCATCCAATTCCCGGGGACCGCAGGAGCCGGGCCACTTGAACAACTGGCGTAGGAGGGAGCAGCGCCCTCTCCTCCTCCTCCTCCCTCGTCCAACCCCGCCGTGCCGCCCTGATAAGTGATAATAAATGTTGGCGCGCACTTTTACTGTGGTTTTCTCAGACTTTGGTGGAGTTATATGACAGTGTTATCATTCTGAGCCGACCCACATGACGAGCGCTGCCTCTGGTCTTATACTGGTGTTCAGAGTTACATCACGCTGTAATTGACAAAATGTGCCTTGTACCAAAAAAGGTGTTTATTATATGTTACTCGGACTTCTGTGAGATATAATAGTCACTTGCCCTTATTCTCGTCGGTTAAGGAGTCTCCCTAGCACCTCTTTTTTTTAGCGATTTATTTTTTGGACATGGCTGGTTCATTTCCTTGTGCATGTTATCTATGCACAGTATGGCGATATTTGAAGGATTTAAGGAATACGGAGATGGACAGTAAGGAGTAATAAGCAAAATAAGTTGCTTAGAAAAAGGTGTTAGGGAGCTTCCTTGGCCGACGAAAATACGGATCTGACATCGAAATGGTCTTATACAACTAGAATGGCAAATTATTTCTAGAATGTAATTTTTTATATAAGCAGAGGAAAAGAATGAGCAAACACGTTAATAACAAGATAGTGTTTTATACTAGTTTTTTCTGAATTTGGTATTGATATGAAGGGAAGAAATAAAAGATTAACAAGTAAAATAGATCTTAGTACTAAATATACCCCTTCTCCCTTCATGCATCAAGCTGGTTCTCAGTTAAAACTTGGAGAGTGGAACCTGGGTCACTAAGGGTTAGATCAAGGCAGAATGTGTGTGTGTGTGTGTGTGTGTGTGTGTGTGTGTGTGTGTGTGTGTGTGTGTGTGAGGATAGAATGTAAATCGTTAGAAGAATTATATGTCAGGACTGAGTAATGGTACGTGGTTATTTGTGTGTGAATTTTGAGAGTATCATTGTATTTAAAGTATGTATTGATAAGTTCTTGGGAAGTCAGGAAGGTAATGGAAGGTTGACGTGAGAGATATTTGAATCAGAGAGGCCTAAACATCCACGAAGGTAAGAGGCGTATATGATCCAGAGCAAATTGGCATAAAGTGATATATGGGGTGGGGGTCGACTGGCTGTCAGTGATCTATACCAGGGTTATCTAACCTTTATTGGTTCCTGTACCCCTCACCAAATTTATCCCAGCCCATGCACCCCCATCTCATTAATTTTATTGGTAGCGAAAAGAATTGGATTATCATCCAAAATATATTTAAACAGTAACTATTCATCCAATAAATGGTAATATTTAACACACACACACACACACACACACACACGTGTGTGTGTGTGTGTGTGTGTGTGTGTGTGTGTGTGCGTGCATTGAACTTGTGAAAAGCATTTACAAACATGGATGGTCATGAAGGTAAGCAGTACATAGCCTGTACTTTGATCATACAGCCAAGTTAGTCATTGCAAGACCTTAGTGAATTTACTGGTGATGTAATCACTATACTACTGTAGCTGTTGTCATTATTGAAATCATGTCTTTCTTCCTTTCATTTCAGGTATGTACGAACTGTGATCTGCCTTTCGACGGACGTCCTAAAGTGAGTAGAGATTTGTGGCACTGAGATGGGAAATGTGGCAGTGAGGTGTGGTAAGCAGATGACAAGGATGTGATTGTAGGCATAGAGGTGTTGTTGATCTGAAGATGTTATAGGAAAAAATGAGAGAGAGGGATAACAGGCCTAGGGATGTGGTAGCAAGCAGGGAGGGTATGGTAGCATAGAGGGACGGTATTGTGGCAACCAGGGAGAGGTAGTATCAAGCAGGGAGGGTGTGGTAGATAGCAGGGTGGGTGTGGTAGCAAGCAGGGAGGGTGTGGCAGCAAGCAGGGAGGGTGAGGTGGCAAGCAGGGAGGGTGTGGTGGTGGCAGACAGGGAGGGTGTGCTAACAAGCAGGAAGGGTGTGGTGTCAAGCAGGGAGGGTGTTGTGGCATACAGGGAGGGTGTGTTAGCAAAAAGGGAGGGTATGGTACCAAGCAGGGAGGATGTGGTGGCAAGCAGGGAGGGTGTGGTAGCAAGTAGGTGGGGTGTAGTAGCAGGGAGGTTGTGGTGGCAAGCAGGGAGGGTGTGGTAGCATAAAAGGAGGGTGTGATAACAAGCAGGGAGGATTTGGTGGCAAGCAGGGAGGGTGTGGTAGCAAGTAGAGAGGATGTGGTAGCAAGCAGGGAGGGTATAGTTGCAAGCAAAGAGGGCGTGGTAGTAAGCAGAGAGGGTGTGATGGCATTCAGGGAGGGTGGGGTAAGATAAGAGATGATGCAGTAATATAAGAGAAGATGTATTGGTATAAGTGAGATGTACAGAGGGATCCCAAATCTGTTGTGTCGCGTTCAGAATGTGCAGTATTATACGTATATGATTTTTAAGATCGTATAGCCTTCCTGTAATAACCACGTATTATTCACAACCATTATGAAGCTGGTGTCAGTGTAATCGCCTTTTGTGCATCATTGCTTAAAAATCCATTATTTTCCTTCTTTCCCCTCACCTTTTGCCCCCTTCCCTCCGTATCCTCTAAGCATCCCTTTCTGAAAAAAAGTAATAAACACACATTTCCATCACACTGTAACCAAAATTTTTAGTGAGGGCGTGGCTAGTAGAACGCTGTGGCAGTAGGTAGGGAGGCCGTGGTGTGAGGAAGGTGTGGCAGTGAGCAGGGACTGTGCTTCACTAAGTAGAAAACTGTGTCCGTAAACAGGGAGGATATGGTGCTGAGTAGAGAGATGTAGCAGTAGGAAGGAGGTGATATCATTACGGTGAGAGGTATTGCAGTGAGCAGGGAGGGTGTGGCAGAAGGAAAGGAGGGTGTGGCATTGTGTAGAAAGGTGTAGCAGTGAGTAAAGGAAGTGTAGCAGTAAGTAAAGAGGTGTATAAGTAAACAGTACCAGGTGACAATAAGAAAATTAATTATGAATAAGCAAGGAGGGTGTGGCAGTAATTAAAAAAAAGGTGTATTAGTAAGCAGGGATGGTGTAGAACTAGGTAGTTATAGTGCTACATTAAGTATAAGGTGTGGCAATGGCCAAGGGGGGTATGGTATGGCGCAAAAAAGTGTGGTAGTAAACAGGGAGAGTGAGAAATTAAGTAGAAATGGTGTGGAATATAAGCTGTAAAAAGTACTAGTGAACAAGAAGGGGGAGAAAGTAGATGAATAGGATGTGGCAACTAAGCAGAAAGGTGTAGCTCTAAGCAGGAAACATGTGGCTTGAAGTAGGTGTGGTAGTAAGCAGGGAGGGTGTGGCAGCAAGTGGAATAGGTGTGGATTTAAACAGGAAGACATAGTAAAGAGTTAAGGTGGGTGTGGCGTGGAGTGAAAAGGGTGTGGCATTGTGCAGAGAGGTGTATTAGTAAGCAAGGAGGATATGGCACTGAGCAGAAAGGTGTGGCGGTAAGCAGGGAGGGCGTGGAAGGAAGTGGTAATAGTGTTGCTGTAATTTAAGTGGTGTGGCAGCAGGCAAGGGGGATGTGGCATTACGTAGGAAGTTGTGGTAGTAAGCAGGAAGGGTGAGAGACTAAGTGGTAAGGGTGTGGAGTTAAGTAGGAAGGTGTGGTAGTTGAGAGAGAGAGAGGGTGTGGTAGGAAAGGTAGGGGGTGTGGTGGGTAGTTAATTCCCGTTGCTGTGTACAGAGAGAGAGAGAGAGAGAGAGAGAGAGAGAGAGAAAGAGGGAGGGAGGGAGTTGGAAAGCAGACAGTATCAAATAGGTAAACTGAAAACAAAATAGTATGAAGGGGAATAGAGGAATTACAAAGAGAGAGAGAGAGAGAGAGAGAGAGAGAGAGTAATCTAAGGTTGGTTTAAACTGCAGTATCCATTAAGGCTTTAGCGCAGCCATAGAGCACCAGCGCAACATCATCCTATCACCATTACCGCCTCTACCCCGCTAATTTTAACGTATTCGCTAATTATCGCGGCCATTAGCGGTAAATTAACCTCGTTCTCATGTTATGGGATTCCTACGCCTTGCCTGTGTGCTCGCGCCTTGTTACCACGTGCGGCAGTAACGCGTTATTTGGGGCGCCCAGTAACGTTGCTTTTAATAACCCTAACGCAGGCCTTGGTAATATTATCCTTTTTTTCACTCTCACTCTCTCTCTCTCTCTCTCTCTCTTTCTTTCTCTCTCTCTCTCTCTCTCTCTCTCTCTCTCTCTCTCAGGCTGGCGTATCGATATTAATACGTGTAGATTTAGCGTTATTTTGTTTTTGTTTTTTACCGTACTGTGTTTTCTATCCGTTTTTTTAAATTAACGTAGCCTATCCTGTTTTCCTGTTTTTATGTCACTACGCTCGGACTTTTTCTCTAAACTTTCCTCTATTCATACTGTCGTCACATTCTCTGTTTTGGTGTATTGACATATATATAGTTAGCAGTGTGTCTATTCTTACTGCTTTCAGAAATTTGGATATAATACTGTTAATAGAAAGTGAACGCCGTGTTGTTATCGTACCGTGTGTTATGATATTCACCTTGCTGCCAACGTGGATGATTGTAAGTTACAGGTGTCATTATTATTATTATTGTTATTATTATTATTATTATTATTATTATTATTATTATTACTGCTGTTGTAGTAAGATTGAGTGGTACTGGTATGTAAGGGTATGATTCTCTGTTGTTGTAAGGTGTGATGGTATTAACGTGTATGGTAGTGCGGAATTAGTGTGTAAGGTAGGGTGGTATTAGCAGGTAAAGTTATGAGTATTACTATTATTGTAAAGGAAGGTGGTCCTGGTTTGTTAAATAGAGTGATGATAGAATGTAAGTGTGATATTAGTGTGTAACGTTATGAGTATTATTGTTACAGTAAGGTAGGGCAGAGGTAATAACGTACCTGTTTGTCATTTATTATTATTATTGTTATTATCATTATTATTATTATTATTATTATTATTATTAGTAGTAGTAGTAGTAGTAGTAGTAGTAGTAGTAGTGGTAGTAGTAGTGCAGTAGTTACTATTACTATTATTAATATTATTCAAAAGTGTGGTGTAGAGTGGCGAGAATTACTTTTAATATAAGGCAGGGTGGTAATCTCAGCGTGTAAAGTAAAGACCATATTATTATTATTATAGCCAGGTAGGGTGGTGATGTTATTAGCGTGTAAGGTAAGGGTTGGGCTGGTCACATAACACCCCATCACCTTTTACCGCGGCGGCCGTCCAGCTCTACATAACGCCCCCCATCAGGCAGGTTAGGGCCCTCATCCGCTACCCTGATGTCCTATTAGGCGGAAGGAACTTTGAATGTGTCCATATTTCTCAACCTTTTACCCTGGAGTTTTACGAAGTAATTATTTGTCTTGATATTACCGTAAGTTAGAGCGGGTGAGTGAGGCGCCCCTTCACTCAGAACCTCTCGTTGCCCGTGATGGACGCTGGGAGCTGGCAGGCGCTGCTGCAGGCAAGCAGGCAGGCAAGTAGGCAGGCAGGCAGGCAGGAAGGTAGATGAGAATGCAGGCAAACAGGTAGACAGGCAACAATGCAGGAAGTGAGACAGTGTAGGAATGCAGGCAGTCAGACAGGCGGCAGTGTAGGCAGTCAGGAAGGCAGGCAGGCCACAGTGTAGGCAGAAACGCAGACAGGTAGACGGCAGTGTAGGCAGGCAGTAGTGGAGGCAGGAAGGCAGGCAGGCAGTAGTTGTTTGAGACAGACAGGCAGGCAGACAAGCAGGCAGGCAGACAAGCAGGCAGTACTAGAGGAATACATATATACATACATACATACATACGTACATGCATCAATACATGCTTACATACATACATACCTACATACATAAATACATCCTACGCACATACATACATACATACCAACGCAGAGACAAAAAGAGTGACATACAGACATCCAGTCAGGCAGTCAGACAGACAGACAGTCAGGACAGTTGTGATTGCCATTAAGTCGTCTCTTTTATTTGCAAAGACGTTTTTCCTTGATGAGCAATTTAGATCAGTCTCTTGAAATGTACTGTAACTGTAATCTTAATCATTTTACAGACGGCTGTTACCATCACTATACTCTGGTTACTCTTACTTGGTCTAAAATTGCCACCTCTCCATGTTGAATGCTGAGTTTTAACAATAAATTAACACTATAATATGATCCTAGTCATGAAGAAGTACTATGAAAATGATACGCAGCAACAGTATTGTTTTTTTCCGCCACTGAGTCTGTACAGCTCCTGCGCCTAATAGTACCGGTGTTGACGACGTGTGTGTGTGTGTGTGTGTGTGTGTGTGTGTGTGTGTGTGTGTGTGTGTGAACCGGACGGCACTTCCTCGTCTTGCCGTGGCTTACTTCTCTCTGCCTCAGAAAGCGTCACATTCCTCACCCCCAGTAACTGCAAGTTCCCCAGCTAAGACTGATATATTATGTTTTTGCATTTTCCACTCGCCCTCTCCCTCCCACCCCCCACACACCTCCTCTCTCTCTTCTTTACCTCCACTGAGCTCAACCTCCACAAATCTTCTCCCCTTCACGACCTGAGTAAAGTTTAACTACGGGTACCTCAGACTTTCCATGTGACTTTGGAACCTCGAGGAAAGGGTCTGGCTTCTTGGTCTCTTTGGGAGGCTTTGTGGTCTTGGTCAGCGTTGTGGTCAGTCTAGGTCATGCTTGTGGTCAGTAAGTTTCATTTGGGGTGTGTTCTGGAGCACATCTGTGGTTGGAGTTGGTCAGTTTTGTGAAAAGTCTTTAACAAAGTTGTGGTCAGTCTAGATGAAATTTGTGGTCAGTCTATGTCAGATTTGTGGTCAGTTGTGGTCAGTCAAGGTCAGATTTGTGGTCAGTTGTGGTCAGTCAAGGTCAGATTTGTGGTCAGTTGTGGTCAGTCAAGGTCAGATTTGTGGTCAGTGTAGGTCAAATTTGCGGTCAGTGTAGGTTAAGTTTGAGGTCAGTGTAGGTCAAATTTGCGGTCAGTGTAGGTCACATTTATGGTCAGTGTAGGACAAATTAGTGGTCAGTGTAGGTCAATTTTGTGGTCAGTGTAGGTCAAATTGTGGTCAGTGTAGGTCAAATTGTGGTCAGTGTAGGTCAAATTGTGGTCAGTGTAGGTCAAATTTGTGGTCAGTGTAGGTCAAATTTATGGTTAGTGTAGGTCAAATTAGTGGTCAGCGTAGGTCAAATTTGTGGTCAGTGTGTGGGCGAGGGTTGGGCTGGGGAGGGCTGGTCGTGTTGGCCTCACGTCCAGCATTCACCAACACGCCATTAGTCAGCGTCCCTGGGTCTGGATCAGCTCCGGCTAATTTATGATCCTCTGGGGAACTTTGGGGGGAGTACGTGAATATTGATACATTCCGTCATTTCCCGGCCGTGTTCATTATTTCAGGGGTGCGATATATTCGGGCGCGGAGCCGTCACGTCGGAGCGTCAGCCGCCACCCATCCATCAGCAGCTGGCTGGATGGCCGCCCGCCCTGGATGGCGTCAACCGTCTCTGGCCCATAAGTCTCCATAAAAGTGACGCTCGCATTTGATTTACAGGCAACGTCTGGCCATTAAATGTGTCGGAGTGAGGGAGGCAAGCATCCGTCAGAGGGGAAATGGCCCTAGGGAGTGGTACCACACCAGTGCTCCGCCCCGGCCTGTCGCTCCTCCCTCACTCACTCCACCGTGCCTTCCCTCTCGCTCTCTTCTCAACATCTTTTCTGTTTTCTTTCTTTTCTTCCTCCTTCTTCTCTCTTTATCTTCTTTCTGTTTTGTTTCTTTTCCTCTCCTTTCGTTCCTGTCTTTATCATCTTTCTGTTTTCTTTCCATTTTCTCTCTTCTCTTTTCTTTGGTGTATCTTCGATCTGTTTTGCTTCTTTCTTTCTTTTCCCTCTTCCTTTCTCTGCCTTTCAGTTTCCTTTCTCTTTCTTTTTTCTGGTACTATTCTCTCTCACTTCTCTTTACTCTCTTTTCTTTCGTCTCTCACATTTTGGCTTTCTTGTCTAGTGGCTTAGGTGGATACACTTCCATCGATCTGAAAACCACAGTATCAAACAGATCATAATAAACAGTGAAAATTATGTTTAGTGAGTCAGACCAGCCAGCAAAACAACACCTTTTCTATTTCATGTCTTATATTTCGAATTTCTTTTTCCTTCTCAAACCAAATATAGGTATACTTTTACGTCGTTGAAAAATCACCGTGAGATTATTTTATTTTGGTTATCGTCTCTTCAAATTACATACAGATAAACTTTCACGTCTCTGAAAATCACTATCAGACTATTTTTATTTTGGTTTTCTTCCCTTCAAATTATTTATAGATATTCTTTTACACCTCTGAAAATCACTTTTAGATTATTGTATTTGTCTTCTTTTTCTCCATAAACTACATGGATATAATAATACTTTTACGTCTCAGAAAATCACTAGTAGGTTATTTTCCTTTGGCCTTTTTCTCCCCTCAAGCCATTCCTGCATCGATCTGAAAAATCACATTATCAGATGAAACCTATCAAAGAGTAAAAATTATGATCATTGCGTCAGTGCAGCCGACAAAGCGATAGATCAGTGTGAAGGATGGACTCCCTCTGGTACGATTTTCACAGCATACGGGTCACCTACATCCCAACCTGCAGTATACGCAAGGACCCGTGGAAGGGGAAAAAAGTGTGGATGATGATGATGACGATGATGGCAGTGATGATGATGAGGAAAGGTTGATGATGATGATGGTGATGGTGAGAAAAGATATGGATGATGATGATGATGATGAGAAAATGTCTGGATGATGATGATGATGAGAAAAGGTCAGGATGATGATGATGATGATAATGATGATGATGATTATGATGATGGTGGCAATGATGATGAGAAAACGTATGGATGATGATGATGATAATGATGATAATATGTGAGGCTCAAGCACTTTTTTTTTCTTTTTCGCTTTGTTGTGTAGTAGTAGTGGAGTAGTGAGAGGTTTGTACTCTTGTTTATTAAGGGGGCTTCATAGCACTATTTCTACTTCTGTACTTTTTTTTCTGCATATGGCAAGTTAATTATCTCTTATGAACTCATTATGTAAGTTGCTCTATTAAGTGATGTCATTAAGTCTACTGTAGATGCATGGACTCTTTGACATCACTTCTGGAGGCGATTGTATGTTGATCTTAAAAAGGTCTACGTTACACGCAAGAGAACAATGAGTAAAATCCAAAATAAATCGCTAAGGAAGATGTATTAGGAAGCGTCGTCGTAAGAATAGACACGAAAATAGTAAGGCGTAATATGCAGAATAAATCGATAACGGAGAGGTGTTTGAAACCCTCCTTAGCTGACGAGAATACGAGCAAATGTGTGAGAGTTGCTTTGAGAATGGTAACAGTGTCTTGCCTTGAGTATGGTAACACTGTCTTGCCTTGATGTGGTAACACTGGTAGCGGTGGTGTCGCTCTCACCCCTCACTCTAGCCAAAGGGAGAAGGGGGGAGGGGAGGCGAGAGGACGGAGAGGGGAGGAGTAGAAGGAAGGAGACGAGAGGGGTTGAGATGGAGGGTAAGGGAGGAGGTGAGACGGAGGGTCATAAGGGGAGGAGAGGGGGGTAAAGGTTGAAGAGGAGAGTAGGGGTGGGGTGGGGTTAAGGAGAAGAAGAGGAGTGGGGATGAAATAAAGGGAGAAGAGAAGAGAAGAGGGAGAGGGGGTGAGAGGGAGAGCAGAGAGGGTAGTGAGAGGAGGGGATGAAGGGAAGAGAGGAGAGAAAAGAGGATAATGAGAGGAAAGGAGAAGGAGAGGAGAGGGGATGAAGGGAGGAAAGAAGAGGGGAGGGAAGGTAGTGATGAGAAGGAAATAGAGGCTAGGGGAGGCGAGGGATGGGGGCGAAGGGGGGAATGGAATGGGTAAGAGGAAGAGCAGGGGAGTGTGAGAAGAGTAAGAGGAAGAAGAGGGGACGACGTGTATGTGTCCTGGTGGAGGGGAGAAGGAGAGGGGAGTGCGGGTGAGGTAAGGGGGGTGATGTGTGTGTGTGTGTGTGTGTGTGTGTGTGTGTGTGTGTGTGTGTCCTGGGGGGTAGGGGGTAAGGAGTGGGGGGCGCTGTGAAGGGGAGAGACGCCCCCAAGTCGTCCTGTACCACGTTATCCGCTTTGTTTATGTAACGCCTTTCCTGATTGGTCTAGTTGCCGGCGGGCCCTCATACCTAACGCATTTTTCCTCCTCATACTTGGGTGTTTAGGGGGCTGTGGTAGTGTGGATGTGATGGTGATGGTGGTGGTGGTGGTGGTGATGCAGGAATGTGGTGGTGGTGGTGGTAGGGATGCGATGGTGGTGGTGGTGGTGATGCAGGAGTGTGATGGTGTTGTGATGGTTGGACAGTGTGGTGGTGGTAGAGGGGGGCGGGGATGTGATGGTGGTAATAGAAATGGTATTGGTGGTGTTGAGATGTGGTGGTGATGATGGTGGTTGTGTTGGTGATGCAGGAGTGTGGTAGTGATGGTGGTAGTGGTGATAATATTAAGACGATGGTTGTGGCGCGGAAGGGTAAGAGTGCTATTAGTGAGGGTCGTGTGGTGGGAACTTGTGGTAGTAGCCTAAGAGTCGTAGTGGTGGTAGATTTGTGGCTTTAGATGCGGAGTTGTGGTTGTGGTAGTGGATGTGGTAGAGCTGTGGTTAGGGTAAGAGTGGTTGTAGTAGAAATGTGGTTGTAATTTCAGAGTGGTGGTTGTGGTAATGGTTGTTGATGCTGGTTGTGGTAAAATTTTGGTTTTAGGTACGGAATAGTGGTTGTGCCAGGGATAGTTGTAGAGTTGGGTTTATAATAGTGTTGATTATGGTAGGGGTCGCAATAGTGGTAGTTGTCGTTAAATTGTGGTTGTAGTTCCGGAGTAGTAGTTGCGGTAGGGTTTGTAGGGCTGGTCGTTGTGGTAGAACTGATTGTAGGTCCTGACTGGTGATTGTGGTAGGGGCTGTAATGGTGGTAGTTGCGGCTGAAATGTGATTATAATCCGCGTGTGGTGGTTGTGGTAGGGACTGTGAAAATTGTGGTAGTGGGTGAGGTAGTATTAGTGATGCTAAATTGAGGGTGGGTGTGGTATATGATTGTTGTGGTAGTGTGAGGACGATGAGTGGTAGTAATGGTAGTAATGGTTTGTGATAGTTTTATGATACTGGCTTGTAAGTGTTGCAATGGTAGGCGAATGGTAGTGAGAGGAAGGAGTTGTGGTTGAATGGTAGTGATGTTCGATTGATGGAAAAAATGATAATGTTTATATAGTACGGTAAGGATGATTAAATGAGTATGATGATGATGATGATGATGATGATGGTGGTGGTGGGATAAGAGTGAGATACGGTAATGATGATGATTAGGATGATAATGATAACGATGATGGGGATAAAGGTGGGAGTGATAGTGGTGATGATGATGATGATGATAAGAATAGGAGCTTAGGTGATGATGATCAGGATGATGATATTGATGACGATGATGAGGATAAGGTTTGGTGTGATAATGATGATGATTATAGTGCTGATGATGAAGATGGTGTTAAGAACGAGATGATGATGATGGTGATGATAGGGTTGGAGTGATGATGACAATGATGGTGTTGATCATGATGCAGGACTGGTAGAAATGTGGTAGTTGTCTGACTGTGGTGTGGCGGTGATGGTGATGGGAGTGATGGTAGAGGTGGTAGTATTAGTGGTAGTTGTGGTGGCAATTACAAGAAAATTTATGGTAAGTGTGGTGGTGGTGGTGGTGGTGAAAGGTCCCGTGAAGGATATAAATGTGGCAGCTTGGATAAATAGGGTTGTGGTTGGGGTTGTGGTGATAGTGGTGATGAGTGTGGTGTTGGTGGTGATGATAATGCTTTGGCTGAGTTGATGGTGATGATGATGGTTTTGGTTGTGATGCTGGTGGTGATGATTGTGGTATTGGTGATGGTGATGATGATGATTGTGGTATTGGTGATGGTGATGGTGATGATGATGGTGATGGTGATGGTTTTGGTTGTGATAATGGTGATGGTTATGGTAGTAGTGATCGTGGTGCTTATGATCGTGGTTATGTTGGTAGTTGTGGTAGTGGCTGTGGTCTCGATAATGGTTTTGGTTATGATCCTGATGATGGTCGTTATTTTGATAGTTATGTGGTTGTGGTCATGATGATGGTGACATTTATTGTTGTGGTCGTGGTTATGGTGGTGGTGATGATGGTGGTATGGTGATGGTGGCGATGGTAGATGTGGTGGTGGCTGTAGTCTTGATGATGATAATGGTTATGGTGATGGTGGCCATGGTAGCTGTGGTGGTGACTATGATGATGATGGTACTTATAGTGATGGTGATGGTGATATTATTTGCAATGGTAGTACAAAGAAGTTTTCCGGAGTTATAAGCGATGGTATATGATGATGATGATGGTAGTGATGGTGAAGAAGGGGAGGCGGTAATTGGATTAAGGGTTATGGTGGTGACTCTAATGATGGGGGAGATGGAAATGAGATGATGGTAATGGGAGGGCTGATGGTAATGAGGGTGATGGTGGTGAAAATGGTGAAGATGTGGTATTTGTGGTTTTGTGGGAAATGATTTTTTTTTTTTTTAGGCTGGTAACTAGGGGGATGCAACTAGTAATCGAGAAATGTCAGCAGTTTAGATAATGGTAATAAACTCAGTAGTAGTGATAGTAGTAGTAGTAGTGGTACTGGTCGTAGTAGGAGTAGTAGTAATTGTAATTAATGGTGGTTATATAATTAGTGGTATAATAGCTTGTTGTGGTTTTGTAAATAACCATCGTTAGTCGAGAATCTTGACAGTAAAATAATAATAATAATAATAACTCAATCCCTTAAAACCTTCAATGAGAGTTATAAGCGACGGAGTGTCACTGAATGATTAGGTCTGGCTTTCATCACACATATTGTCCTTAGTGTTTTGTAAGTCTGAAATATAAGGCCTTAAGAACACCGAAATATTTTGTAGCAGCCTAATGTTTAACTAAGTAGTTGAAAAACAGTTCCAGAATCTCAACAGGAGAAAATATATTGAACGAGTACTGTATCCTGACGCTGAGTCGTATTCTTGCGGCTTTAGAGATTTCAGATCACTTTTTCCTTACCGATTTATTATGCCCACTACTCTTAGTATTTTCTTGTACGCAATTAATGCAATAAATGTCAGCACTAAAACTATTTATATGACACACAGTTGAATGTTTAGATATCACGTGCAAAATAAATCGGGCAAGAGGATGTACTAAGAAGCCTCCGATGCCACTTAGAATACAGCTCTTTAAATTCAGCTCTTTAACTTCAGTTCTTTAAATACAACCCTTTGAATTCAGCCCTTTAAATACAACCCTTTAAATTTAGCCCTTTAAAAACAACCCATAAAATTCAACCCTGTATATTCAGTCCTTTAAATACGTCCCTTTAAATTCGTCTCTTTAAATACATCTCTTTAAATTATAGCCTTTTAAAATCAGCACTTTAAATACATTAAATACAGCACTTTAAATTCAGACTTAAAATAAATCGCAAAAGAAAAAGTGCTACGAAACCTCCTGCATCACTCACAACACAGCCCGTTTGATTCAGATAGACTTACGAACATTTTTTTTTCGTAACTAAGATGTGTCGTTGCAGGATGGATAAGAAATGAAAGTCCAAGAATCTTAGTTTCTTGTTTATCCTGCAAAAAATATATCTTAGTTACGAGAGGAAATTGACCGTAAGTTATTCTGTGGTTATATCGTAGATCGGAAAACGGGATAATCAGAAATTGGGAGTAACCTCAACCCCCCAGGGATTAATGGGGTCATATTGTATTTATTATTTGATGCCCGTGAAGCAGTTACTCTCTCTGTCTCTGTCTCTCTCTCTCTCTCTCTGTCTGTCTGTCTGTCTGTCTGTCTCTCTCTCTCTCACACACACACACAGATATATATAATAAATGGAGTTAACTTTCTTTTTTTGTAATTCTTTTGTGGCTAGACATCCGTAGCAATTTAATTTTGTATCAGTACTGAAGCATCAACTTTATATACAGTGTTCTTCTGCGTACTGCTGTGACACTTTTACTGGTGTTTTTATTTACGTTTTTATACACATTATTATTATTATTATTATTATTAGTAGTAGTAGTAGTAGTAGTAGTAGTAGTAGTAATTTATTTATGATCGTCGTCGTTGTGGTGGTGGTTGTGGTCGTCGTCATCGTCGTTGTCGATATTTTTAATAATAATAATGATAATAATAGTAATAATAATAATAATAATAATAATAATAATAATATTATTATTATTATTATCACTATGTCATTCTTTCCTTGTCCTTCTGCCTACGGGTGACTTTACACTCCCTCTTCTGTCTTTCTTTCCTTCATTCTTTCCACTTCCTTCAGCCTGTGGGTGACTGTACACTGAGTGACAAGCCAAATGGTTTCCTGTGCACCAGGAAACCATTTACTACGCTGGGTGGAAACCATATAACCAAATTTTGGCGCTTGGTGGTTTAGTGGGTAATTATTGCGCTCCAATCGGATTGAGCCAGTGAAGGTTTATATCCAAGGGGTGGTTGGGGTTGATTGCTCATGTACAGCCACTCAGGGATGAGTGAGGCTGGTCATTCTCATCTTAAATGTCGGGACCAAATGCAAAGCCCCGGGCTCCTACGCTCCTCATGGGGCAATGTAGGATTGGATGATGGATGGATGGATTATTATTATTATTATTATTATTATTATTATTATTATTATCATTATTAGTATAATTATTATTAACGACTCGTGACAGAATGCACACAAAGAAAGGAGAGATTAGGCAGAGAAAGAACGCTTAAGTAACAGATAAATTATAATAACGAGAGCAAAGCGACGATTAACATGCTTGGAAAGGAGTTACACGAAGGAATGACGCTCCAGAGAGTATATCAGTGGTGAGAGTATATCAGTAGTGAGAGAGTATCAGTGGTGAGAGCATCAGTAGTGAGAGGGTAGATCAGTGGCGAGAGGGTATATCAGTGGCGAGAGTGTATGAGTGGCGAGAGTACCATATATGAGTGGCGAGTGAGTATATCAGCAGCGAGAGTATGTCAGTGGGGAGAGAGTATATCAGTAGGGAGAGAGTATATCAAAGACGGAAGTGACGACCATGAAAAACTTATTTGGAAGACAGTAAGTGCTGGAAGGAGCGTTTTCTGGAGCAGGAGGGGGTGTGAAGTTAAGATGTTCATTATACTCTTTTCACACTAACCTGGCCTAAAATTGCCATCTCTCTGTCATGAGTGCTCTACTGTAACAAGAGATTAACGCTGATCATAAGAGTTACATATAGCCTACACTGAACCCCACATTATAACGCTGAGCATAAGAGTTTCACATATAGCCTTGATTAAACCCGTCATTATAACGCGGAGGATAAGAGTTTTACATATAGCCATCATTAAACCCCACATTGTAACGCTGAGCATGGGAGTTTTACATATAGCCTGCATTAAACCCCACATTATAACGCTGAGGATATGAGTTTTACATATAACCTTCATTAAATCCAATAGTATAACTCCAACAAGCTTAATAAAACGTCTGGTGTCAGAGGAAAAAAAAAAAAAGGGGAGACAAGTGGTTATGACTATACTTGTTTTACTTTCACTTGGCCTAGATTTTTTTTTTTTTTTGCTTAGTGACGGGGAAAAACACTGCTACAGCTCTAAGTGCCTTCCATAACACTTCTTCGTGATTAGCACCATGGTCTAGTGTTAATCTGTTGTCACAGCTCAGCCTTCAAGATGGAAAGATGGCAAATTTAGGCGAAGTTAGAGTGATACGTGTATAATTGTATGTCTAGTTATCTATCTGTAGTCCGACGTCCTAATCCCGCAAAGGGTGGCCGCAGACAAAACGCCCCCAAGTCGCTCTGTATAATTGTAATGTAAAGTATTTGTGGCTGTTTTTGTGCTAGACTTGTTTTTACTTTCTTCTAATGATAACCTACATAAAATACATTCGCTAAATTTGGCCCGGTTATTAAAAATTCATGCCATTTTTAATACTGTGAGAACCGTAATTTTCCTCCCTCGAATGAAAATAACCAGCATGTGAAGGCTTTTTTATTCTCTCCAGGTTTCAGTTGGTATAGTGTGAAGATAAAAACGAATTAGGCCTGTGGTTGATTCACGACACGCTAATATGCATCTGGTTTGTTAATTTGCCAAAGTTTCGTGGAGTATTTACGAAAAAAAAAAAAACGAAAATTAATATGTAAACAGTTTCTTATTGTTCGGAGTTCGGTAGTGGTATTCCAAAAATTTTCACGTCATGAAGAATGCAGAATACCTCTATATTTTTTTTTTCCTATTAGCCAAAATTCCGTAGAAGTGTTGTAAAAAATCTTAAACTGACGAGAATAAAATGTAATGTTTTTTTTGGGGGGGGGTTAAGTTCCATAGAGGTGTTATGAAAATTCTCAGACCGACAAGAAATAAGCCATTTTGTGTATAGTGTCTTAATTCAACAAAGTTTTATAGAGTAAGTGATGTAGTATATATATCTTCTTAATTTGCCAGTGTCCCGTACAGGTGTTATGAAATTTCCCAAAGCAGCAAGAATATAACCCAATCAGTAAATTGTTCCTTAATTTGCCATAGTTCCGTGTAATAAATGAGTGAGGTGAGCTAAGGAAAGTATGGCTATATTTTCTGGTCAGAAGGAAGTATGATTATATCTTGAATCAGTAAATATATAGCTACTTGTATATGTGGCAGAAGTTCTCAAGCCAGGCAGTAATGTAAGTGTATGGAGGTCAAGGGGAAGTATGGTTTTATCGGTGGGATGGTCGGAAGGAAGAGGAAGACAGCAAGAGCCACTCCCCTCCTCTCTATGGCCTTCTTATCACGCCCACGTTAAGCTTGTTATCCACTTGTTTCGTGTGCTAGTTGTTATGAATAGTCGTATTATCATCCTCTTTCTTTATCACGGGATTTCCGCAAAGCCTCGTTTAAGCAACATATTCCCGGGCCCAAAATCCTCTCCACCAAATATTTCGCCAAGGGTTCGCAGCATTGCAATTTCGGTCCATCAGTTTTTATTAAGAAGTTCTTGTGATAATGCAAGTTTAGCTGGGGCGAGGCAGGTGTAGTGTTTCTGGGTGTGCGCAGGTTAGCAAGTCTCAGGTCTGAGGGGAAGCGACGGCCCGTCTCCCCCAAGACCCAAGTGAGGGGAGCAGCCTAATGAGGTAGGACCGCCTGAAACCCGACCCGTGTACCTCGAATATTCATCACTAGTCGAGCGCTAATAGCATTTGTTCATTTTAATTCCCGACTCTCACTTTGCCTGCACAAACTCCCGTTTTCTCCCGCCGCCCCTCGCGTCTGCTTTCGTCCCTCTGCTGCCTCAACACAAGGCCTGTTTTCCAGAGCCTCGGCTGCGTTATGAGGCGAGGAGTGGTGAGGATAACCTTCCCTGTGTTTTTAAGATATAAGGTCGAGTTTAGCAGGAGCGGGGGTCGGTAATCTCTTCTGCAGGAGGGAGTGTGGCGGGGCTGATGCGAGGTGGCAGACGCGAGGCGACCTGCCTGTTTGTATCTGGCGGCGGCGACGGCGCCCTTCATGGGTAATGTGGCCCGCCGGGGTAATTGTTCCCAACCCCCTACAAACTTTGTGTTCCCCACGGGGCCTCCGGGGCGGGGACTGACTGCTGCACAGAGAGATGCCGGGGCGGAGGAGTTAGGGGGGCACATGTCTTGAAGAAGGGACCTGACATGAAGGGAGAGGGGGACGAGGGGAGGGGGTGATTGGTATGAGGGGAGATGGTGAGGAAAGGAGGGCGAGGAAATTTTTTGTGGATGAGACCGTGAGTGCGGAGGAGGGAGAGACAACTGCTGTGGGGGAGACGCTGGGAAAGGGAGAGACAGTGGGAAGGAGGGGAGAGACAACTGCTGTGGGTAGAAAAAAGGAGAGAGGGTTACTGCACTGGGTTTTGAGAAGCCGGAAGGGGCTACTGCTGTGTGAAAGAAGGGGGAGGGATACTACTGATGTGGGGAGGGAAGAGGGGAAAGAGCCACTGCTGTGGGGAGAGAGATTAGGAAGGAGGAAAGGGGGCCGTGATGAAGGGAAATAATGAAGTGGGGAGGAAAGGACAAGTGGCAGGTTAGGGAAGAGACATTAGCAGGGGGAGGAGATGATGGCTCCGGGGAGACGGTAAAGACGGGGAGTGGGAGAGGAAAGGCGAGTTTTTTCTCATGGGTGTGGGAACTGAGAGCGGAGAGGTGGAATAATGGGAAGAGGGACTTACAGATTCTGGGAAGAGGAAGAGGTGGGGAGAAGGACGATGAGATGCAAGGGGGGTCGAACTGGGGAGAGAGAGTGCGAGCAGGGATGATGGGGTGATGGTGGACTGGCGGATACCTGGTGGCCTGGGTGGAAAAGAGAGGGGAGAGGGGGAGACTTGAGGAAATGAATGGAAAGATGAAGGAGGTTTGTGTTTTAACGGAACGGGGAGGAGAGGTGAGGCGGGGACGGGTCGGAGAGATGAGATGGCGTAGGAAGAGGGATAGAGATGTGGAGTGGAGTGGGGAGACGGTCGAAGGTAAGGGGTGAGGTGGGGTGGGGAGAGGAGCGAAAAGGTGAAATGGGGCGGTGGGGAGGAGGGTGAAGAGGTGTGTTTAGGTAGGGAGAGTGGTTGAGAGGTGTGGGAGAGGGGTGA
>NC_137005.1:6015311-6145311 GCF_032717465.1 Coenobita brevimanus | reverse complement strand
AGTGGTAAAATAAATCGCTAAGGAAGAGGTGTTAGAATACCTTCTAATCTTACAAGGATACGCGTGCAGCCCCATAGGATGTAATGTCACTTTGCCCAGATTGTTGTCAGTTATTCATGCAGTTAGTCGGAATGACACACACACACACACACACACACACACACACACACACACACACACACACACACACACACACACACACACACACACACACACACACACACACACACACAAAATGCATCTTCATCATGTACTAACATAAGAGAGTAGCAGACTGTCATAAATTTAACCAGTGTTCACTGATATCTGAAGTATTTTGTCATCTCACTGTCTGTCTGTTGTATGGTGTTAATTATATGAGTGCATAATTATGTCGACGAGTTTGACATATGCGATAGGAACACCAGTATAACCAGTATAAATAGCGATAAATTGCTTGAAGAACATCATAGATCCACTGCATTTCCTCAGCTGTAAATGAAAAAAGAAAGATTGAAAAACCCAAGGCAGAACTTCAGTTTTGAAAGGATATCTGTATATATCTATCTGTCTATTTATCTGTCTATCTATCCGTGTCTCTGTCTATATAAGCTTTACGCAGTCAACAATTTCGAAAAGAGAGAAGAACTGGATTTCAAAAGTTTATTGCATCAATCCAGTTGCTGTGTCAAAACTCATTATAACTTATGTTGCAAAGTGACTGTCACATGGGTTGTGCAATAGGCAGGTATTTTCCTTATGTCTGCCAGAGAAGGCTAACGAAAGACGTGTGTCAAAGTCTCACGGGACAGGAGGAAAAAATAAGTCTTAATTTTGTAGTAAAGGGTGTTAGGGTGGTGAAGGAGGTGTAGTATAGGCGGCGTGTGAGGTGCCCCCGGTGGCAGCCAGACGCCTCACCTCCCGCCATAACCATTAGTAGTCACGCAGCATCTGGCGCATCTGGTTTTCTGACTTTTCGGGTTCCAAAGCGCTCTGCTCGCTATTTTCCGCTACGTAGCCTTTAAAGCGGCACTTAGCATTCTCTATGGAGTTTTACCAAGCCCGGCATGTGAAACTCGTAGCGGATTGTGCGAAGGGACCCGCGGCCAACCTCACTTCCCCTTCTTTTCCAGGCAGGATAATGTCGGAACTTGTCGGCTTAAAAACACTTGAACCTGTGGGGTAAACTGGCCCTGTACATTCAGATCCAGTTTGGTCGCGGTGTAAAGGTTAAGCTTTTGTGTTGGAATTATCAGTAAGTGTGAATACCTGTCGCTGGACCTAAGATTTTGGCCACTCATCGAGCTGGAACGCCTCTCACGAAATGGAAGTTGGCAGCAAACCGTGAACAGAAGTAGCTACACTCACTGGCCCTCACCCCCACGCCTGCGCACTAACCATCCCACTTTACTGGAAGAATTTTGACTCTGTAATTGAAACACAGGATGAGAGAGAGAGAGAGAGAGAGAGAGAGAGAGAGAGAGAGAGAGAGAAGTTTAATTATGCTACTGTGTTCATGACTAGATTTTTTTGTATTACTGAAGCGCAAAATGAGAAAAATGTAGTTTGATTTTGCTTCCCCGTTTTTTCTTTTCTTTTACTTTATTATTAAATGACACGATAAGAAAAAAAAATGGAGTTTAACCTTTGCTACCTCATTCTTGATTGCTCTTTATTCACAGTCGTAGTTAACCAGACTTTGCTTCTAATATTGTTTTTCGTTGGAGTTGCCTGTTCACATAATGTTACTCATGGAAAAGCGCCTAGCCGTCTTTGCCACAAATAACTGGAGTAAACAGCTTGGCCCCTGATCTTTGAGTGTTTGACGGGAGAGTAAAGAAACAGATGATGAATAGATTGATTATGTGATACCGGTTACGTATTTATTGCAGTAGTTATGTGGGCTTTTCGCGTATCACCGTATTGTTATGCCCACTTGCCGAAAAGCATATAGATTTTGTAAGGATTCAGCACTTTTGGTTCAGCTTCTATTCTCCTAGTCTCCCTGTCTGAGGAGGACCCAAGTCGGAATGAAAATCTTGTATCTTCACCTTAAACACACTTTGATACGTGAGAATAGGTCATACAGATTTAGTCATACCGTTGTGACTTGTGTTAAGAAGCGACAGAAGCCTGACGGCACTCATTGTAATCTAGTAATTCTAATGCTGATGGAAAACATTATGAGATGCGTTAGGGAATTTACAGAAGTATACCATATATTCTTCACCTACCTTCCATGTTCTTTAAACGCTTTCTCCACATTAGTAGGATGAACTAATCTAATATATGCCAACCCTCGACAAAACCAGTACTCTGTTGCTGTTTTAAGGCAATGTTATCATTCATTTATTAACCCCTTTACTCAGCATATCTAGGAGAGTATATAGGAAAGAAAAGGGAACTGTACTTTGTTTCTGTTGATATGGAGAAGGTCTTTGACATCCTAGAGAGGTGGTGGAGTGGACGATGAGAAAGCCTGGGATCGAGGAGTGGCTGGTTAGGGTGGTTTTGGCCATGAATGTGGGTGCTCGCACCCAGGTAAGGGTGAATGGAGATTTGAGTGAGGAGAATTCTGTGAATGTTGGTGTGCATCAGGGGTCAGTCTTGAGCTCCTTGTTTATTATGGTACTTGAAGCCCTCTCACGTGACTTCAGAAATGGACATCCATGGGAGATGGTCTGTCCTGATGATTTGGTATTGATTGCAGAGAATGAAAGGGATGCGGAGGAAATATTTAGGGAATGCAGAGATGGTATGGGGCACAAGGGCTGAAGAGTAAATGCAGATAAAACAAAGGCGATGGTATCTAGGACTGGGAACGGTACTGTCAAAGAAGAGGGGAGTGACCACTCCCAACCCTCCAACTATCGTCCAATTGCTTTAACGTCCTGTATTTCAAAAGTTTTCGAGTCAATTCTTAATAAAAAAATTTTAAGGCATCTTTCCTATCACAACCTTCTTTCCGATCGTCAGTATGGGTTCCGTCAGGGACGCTCCACTGGCGATCTTCTCACCTACCTTTCAGACTCCTGGTCATCCTCCTTTCGGGACTTTGGCGAAAGCTTTGCCATTGCACTTGACATCTCAAAGGCTTTCGATCGAGTCTGGCATAAATCTTTAATTTCCAAACTGCCCTCCTACGGTTTCTATCCTTCTATCTGTACCTTCATCGCTAGCTTCCTTTCTGGTCGTTCTATAGCTGCTGTCGTAGACGGCCATCGTTCTTCTCCTAGATCTATCAACAGTGGTGTTCCTCAGGGCTCTGTCCTATCACCAACTCTCTTCCTTTTATTCATCAATGATCTTCTAAGCTGTACATCTAACTCTATCCACTCATACGCTGATGACTCCACCCTTCACCTTTCCATTCGGTTCCCGCAACGCCCATCTCAACAGTTACTTCAAGAAACAAGGGATGAGGCTATGGCACACCTAATGTCTGACTTGGCTCATATCTCTGACTGGGGTAAAAATAATATGGTTGTCTTTAATGCTTCTAAGACTCAGTTCTTACACCTATCAACCCGACAAAATCTTCCACAGGTATACCCACTAATGTTTAATAATATTCAGATTAATCCTGCATCATCCTTGAACATGCTTGGGGTTTCATTTACTCGGGACTTATCTTGGAAAGATCATATTGCATCTCTTGTAAAATCTGCTTCCAAGAGATTGGGTGTGCTAAGCCGACTCCGCTCTTTCTTTACCCCTGCACAATTGTTGACTCTATACAGGGTTTTATCCGCCCCTGTGTGGAGTACAACTCTCATGTGTGGGGAGGCTCCCCACATACAGCTCTTCTCAATAGGGTGGAGTCAAAGGCTTTTCGTCTCATTAACTCTCCTCCTCTTACTGACTCCCTTCAACCTCTGTCTCTTCGCCGCACTGTTGCATCTTTATCTCTTTTCTATCGCTACTTTAATGGTCACTGCTCCTCTGAACTGTCTGCTTGCATTCCTCCACCTCTACGACGGGCGCGTAGCACCCGTCTGGCAGCAAACTCTCATCCCTTTTCTGTCCAACTCTCTAATGCAAGAGTTAACCGTTACTCCCAGTCTTTCATTCATGCAACAGGTCAGCTCTGGAACTGTCTCCCTCTGTCTGTATTTCCTCCTGCCTATGATCTCCAGTCTTTCAAACGCAGTGTGTCCAGGCATCTCAAAATGATCGGATCTTGAATTTGGCTCTCTATTGTATTTTGTTTTTCTCTTGGAGGGAACTGTTACTGCGGGCTCATGGCCTTTGGTTCCTTCTTCCTCGCATTAAAAAAAAAAAAAAAAAAAAAAAAATGTGCGATCTGCCACAAGGGCGTGTGAAGTACTTCCATCTTGTGCAGTGTTTGTGATAAGTGGGTGCATAAGAGATCTAGTGGTATTAGAGGTAGACTGTGAGATAATGCTGATTTCATGTGTGCAGTGTGTCGGGAAGAGAATGTGGAGATTGCCAGGCGTGAAAGGATTGAACTTGCTTGTAAGTCTCTTGAGTGAGTGGAAGAGTTTTTTTTAATTTGGATGACATGTTGTGTGCTGGAAGTGGGGCTGGAGCTAGTTCTGTAGCTAGAGTGAGGAGTGGCTGGATGAAGCTCAGGGAGCTGTTGCCTCTCCTGACATTGAGAAGGCTCTCCCTCCGTGCTAGGGGATCTTTGTATGCAGCATGTGTTAGGAGTGTAATGCTGTTTGGTAATGAGACCAGGGCAGTGAAGGAAGAGGATATTTGTAGGCTCAAACTTACAGAAATGGTAATGATTAGGTGGATGTGCAGTGTGTCCCTGAGTGCAAGGCCTTGGGGGGGGGGGGCTTCTTTTACAATGGAAGAGTTGAGAAGAAAGATGGGACTGGGATGTATTGGTGTTGTGATGAGGAGAGTTAGACTGAATTAGTCTGGGCATGTGGAGAGGATGGGGGATGATAACTGGGTGCAGAATGTGAGGAGTGTTAATGTTGGGGATAGGGTGGCTGGAGGTAGACCGGAAAAGACCTGGAACGAAGTCATTGAGTGTGACCTCAGGGATAAGGGACTAAATAGAGAAGCTGCCAGAGATCGAGCAGCATGGAGAACCATCATTAGGTGGCTAAGGCCATCGCATGCAAGCATGTTGGAGCCTTTAAAAACGAAACGAAACGAAACGAAACGATCTAGCTTTTCCCATTCAAATCTTCACCCTTAAGCTGCATAAAACTGTCAGAAGATAACGAGAATAAGATTAAAAGAAAATGTTATGGGACTGAAGGGATTAAAACATCATCTATACTCCTTTCACCTTAACCTGGCCCAGATTTTCGTCCTTTTCCAGCATATTTCACGTAGCAGAGCGGAAGAAAAAGACACTACCACGGCCCTTCATTTTTTTCATAGCACTTCTTCTTGACTGGCATCATTTTGTGGTGCTAATCTAGTGCTACACCTCAGCATTCAGGATGGAGAGTTTGATGGGTTTAGGCCAAGTTAGAGTGAAAGGAGTATAGTAAATGTAAACAGTAGAATACCAAACAGCCATCAGCAGTGTGGGAAAATGGCTTGTGTTGTGCAGTGTGTTTCTGGTTGTGACAGTGGTAGGAGAGGAGGCAGCTCGATAAAGCATGGTAACATAAACGCACAAAGCCTCACTGTATTACTTCCACGAGAGAATATGTTTAGAATAAGTGTGAGTGTGTGTGTGTGTGTGTGTGTGTGTGTGTGTGTGTGTGTATGTGTGTGTTTATGAGTGTGTGTTTGATGCTTGTCGTTTTTGCTTGTTTTGTCGTGTATGGTATGCTTGTAGGGAGCTGATGTTTATGGAGTGCAGTATATTGTGTATGTGTACGAATGTATGTATGTGTGCACAGGTGTTTATGTGTATGTATATGTGTGTACGTGTGTGTGTACGTTTATGTGTGTAGGTAAGCCTCTCTCTTTCCGTGGCTGCAACATTTTTTCGTCACTTTTCACTCTTCGTGCCTCGTTTACCCCGTCTGATAACCAGCCTCCCGTCAACCTTTACCGGAGAATTTTCGTCCCTTTAAAACAGTGGTTAGGAGTGAACGTGGGAGAGAGAGAGAGAGAGAGAGAGAGAGGAGGGGGGGCGGGGAGACAGACACAGACAGGGGGGAGGTCTTTCTCTGTCTCTCCCTAGCCTGTCAGCCGTGGGGTCCCTGCAGGCTGACGGTCCACCTGTCTCGCCAATTGACAGGTGGCGGAAGGAAAAAGGCGATATTGACAGGTGTCGCTGGGAAAGGCGTATTAAATGGCGGAGAGGAGCCCGGCCGCACTTCTTCATGCCGCCGACTCCAGCCCATTATTAGAGAGAGAGAGAGAGAGAGAGAGAGACAGACAGACAGACAGACAGACAGAGATACAACACACACACACACACACACACACATACAGGTAGAGAGAGAGAGAAAGAGAGAGAGAGAGAGAGAGAGAGAGAGAGCCTGAAGGTTTGCTGGGGTAGAGAGAAATGAACGAGAAATGGAATGAAGGGAGAAAGAAAAGAGTGAACGAGTAAAATGAGAGAGGAAATGAAAAGGATGCAAGAACAAAATGAGGCATAAGATTACACTACTAATTTACCTACATAATTTCTGTACCTCTTTGATTATTGGAAAAGGTTGGGAGGGTTGCTGAGACAGGGAGAAATGAAGAGGAGATGAAACTAATGGAGAAGTAAAAAGAATGAGTGAAATGAGCAATAAAGGCGTAGTATTGATCATCCTACGAAGCTCATCATTGTTAGAGAGAGAGAGAGAGAGAGAGAGAGAGAGAGAGAGAGAGAGAGAGAGTTGGGCGTTTTGCTGGGACAGAGAGAAATGAGGGAGAAATGAAATGGAAGAAGAATTGAAAATAGTGATAGAGTAAAATGAGAAATACGGTGTAAACTCTGATGGGGGAAAACACACACACACACACACACACACACACACACACACACACACACAACATAACGATTATACAGTATTATTGGTACCGGTACATAGATAGTTACACCTCGACACTCTCAGACTCCTAGGACTCACCTGAATAAAATGGGTTACCTAGCACAGAATACTAGAGTTACCCCCACCATAAACGAGTTAGCCCGTGAGTGTGAGATAAAGAAAATGGGAAATCACCGCCTTGCCACCACCCTCCCTTATTCAGTTAATTTTTGCTCTTATTAGATGATTTTGTGAATGGAGACTGACTAGAAGAGTGTATGGGGGAGAGGAGGAGGGGAAGACCAAGGACGAGATTGGGGGGATGGAGTGGGGGAGGGAATACATAAGAGAGGGGAGTGTGAGTTGGAGAAAAGGCGACCAAATGATAGAGGACATGGGGACATGGAGGTGATTTGTCTGTGGTCACCCATTACGATTTTAGGAGAGTCCCTTACAAAAGAAGCATAATAATGAGGACGATTTTGCTCAGTTGAAAATGTGTCATAGGATCCCAGTAAGTTTTCATCTGTGACCTCAGAATAGCCCCCTCATGGTCCGGACACCCCTCGTAGTGTATTCCACCTAAAGCCAGACGATTTTATTCATCTGAGAGTTAAATATAGAAATCCCCAAATGTTAATCTATAATGTCAGTCACCTACATACGCGTCGACCTGTAAAATGGAAAACTGTAGAGAGGAAGGGGAAAAAAGGGAAGGCGAATCGGATGAGGTGTAACACAATATATTAACCCCGCTAAAAAAAGAAAATGAAAAAATCTCTTTGTCTGAGCGGGTTGGGTTGGTGGTTGATGAGGCACTGAGAGAATGTGAAGGAAAAAGAGGAACGAAAAATGGCGAAAACGAATGGAATGAGAGAATACGGGAAGCACTAGCCAAGGAAGCGATATTTTGGACCTGCTTCTGTCGAGTTAGAGAAAAAAGAGAGAGAATAAGGTATGAAAAGAGAGAGAGTGAAAAAAAAGGGAAAATTATGGAAAAGAGAAAGTAGAGCAGCCCTTTCGCCTTCTTTAAAACTATTACTAATTTTATTCAGGGAAGATAGTTTTGTTCAGAGGGATATTAAAAGGGAAAGGACAGAGTGAAAGACAGTCGAGGGAAAATAGTGACATTACATTGTACTATTTAACCAACAATGCTCTCAGCCTCTTGACAACCCAACCCAACCCAACCCAACCCAACCTAACCTAACGTAACCTAACGTAACCTAACCTAACCTAACCAACCTGACCTAAGCTGATCTACATCCTTTCTACTCCAGCTTGGTCTAAAATTGACATCTTTATATCTTGAAAGCTAAGTTATGGCATTAGCTTAGCAGTGTTATACGGTACTAGTTATAAAAAAGTGCAAAGGAGAGGATGTTGAGCCGTAGCGCTGTCTTTTTCTGTCACTGAGATACCTTAAATAACCTATAAAGAAATGAAAATCTGGCCCAAGTTAAGGTGAAAGGAATATAGCCTTATCTCTGTTAGGCTTTAGGGTGCTGTAGTCTTTTCACCTTAATTTGGCCCAATATTTTTTGTCCTTTTGTTTCTTTTTTCACGTAGCGGAATGGCAGAAAAGGGTGTTACGACTCTACATCCTTTTTTACGTAGCACTTTTTCGTGACTAGCATTGTATTCAAGTGGCAATTTTAGGCCAAGTTAGAGTAAAATGAGTGTAGTTCTTTCCTCAGCTAAACAATATGGTTTGGGTTTAGCCTGAATATATTATCCACGTGTGACGGAAGGGTTATTTACCATTCTAGATGAGAGCTGTTGAATTAGAGAGAAACGAAAAGAGTAAATAAAAAGAATGAAAAAAAAATGTGTGAAAATGATTGGAAGGTGAATCTACAGAAATCATTAGCCTAAAAAAAACTATGTATACCGGACCTCTTCATGTGCCAGACTCCATAGGTTCGCGATTGCTGATTTTGAGGAAAAAGAGGAGAACAGGACATGCATGTGTGTGTGTGTGTGTGTGTGTGTGTGCGTGTGTGTGTGTGTGTGTGTGTGTGTGTGTGTTAGGGAGAAAGGGAGTGGGGGATGGTGGAGACTTTAGAATCTTTACACGTTTCTTCTTCTTCCTTTAGAAGCAGAGTATTTGCTACGAGAGAGAAATGATCGTACCTGTGGGAACTTCATGTTAGTCATACCTCACTCATCCATCCATCTCCCTCATCGTAATGGAACCCTGCCATGCAGTTCGATAAAGAGCCTCTTAGTTTCATCTTCCTAAGCGACAAATCTTTGCTACGAGAAGGAAATGACCGTGTGTGAATCTCAGCTCACTCCTCAACCCAACCCACTCGCTCCTGACCTTTGTGTTGGAAGCCGTCGTGCAAGTCTGTTTTAATTTATCTTTGTCCTAAACCGTAGTACCTAGAGATAATTTTTAGCTACGAGTAAGAAAGGATCGTAACTTTGTCCTCCTCACCTCACAGACTCTGTCACTCTCGCACCCTTTCCTGATTGAGCCCCACCATGCAGTTCTATCAGGGGTTTTCATAGTTTATCTTTCTCTCATTCTACAAAAACAAATCACAGTCACATAAATTAGTCTCTTCCCAGTCCTTCCACACTCACCTGCCCACACACCTTCCCACCCCCACCTTCCCAGCCCTTCGTGACTGAGCCCCGCCATGCAATTTATCACTTTTTTTCTCCATAGTTTATCTTCCTATCTGTCTACGAAAAACGAATCTTGGTTTCATAGGTTAGTTAATAAATTTCTGTTCAGTCCTTCCACACTCACCTTCCCACTCACTTTCTCACCCCCACCTTCCCAACCCTTCGTGACTGAACCCCGCCATGCAATTCTGTCAGTGTTTTTCATTTTTTACCTTCCTATCTTTCTTCAAGAATATATTATAGGTAAGTCTGCTAGTACTGTATATCCCTGCTCAGTCTTTCCACACTCACCTACCCACTCACCTTCCCACCCCCACCTGCCCAGCCCTTGGTGATTGAACCACACCATGCAGTTCTATCAAGGTTTTTCATAGTTTATAGGAGGGTAGCAATATTTCATGAGGTCCTTTGGCCATCTGTCAGCGGGTATGAAAGAGAGGGAACAAGTAGCTATGTCAGGCGGGTTGGGTGGCGGTGATTCTTTGATGGCCACTTGTGAATTGTTAAAGAGATGCAATGTTTTTTATATGGCTGAGACTGGAGAAGGGGGGGGAATTGGAGCGGGGGTACTGTTTTGCGTTTTTTTTTCTTTTTTTAAGGGGTAGGGGGTTGGTACTTTTTGAAGGCATGCATGTGTGTGTGTGTGTGTGTGTGTGTGTGTGTGTGTGTGTGTGTGTGTGATAGTTACTTTTTAAATATTTTTATAGTATTATCATCTGTGTTTTTTCCATGTTTTTTGAATGTGTATATTTTTTCCTATTGTTTGTTTGTGTGTGTGTGTGTGTGTGTGTGTGTGTGTGTGTGTGTGTGTGTGTGTGTGTGTGTGTGTGTGTGTGTGTGTGTGTGTGTGTGTGTGTGTGTGTGTGTGTGTGTGTGTGTGTGTGTGTGTGTGTGTGTGTGTGTGTGTGTGTTTTCCTTTTTCATTATTTATATTCATAGTTCCTTGTTTTTTTTCTTATTTCTTTGTTGGCTACTCGTGAATTGTTAAGCAAGGGGATGTTTATTTCATGGCGGATGCTAGGGGAGGAGGGGGGCTTGGAGTGGGGAGGCCTGGGGGGAGAGGGGGGAGGCATAAGGGGAGGGGGGAGGATAGGGGGAAGGAGGGGAAAGGGTTCAGCGTATGCCTTTCTTCTTTTATTTGATTGTTTATTTTTTAGGGGTGAGGTTGAGGGATAGGTACTTTTAACCCCCTTTTGTGTGTGTGTGTGTGTGTGTGTGTGTGTGTGTGTGTGTGTGTGTGTGTGTGTGCGTGTTTGTCTCTCCATATACTTTTTTTTTTTTGCCCTGCAAGGAAACGTAGGAGGTCATATTACTCACCGACCTTTTGTAAATCTCTCTCTCTCTCTCTCTCTCTCTCTCTCTCGTCTTCTGGAATGATACAGTGTCTTAGTGCCCGATCGATACGTACTGCCTCCGACTCCCGTAGCTCGAGATTCGCAAAATGCACTTACGATCGTTTTTCTCCTTAACTACGATAGATTGCAGGAAGGTCAAGGCGAGAAGAGTGCATAAGAATGAATAGATTGATGTAAGAGTGAAGGGTGACTGAATGCCAAGTGAATGGCTAACTCCTTCACCACGATGATGCATTTTAGTTAAGAGAGCTTTGGAGATGTGAAGGAAATGTAGTCAATTCCTCTCTTTCATACTCTCTTCCTTATGTTGAATAAAATTACTTCGTAACTGCAGAGATTAAATAAAAATGTGGCCATCGTAGAGTGAGTTGGTTGATGGATGTTTAGGTGGGTGGAGATTTGCAGTGGTTAGGTAGGTGGGGGTTTAGGTGGGAGGAGTATTATTAGTGATTTGGGATGAGTATTTGGTGTGGGTGTAGGTGGGAGGAGTATTTTGTGGTTATGGATGAATGGTTGGTGTGGGTTGAGGTGGGAGGAATGTTTCTGTGGTTAAGGGTGCGTGGTTAGTGTGGGTGTAGGTGGGAGGGTCATTTCAATGGTTAGGGATGAGTGGTTGGTTTGGGTGTAGGTGGGAGGAGTATTGCAGTGGTTAGGAATGAGTGGTTGGTGTGAATGTGGGTAGAACAGGATTAAGGATGATGATGATGATGATGATGATGATTATGGTTGTGGTGGTGATGGTGATGAATGAAAGGAAGAACTTTTACTAGACACACACACACACACACACACACACACACACACACACACACACACACACACACACACACACACACACACACACACACACACACACACACACACACACACACACACACACACACACACACACACACACACACACACACACACACACACACACACACACACACACACACACACACACACACACACACACACACACACACACACACACACACACACACACACACACAAAAGAGGTGCACAGAAAAAGTGGAAGTGCATAAGAGGTGAAAACAAAAAGAAGCGAAAGGAGGTGAAAGGAAAGAGTGGCAGGGCATAAGAGGAAACAGGAGGGTAAGAGATGTGGAGAAGAAGAGTGGAAGAGAAGAAGAGGGGCAAGGGAGGAGTGGGAGGGAGGTTCAAGGAAAGGATGAAGGAGCAGAAGGGGTACAAGGGAAGATTGGAAGAGTGGAAGAGGTGTAAGGAAAGGATGAAAGATCAGGAGAGGTGCAAGGAAAGATTGGAAGAGGTAAAGAAGTGCTTGGAAAGGTTGTAAAAGATGCAAGGAATGACAGATTAGAGGAGTAAAAGAGGTATATGGAAAGACTAGGAGAGAAAAAGAGGTTCATGAAAAGCCTGGAAGAGTAAAAAGGGTGCATTGAAAGACTGGAAGAGTAAAAGAGATTGATAGGAAGATTGGTTGAGTAAAAGAGGTGCGTGGAAGAACTGGAAGAGTAAGAGATGCAAGGAAAGATAGGAAGAGTAAAAGAAGTGCAAGGAAAGACTGGAGGAGTAAAAGAGGTACAAGGAAAAACTGGAACTGGGGCGAAGATAGGCTGGAAAAGTAAAACAGGTGCATGGAGAGACTGGAAAAATAATATGGGTGCTGGGAAAGACTGGAATTAAGGTATGGAAAGACTGAAAGAGTAAAAGAAGTGCAAGGAAGGACTGGAATTAGGCCATGGAAAGACTGAAAGAGTAAATGAGATGGAAGGAAAGACTGAAAGAGTAAATGAGATGGAAGGAAAGACTGAAAGAGTAAATGAGATGGAAGGAAAGACTGAAAGAGTAAAAGAAGTGCAAGGAAGGACTGGAAGGAGTGGTATGAAACCGGAGAGCCATGGTAGTCGCCGCCTCACTCCCCCACCTTCCCTGGACATAAGCGCGACACCAAAACTCGATTGCGGAAAGGGAGGCACGAAACCTGAAATGGCAGAAATTGTAAGGTGTAGAGCCGAAAAGCGTAATTCTGACACCAGTACAGTGATTTAGGTAAGACATAGAGCGAGACGTAATCTTTGCTTTGGGGTTGATGCTTGGAACTGAAAGGTAGGGCGCTATCACCAAATCAAGGACGGGATTTATGAAAGGCTGCGTCTGAATGAGCAAGACATACAGTGAAGCGAAGTGTAATCCTTCTTTTAGATTTTGGGAAGGAACTTAGACTAACAGGGAGAGAGTTATTACCACCGGATCACCAATCTACATTCGATAAACTCCCCGGAGGACAGAAATAATAAAAAGAAGCGTCTAACTCCTTCTCTTTGATGAGTCGCACCAAAGCTGGATATAATTGCCTTGATATGAGCAAGAATGAAATAATAAAGTACACGCTTGTCCTGGATGAATGATAAGAGGAAGGTATAAAGGCAAACATAATCATTCCTGAAGATTTATGGCTGGAAACTGAGAATAAAAGTCAGATGGCCATTATCACCCAATCACCCACCTAATATCGAGAAACTGGCCCCCGGAAGGACGAAAATTATGAAAAAGCCGCGTTTAAAGGGGGTCATTTGAACCCCGGCCATCTGGTGGTGAGGGCCGGGGTGTCGGCGTGCGTCAGGGTGGACAAGACTCTCCAATCAGGGACCATTTCTGAGCGGTCGTAGGTTAGCCCCACCCCAGCGGCCCCCCCTGCGGTGCCTACACGGCTTGTGTTTCACGCCGCAGTTATACGCCTGGGGTAATGGCGGGGGGAGGACCTGAACACACCACCACTGAGGGGGAACAGGGCGAAATGAAATAGAAAGTTGTGGCGACTGTAAGGGAAGGAGAAAATGGAAGTGTGAGAGAATGTAGAGAATGGGATGGAAAGAGAACGTGAGGGAAAGAGAAAAGAGAGAATGTGAGGGAAAGAGGATCAATTTAGCAGAGGAAGAGAGAGAAATAGAAAGTTGTGGGGAGTGTGAGGGAAAGAGAAAATGGAAGTGTGAGAGAAAGAGGAAGCAGAGAATGAGATGGAAAGAGAATATGAGGGAGAGAGGACGTAAGGTAAAGAGAAATGAATGAATGTGGGGGAAATATGATAGATTTAGGAGAGGAAGAGGGAGGGATGAAGAGGAGATAGAAAGATGAATGGGAGAAAGAGAGAGGGATGAAAAGGAGACAGAGAAAGGGATGAAGGAGAGACAGAGAGGGATAAAGAGGAGATAGAGAGAGAGAGAGATGAAGGGGAGATAGAGAGAGGGATGAGGGGAGGATGGAGAGAGGGATGAAGGGGAGACAGAGGAGGGGATGAAGGACAGAGGAGATAGCGATACAAGAGGCAGGGAAGATAGATAGAGTGATAATGACGTCAGGATACACCACTGCCAAGGGAAAACAGAGTGAAATGAAATAGAACGTGTTGGGAAATGTGAGGAAAAGAGAATGTGAGGGAGAGAAAATGGAGAATGGGATGAAAAGAGAATGAGAGGTAAAGAGTGACGAGAGCATGTGAGGGGAAAGAGGATCGATTGAGATGACGAGAGTGGGATAAAGGAGAGATGGAGAGAGGAATGAAGAGTAGTAGAGACAAAGAGAAGGGTGAATGGTGGGGGGAGGCACAGGACTGAGAGATGAAGAAGGCGAAATGAAATGATGTGGTGAGAAAGAGAGTCTGTGAAGGAGAGGAAGAGAAGAAGGAGGGGAGATAGAGAGACAGGGATGAAGGGCAGGGGCGACATATATATATATACAGAGAGAGAGAGAGAGAGATATATACACACACACACACACACACACACACACACACACACAGGTCCTTGGTCTGAATGGAGTAGTAGGGAGCAGTTTGTGTCAAGTTCCACGAGAGAGGGAACGCAGGTCGATATATACAACTACGATTTCGTTAAAACATCCACACTTTTTTCTCAGATCTATACTATGCTCTTTTTACTCTAACTTGGCCTAAAACTGCCATCTCTTCATCATGAATGTTGTTATAATAGAAGATTA
Source organism: Coenobita brevimanus (assembly GCF_032717465.1). Classification (NCBI taxonomy): domain Eukaryota; kingdom Metazoa; phylum Arthropoda; class Malacostraca; order Decapoda; family Coenobitidae; genus Coenobita; species Coenobita brevimanus. The sequence goes on along the minus strand of NC_137005.1, from coordinate 6,130,478 downwards.
GCGATAGAATACGTTGCTAGTCACGAAGAAGTACTATGTAAAAAATGTAGAGCCATACTATTGCTTCATGAAATAAACTTCAAAAGGACGAAATCTGGGCCTAGTCAGAGTCTACAGGATGCGCTTGTCGTCCTTTCATTTCCTTGCCCCTTTTTCTCAATTTAACCAGGTGTCTTTAACCTTTCCATTTTATATTTCTCTCTCTCTCTCTCTCTCTCTCTCTCTCTCTCTCTCTCTCTCTCTCTCTCTCTCTCTCTCTCTCTCTCTCTCTCTCCAGACGATTTTCTTCCATTTTCCCCTAGTCAGCTGGTAATGAAGGGGTTACTAAAGCCGGTTCATAATCCCTGTAGTTCAGTGTCTCTTTTAAGCTGAATAAAATCGTCTGGAGATAGCAAAAATATAATGCTATTAACGCCTGTAAAATCCCCCTTAAGCTGGTTGAAATCGTCTGGAGAGCCAATTAAAATATCACAAAACACCTCATCGTATTGAAGGATGGAAGTTCCGTAGGACCTTTTCCCCAGAGAGTTATTTTTTGGATCCGGCTGGTTGATATCCTTCTGCACCTTACATCTGCAGAGTGTGGCGATATTAGAATGATTTAAGCAAGAATGAAGGGTATAGTAACATATGATAAGCAAAATAAATCGCATAGGAAAAGGTGTTAGGGGGCATCCCTAATTTTGGACACCTACGAAGAGCTGAGTACAATGGGGACACCTTCCTTCCTCATATCCAAGACTAATTAAACTTCGCGCAATCACGAGTTAGTATTCAAGTTGTGTGAGTGACCAGGTTCCGTCAGGTGAAAACAGACTCGCTATAGACACACAGAGAGGGAGGTAGAGGGCCTTCCCCGCTCACCTGATCCCCGGCGAGGTGTTGGCGGTAATATGTGGCGTGTGGTGTGGGTGTAGTCGCTCACGGTCAGCTGTGGTGGATGGTGGTGTTCCCAGGCCTGTAGGCAGGTGTGTTCAGGTGTACACTATACCTGCCGCTGCACGGGGTCCTTTACTGCCGCTACCCACACCACCACCACCATCACCACCACCTCGAAGGCCTACCTGTCACCACGCCATGACTTCATCTGGTCGTATTCTAGGTGGCATAGGTGGCCTCGTAGCATCTCCTAATGGATGCGAGTTCGATTACCAGCTGAGACAGGGAATAGCTTAAAGCTTTGTATTTCGTTAAAACAGACTTTGCTCATCTACCGTAAGACCCACTGACATGTAAATACACCCCAGCTAAAACCAGCTCATCAGTCCTGTGTGAGACAGCCCCGTAATTCATTCAATATGAACAGTGGCAGCTGGTGCCGTAATGTTGACACATGGAAGTGTGCGGTACGTAGAACTGCTGCTCCTCAGGGAACGGGCTGCAATGCATATATCCTGAGTCCGACGTATATAATAAAAAATAAAAAAAAATCCTGCCTACTTGTCACACCACTCCATGACTTCATTCTCAACACACACACACACACACACACACACACACACACACACACACACACACACACACACACACACACACACACGTACAGCATAAATAGTCTTCCAGGTTAGTCCTCATTGTTTAACGCCCTCAGACTCCTGTGTCTCATTTCCCACTGAATAAAATCATCCGGAGTTAGTTGGAACAGAATACCAGAATTACCCAGACCGTGAGAGAGCTACAGCAATGGCATAGTTACATCGAGTGTTAAACCGACAGTTCGAGAATACCGAGTTCACGCATTTGGTCTGTTAAACCTTTCGCCCCCAGAGGTGTCTCATAAGCTAAACACAAGGGTTTAGAGCTTACCAAAATATACTTAAAATGCATCCTCGTGCTGAAGGAGTTAAACCACCGATGATGTCATGTAAGCGACACACACACACACACACACACACACACACACACACACACACACACAAACTGAAGGATATCCATTTCTCTGACTATTTGAGCCGGTGTAACTAAGTACTCATGTTTTACAACCTCTCTTAAATATGGAAATTATTCATCATCACGACTCACGTTTATTTCAACCAATCCGATATCCGATGGAGTGACGTCAACTTAGGACGGCTTGTGCTGCGTTAGATGGGAAGGAGTCAAAGTAAGTCTATAGGTCTTAGAAGGAAGGAAGGAGGGAGGGAGGAAAGAAAGACAACTCTCCGGGTCTTACAAAGAGGGAAGGAAGACAGACAACTCTCCTGGTCTTAGAGGGAGGGAGGGAAGGCAACTCTCTAGGTCTTAGAAGGAAGGAGGGACGTAGTCGTAAAAACGTAGAGAGGCGGCACAGCGGTGAGTCTCACGGCCCATCCTGGCACATTAAGATCACCAGCCTTATGAGCACACGTGTGGACGATGGGCTGGTTCCCTTACACACTGTCAGCGGAGGGAGAGGAGAGAGACGGAAAGAGGGAGAGGGAGAAGGAGACTGAGATATAGACAGACGGGTAGATAGACAGACAGATGGAGAAACAGATAGAAAAGAGACAGTTATGGTGACAAGAAGATAAATGCGTAGATAAAGATTGCCAGACAAATAGCTAAATAACTAGATAGCTACCTAGAGAGAGAGAGAGAGAGAGAGAGAGAGAGAGAGAGAGAGAGAGAGAGAGAGAGAGAGAGAGAGAGAGAGAGAGAGAGAGAGAGAGAGAGAGAGAGAGAGAGAGAGAGAGAGAGAGAGAGAGAGAGAGAGAGAGAGAGAGAGAGAGAGAGAGAGAGAGAGAGAAAGATGTAGAACAGGATGGACAGAATGGAAGAGGGAATGAGAGAAGAGGGATGAGTGGAAGTGAGGATAGAGTAAGAGGGTTGCTGAGATTGGGAAGGGGATGAGTGTCAAGTAAAACAGAACGATGGGGTGGCTGAGGGGAAATGGAGGCAAGGAAGGTCTATAAGGGAATGTGAAAGAAAGGAGAAGTGTTGAGGGGGCGGGAAAGTGGATATAGAGATGAAATATGGAATAAGAGACTGGAGAAACGGTGTGGTTAGTACCTTCCAAGTGACGACTTATTTTGTACCCTATTCTTAACATCACCAGACGATTTTATATGCCAGGGATTGGAGAGGGAGGTAAGGATAGAGGTGAAGGGAAAGAGGAAAAATGGATAGACGAAGTGCAAAGTAAGTGACTGGAGAAGTGAAAGTGTCCCCTCCAGACGGATTACCTTTTTTCCCTTTTCTTGTTACCTTCAGACGATTTTACTCAGTTTACAAGGGATTTAGGAGGTTTGATACTGCTTTCATTAACCCCTCTGCTGTTAGGGAGGCCTTCAAATTTAAATACAGTCGTCTAGAGTTAGCAAAAATATGATAAATAAGATGTAATAAAATTGGGGTTGTTAAGAGGAGGGGAGGGGATTGGAAGGAAAGGGAAACAGATAAGTGGAGATACCTGAGGAGAAGGGAGGAACTGGGAGAGAGAGAGAGAGAGAGAGAGAGAGAGAGAGAGAGAGAGAGGGCATGGAGGTATGAGAGGAGAGAGGGCGATGATAGCATGAGTAAGTGCTGGGGGTGGGGGGAGAGGGGCGTGCTGGTGGTGGTGGAGGGCGTGGGGAAGTGAGAGGGAGAGAGGGTAATAGTTGCATGAGTGAAGGGGAGAGAGAGAGGGGTGGGGGATGTGCTGAGTGATGTTGACGTCGTGGGGGAGTAAGGAGGATAGGGGATGATAATGATGTGAATGGGGAGAGGAGAAAGAGAATGGGGTGGGGGGGGAGTGAGGGGGAGCGAGGACGTTGATGGCATGAGTGGGGAGAAAGGGGGTGGGGGAAGAAGAGAGGTGTGGCGTGCGAGGAATGTTGGTGACGGAGTGGGGGTGTGAGAGGGAGAGAGGGGTGAAGATGGCATGAATGAAGGGAGGGGGAAGGACAGTGACGCTGCTGAGGGGAGTAATGGTGACGGCGTGGGGGAGTGAAGGGGAGGGAGGATAATGATGGTGGCATGATTGAGGGGAGGGGGAGGGGAGAGAGGCGTTGGGTTAGGGGAGCAGTGGTGACGGTGTGGGGGAGTGAGAGGAGCGGGAGGGGAGGTGAGGGGAGTGGTGGTGGGGGAGCTACGAGGGGAATCTCATTACATCACTTTAGCGATCTCTTTAGTTATTGTCAGGGGATTTAATGAGACTCTAATATGCTTCAAGGCGGGACAGGGATCGATAGGGAGAGAGAGAGAGAGAGAGAGAGAGAGAGAGAGAGAGAGAGAGAGAGAGAGAGGAGAAAGTGTGTGTAAATGTGTGTGTCTGTGTGTGTATCAGGGGCCAGGCTGAAATGTGGGGTACCAGTACTGAAATGTGGTGTTAATCCTGCGGCTGTTAGATTGTGTACTAACTTACCTCTCCACCAACAATTTCTCATGCCCTAAACCAGTCTGTATCATTCTTTTTAATTCCGTGTATGAATCCATTCCCGCCATTTCTATATCAATGTATCTTTTTATTTTCCAGTAAAAGGATAGTCAAAGATTAAGCCACTGTAGTCTATATGTAAAGATCTGTAACCTCACTATGTCCTTGGTGGCATTACATAGACGAAGAACCTAAACTCGCCTCTTGGGCATTCAAAACAGTGGGTAAAATACATGATCCTTACCCAGACTGGCACCAAAAATCGAAAAATATTTATATCTGTATTATGACTGCTACAGGTGGATGATTATACTGTTAATTCTCAGGTTCCTGTGACTTGCTCTCGGCTGAATAGAATAGTTGGACCTTAGTTGGGAGAGAATTTTCAAGCATTATTCCGACCTTGATAGGGTTAATGGTGGTAATATTAACTCTGTTGCTTCTGTGATTAATATCTATCTGTCTGTCTATCTGTCTGTCTATATATATCTATGTCTATCTTTCTCTCTCTGTCTGTCTTTTTGTCTCTGTTTGTCTGTCTATCTATCTATCTGTCAGTCTGTATCTGACATTCTGTATATTATTAGACAAGAACACTCTTTCTCACTTATATTCTCACCATCACTAAAAAATTTTCTCTTTAATCTTCACCCCACGAAAACTGCCTCACAAAATTCCCCCTCCTTCCTCTGAGCCATCTGGGTGAATCTCCATTATAGCTTATATTAGTATCTCTTGATCTGTCTCTTATCATCCGTCAAATTCTCTCTCTGAACAAACACACACTCTCCTATATTGGTATCTCTTGATCTGTCTCTCTTATCATCTCTCGAGTTCTCACTCTAAACAAACACACTCATTCCTATATCGGTTCCTCTTGATCTGTCTCTCTTACTGTCTGTCAAATTCTCTCTCCGTAAAAACACACTTATTCCCACTTCCACTTCCACACATCACCACAATTTACACCTTGTCTTCATCCCATGGAGAACGCCTCACAGAAATTCCCCCATTTCCTTATAAGTTTACTGTCTGCATGTACACATTTATAGTATTTATCAATATTTATTATCCTTACAGTTGTTTATATTGCTACCCCGATCAACACACTCATTCTCACACACTCTCCTAGCATCACCATAATTTCCACCCCTTTTTTTTCATCACCCATTAATCTTCACCTCACAGACAACACCTCTTAAAAACTCTCCCATCCTTCACCTAAAGCTAAGTCTTCAGTCTGAGTCAACTACATATCAGTCTTTATTTTCTATTCTTCTGTCTATATATCTCCTCATATGCACACATGCCCATGATCTTTATCTGTTTTCTACCCTTCCCTCTATGTAACTACTCAGACAAATACAATCCTTCTCTCTCAGACTCCCACTATCTCCACATATATGCCAGTCTTTTTCCTCAACCCATCTTAAATGTCTGACCTAAATTTCCCCGTCCCCATCTCAGCCTTTTATATGTATTTGGATCTCGGTATCTTTTTATCAATCTATCTCCTATCTAACGTTCTATCTAGACAGACACGCTCGTTCTCACCTGCACATTCTCGCAGTCACTACAAAATTTCTCCCGTCCTCCTCTGAGCCTTCTGTCTATCGTTATCTTTGTATCTTTTTATCATTCTATCTCCTCGTCTGTCTAACTTTCTATCTGCACAGACACATTCATTTTCACTCGCACATTTTCATCATCGCCACAAATACTCACTCTTTACCTTCTCTATGACGAAAGCTCTTTACAAAAATTTCTCCATCTTCTTATGAGCTTTCTGTCTGTATCTACTCATCCATCTATCAGTCTCTGTCTGTATATCTATCTGTCTATCTATATATCTGTCTGTCTATCTACATCTATCTGTCTTTATATCTATCTGCATACCTATCCCTCTATATCTTTCTATCTTACTCATTCATCCATCCATCCATCCATCTGTATATCTACCTGCCTAACTAACTAACTAACCTACTAACCATCCATCTATTTTTCTATCTATCTAAGCACATTTTCACTCAAACCCCCACCATCACCACAAATTCTCCACCCTTTATCTCCAGCACAACATAAACGCGCCACAAAAATTCCCCCGCCTCCACACCAGCCTTCCATCAGGGACGTCCAGGCGGCGTTCCATCCCTTTGCAGCGTCTCCGGCAATACAAGACAGTATTTAGAGAGTCGTTAGGGAGAGTTACGGTATGACAGTATCTCGCTCTTGATAATATGAGGGAGTGCAATATACAAGAGGGTGTAATATTGGCGGCGAGATGCTGTACAATCTCAATAACTCAGGGGCACATCACTTCTCAGCTGTTACGGAGCGCTGGCGAGCACACGCGTGCTCGCTCGATACACACACACACACACACACACACACATATATATATATATATATATATATATATATATATATATATATATATATATATATATATATATATATATATATATATATATATACTGGAAAATTTTAAATATTACGCCATTCATATTTATTGTAATTATTATGTTGACCTTCATTTTTTTTTTTAGTTACCGCCAGTTCATTTAATACTGCTTACAATGCCCTCGTTTCGAAGAGATCAGAAACAGTCTCAACTAATCAGTTAAGTACGATGTCGATTGTTTACTGTAATTTTTTTCTACCGTCAGACCGTTATGTTATGAGATACTAGTTGTAGTGAAGAGGTTAAATCGTCTTTCCCCCGGTAATTTTTTGTTTCTGGGCAGATTTTATCATATGCCTGCCACCCCAAGATGATTTTCTTTAGTGTAGGAAGGATTTTTCTGAGTAAAAGAGTTAGAAGCAATTTCCATTAGCCCCTTGACAACGATGACATGTTTTAGGATTTGTTATTTGAACCCCAGATGATTTTTTTTTTTTTTTTTTACAAGCAGTGAAAATTAACTCCTCCGCTTCAATGACTTTAGTTGTGATTTTGATTATTCCATTTCCAGACGACTTTTTTTTTCTGTTTAGGAGGGACTCAGTGAAAAGATTAGAAAAAGTCTCTATTAGTCTTTTCCCTATGATGACCTTTTCCTAACTTAATTCTTGGAGGTCCCCAGGTATGCATTTTAAACAGCCTTGGAAGCATCTCTAGACTCACCCTCTCTGTCATTCATGCTACTGTTCTGACATGCACTCCTCCACTCTCCTACAATATTTCCTCTTTCTTTATTTCCTCAGTCACCTCATTTCCTCAGCCACTTCTTCTTCAGTTTTCCTAGTTTTTTTCCTTTGATTATTCTCTGTTTTACTTTCCCATTTCCTTTCTCCTTCCAGTATTCTTTATTCCTCTTCTGTCCACGTCATTTAGCCCCAGTCTCTGCCTTTCATTAGGTTACCCATTACTGGTGTTTATCTCCTTTAGGACATTCTTTTTCTCTCTCCTGCTATTACTGCTGCTGCTACTGCTACTACTACTACTACTACTACGACTACTACTACTACTAGTACTACTCTCCCCCCCCCTCTCTCTCTCTCTCTCCATTTCACACGCCTTGCCTCTCCCTTTCCCACCTCTCCTCATTCATCTGCCTCCATGACCTTATATGTCACACACACACACACACACGCGCACACACACACACGCGCACACACACACACACACACACACACACACACACACACACACACACACACACACACGCACGCACGCACGCACGCGCATGCACGCACGCACGCACGCACGCACGCGCGCGCACACACACACACACACACACACACACACACACACACACACACACACACACACACACACACACACACACACACACACCTTCCATCCTCCCCAACCCCCCGTCTCTCTCTCTCTCTCTCTCTCTCTCCCCCCCCCCGCAAAACAGCCTCTCTCTCACAGACGCCATTTACTTCTATTGTAAACATTTGCCGACGGAAGAACAGCGGGGGCACTCCATTTTCATCAGGGAATATAACTTGCTATGAACGCCGCTTGAGAGAGAGAGAGAGAGAGAGAGAGAGAGAGACCGTAGATAGATAGATGGAGATAGAGATAGATAGATAGATATAGAGATAGATAGATAAATAGACAGTTAGAGAGAAAGAAAGAAAGAGAGAGAGAGACCGTAGATAGATAGACAGATATAGAGATAGATAGATAGATATAGATATAGATAAATAGGTAGTGAGAGAGAGAGAGAGAGAGAGAGAGAGAGAGAGAGAGAGAGAGAGAGAGAGAGAGAGAGAGACGGGGGGGTGGGGAAATAAGGATGAAAGATGGGGAAGGAAAAGGAGAGGCTGGGACGCTGAGCATAAACAGGAGGAAAACACCTGAGAAAGACAGAAAAAAGAAAGAGAGATGCAGTGGAGAAGTAGGGAGGGAGAGCGAGAGGGAGGAACGCAAGGTGAAGGCAGGGAGACAAAATGGGTGATGGAGGAATGGGAAAGACAAATGAGGAAAGAAAGGGAGAGGCAGGGAGACTAAATAATAAACAAAGGAATTATGGGAAAGAAAAGAGGGAGAAACAAGGGAGAGGCAGGGAGACGAAGTGAGAGAACGAGTAATGGGAAAGAAGAGAGGAAAAACCAAGGGATAGGCAGGGAGACTAAATTAACGAAGGAATAATGTGGAGGAGGAGAGAAGAAAGGAAGGGAGAGGCAGGGAGACTAAATAAGCGAAGGAGTAATTGGAATGAAAAGGGAAGGTCGCACGAGAGAAGCAGGGAGAGTGTTCATAATGGTAGGAGAAAGCCAAGGAAAACAGGGGGAAAGAGGGAAAAACAGTTCGGTGTAAGAAAGAGAAAAATGAAGCAGGGAGAAGTAAAGAAAAATTAGGGAGATTGAAGTGAAGGAAGGGATAGTTGGGAAAGTAAATAGGAATAAAGAAGGGGAAGATAAGGTTGTTTGATATAGGCAGAGAAAAATGGGAAGGAAGGATAGGGAAAGCCAGGGTGAGGTAGGGAGACTAGGTGTGAACGAAGATGTTGAAAGGAAGGGAAAGCAAGGGATGGGCAGGGAAACTCGAAATAGACTAAGCAAGAGGGAAATGGGAAAGGAAGAAGTTTAAAGTATGGAGCCAAGGGAACACCACAGAAATAAGGAATACATGCAGGTAAAGAAGGGTTGCGACAGGAGAATAGGAGAGGGAACTGAAAAAATGCAAAGGAAAAATAAGAGTAAAGAAAAAATGGGAAGAACAGAAGCAAGGGAAAGTAAGGAGGCTATCAGGAAGAGAGAATGGAAAGATTAAGACTAGTTTCAGGGGAGACTCAACGTACGTAAGGGAAAAATAGGGTGTAAATACAGTAAAAGAAAGGATGAGACAAAGGGAGACATGGCAGAGGCAAATAAGATACAGGACTAAAAGGGTATAAGATAAGGGAGAAGCAGAGAATTCGTTATTAGCAAGGGAGAAATAGAGAGAAAATGCGAGGAATGAAAGTGAGAGACATGAACGACTCAGTATAAGCATGAGAGAAATAGGGAGGAAAAGAGGGCAGGAAGTTCAAGGTAGGGAGACGAAGGGAGGTGAAAATGGAGAGAGAGGTAAAGAGAATAAGTATAAGGGAGAGATAACTTGAAAGAAGAGAAAAATAGGGAAGTACAGGGAAGCAAAGGGAGCGAAGCAGGTAGGCAAAGGGAGAGGGAGAGTGGGAAGAAAGGAGGAAAACGTAGGGAAGCTCGGTATAAGGAAGAGAAAAATGGAGAGGAAATAAAGGAAAAGAGAGGGAGACAGGTATGGGTCGTAGGAAGAAAGAAACCAGGGAAGAGGAAATAAGGGAGGAAGTAATGGAAAAGAAAGGGAGAGACGCACAGAGAAGAGAGAGTGAAAATAGGGAAAACGGAGTGAAAGCGAGGGAGACTGCATAAATAGGGAGCAAGGAAAGAAAGGGAGAGAGACAGTGAGGAGAGGGGCAAGGGAAAGTGGGGTAAAATCAGGCGACGCTGGGGTAGCCTTCCAATAAACAAGGTCTCCTCAGATGATGTTTAATGAGGGCGATAAAAATGATGTACGTCGCCTTGTATGAATGCCGTGGCACAAGACAAAATGAAAAGGGATATGACTTATTGTGAATAATTTTCCCAGATAAAGCCAATGGACGCGCCCATAAATATGATGATATGAGCTCGCAGACAGGAGCCGACTTCATACTCTGATATTACGAGTGCGGGAAAAACTGCAGGGTGGAATATATCACGAGGGAGTGAAGGCCCCTGCTTGGTCGTGCCCCCTCTACCCCTTGCCCCCCACACAGACTCTTTCCTCCTCCCTGTCACTCCTGTTGCTGTCTTAGCCTTTGCAATATAACAGCCCTTCCAGCACTGGTAACAAAAGAAACCTTGCAACTCAAGTCTCTTCAGTATAACATAACAGTCCTTCCAAAAACAGATTTTCCAACACAGCAGCCCTTCCATAGCAAAGGAATTTCCATCACAGCCCACAATAGCCCCTCCGAAACAACGCCCCTTCCAGCACAGCAGCTCTTCCAACACAGTAGCTCTTCCAACACAACTGCCCTTACAATACAACAGCCCTTTCAACATAGCAATTCTTGCAACACAGCAACTCTTCCGACACAGCAGCCCTTCCAACACAGCAGCCCTTCCAACACAGCAGCCCTTCCAACACAGCAGCCCTTCCAACGCAGCAGCCCTTCCAACACAGCAGCCCTTCCAACACAGCAGCTCTTCCAACACAGTAGCTCTTCCAACACAGCAGCCCTTCCAACACAGCAGCTCTTCCAACACAGTAGCTCTTCCAACACAGCAGCCCTTCCAACACAACTGCTCTTCCAACACAGTAGCTCTTCCAACACAGCAGCCCTTCCAACACAGTGCTCTTCCAACACAGTAGCCCTTCCAACACAGCAGCCCTTCCAACACAGCAGCTCTTCCAACACAGTAGCTCTTCCAACACAGCAGCCCTTCCAACACAGCAGCTCTTCCAACACAGTAGCTCTTCCAACACAGCGCTCTTCCGGCACAACAGCCCTTCCAACACAACGCCCATCAATTTCCTCAACAGCCAATTTAAGCTTCATTCATGATGTAAGTTTGATATCTTCACATTCCAGCCATATATTTTCCCTGCAATTATTAACTGCTAAATCTTCAGCCGTGGTCCTTTCCCTCAGCCCACACCAGCCCTTTTCCTCAGCCCACACCAGCCCATTTCCTCAGCCCACACCAGCCCTTTTCTTCAGCCCACACTAGCCCTTTCCCTCAGCCCACACCAGCTCTTTTCATCAGCCCACACCAGCCCTTTTCATCAGCCCACACCAGCCCTTTTCCTCAGCCCACACCAGCCCTTTTCCTCAGCCCACACCACCCCTTTCCCTCAGCCCACATCAGCCCTTTCCCTCAGCCCACACCAGCCCTTTCCCTCAGCCCACACCAGCCCTTTCCCTAAGCCAACACCAGCCCTTTCCCACAGCTCACACCAACTTTTTCCCTCAGCCCACACCAACCCCACACGTGTCCTAACTATCATTCCACACCAACATTTTCCCACGTCAGTCCATCCGATATTCCACATCAGCCTTATCCACGTCCAGCTCTAGGCATGCCACATCATACCGTCCTCTCATTCCACGCTAACTACTTCCCACAGCCCTTACTAGCCCTTTCTCTCATTTCCCATATCCCTTACTAGCCCTTTCTCTCATTTCCCATAGCTCTTACTAGCCCCTTCTCTCATTCCCCACAGCCCTTACTAGCCCTTTCTCTCATTTCCCACAGCCCTTACTAGCCCTTTCTCTCATTCCCCACAGCCCTTACTAGCCCTTTCTCTCATTCCCCACAGCCCTTACTAGCCCTTTCTCTCATTCCCCATAGCCCTTACTAGCCTTTCTCTCATTTCCCATAGTCCTTACTAGCCCTTTCTCTCATTTCCCACAGCCCTTACAAGCCCTTTCCCTCATTCCCCACAGCCCTTTCTCTCATTCCCCATCAGCCATCTCCACACCCAGCTCTAGGCCTGCCAGACCAACCCTGCCCATAGCTTATGATAACCCCTCCCTCAACGTACACCAGCTCTCATTTATGGCCTACTAACTCTCCACACTTCATACCAGCCCCTATATGGACTACACCAGCCCTCCACCACAACCTTCCACCACCACAGCTCTCTACCATAGCCCTCTACCACAACCCCTCCACCATAGCACTTCACCATGGCTCTAGACCACAACCAACGCCACAGCTTTCCACCACATCCCACACCACAGTCCTCTGCCACAGACTACACCACCATCCCTCCTCCACAGCCTCCACCACCACTGCTTTCCACCACAGCCCATACCACAGCCCACACTACAGCCCACACTCTTATCCCCCATTCCTTTACTACCTCCTCTCTCCCCACTCTTATTCCTATCACTAATTCTGCTTCCTTCCTCACTCTTTCTCCCCTCACAGCTTCTGCTTTCCTCCCCACTCTTACTTCCCTCCAGACTCTTATCCCTCTCCCCATTATTACTTCCCGTCCGCACTCCCACTCCCTTCCACTATTACTTCTCTCCCCACTCTACTCCCTTGCCTTCTTTCATACTTCCCCTACCCTCTCCTACTCCCCTTCCCCACTCGTACTTTCATCCTCACTCTGAGTTCTCTTGCCCATCTCTTCTCACTCACTTCTTTCCCTCCTCTTTCTCTTCTTGCTCCTTGCTCTATTCCAACCTTATCATTTTCCATACCTTCTTTCTGTATTCTCTACGCTCCTGTCCTGTTTTCCTTACTCTCTTTTTTTTTTTTACTCCTCCTAATCTTTCTTCCTCTCGCTCCATGCATATCTTTCCTCTCTCTCCCTCTCTCTCTCTCTTTCTTTTTATGTGTCCGACTCTATGCATAGGTTTGACAGTCTGTTCCTTGAGACCCAGGTGTATTCTTACATGCCACACACTTTCACATGTCACTCCTTCGGTGCTACTGTAGTACCCCCATCCATACTGAATACATGCTAGAATTATGCCATTCAGGAGTAATTTGATGGTACTAGAATGGGTGCAGTTTCTTGACATGCCGGTGAGTGAGTCTTGCAGAAAATCAGTAAAGTCTGTAGCAAGGAAACTATACATCAGAGTGTATACTATCCCTGTCTGGAATCAAACTCTTTGGGACACCAGACAACTTACTTTACCACTTGACCACCACCACCCTTTCCTTTTCCTAACCCTTCTATTCTCTCGTCTGTCTTACTTCCTCTTCCTTTTATATTCCTCCAACTTCTCCTCCCACGTCTTTTATGGTGTCTGCTACCTTTATCTCTTCTTTCTTCTCTTACCCTCTTATTCTCTCCGTCTTCTGCTCCTACTCCCCCCTTCTACTCTTCTCTTGTGTCCCCCTCTCCCAATCCCCTTCCCTCTCTATCTCATACGCGTACCTTCTTATCCCTTTCCTGCATGTGCCTCCCTCTGTCACTCCCCTCTTCCTCCACCCAACCCTCGGCCTCACATAACAAATACAAACAATAGATTCGGACGGGATGAAAATTTGGTTAGGGGGCAGACCGAGGGAGGAGGGGAGGTTAGGGGGAGGAGGAGAGGGGGGATGAAAGAGAGAAGGAAGAGAAAAGGAGGAGACTAGGGGGAAGGAGGAGAGGGGGAGGAGGTTAGAGGGAAGGAGGAGAGGGGGAGGTTACGGGAAGAAGGAAAGAGGAAAGAGGTTAGGGGGAAGGAGGAGAGGGGAAAAAAGGTAAGGGGGAAGGAGGAGAGGGGGAGGAGATTGGGAGAAGGAGGAAAAGGGGAGGAGCTTATGGGGAAGGAGAAGAGGGGAAGAGGTTAGGGGAGGGGATTATCTGTGAGGGAGCTACGAGTGAAAGAAAGGTGAGGGTTACTGGGGTCATGAAAGGATGGGAAGAATGGGGAGGGAGGGAAGATGGGGTAGGAGGAAGAGAGGGGATATCTCTGAGTAAGGGAAGATCGAGGTTGCTAGAATTATGAGAGGTTGGGGAGGTTTCAAGTCCTGATTGGGACTGGGAGAGATTTGAGAGGGGAGGAAGGGGAGGGATATGCCAGTAAGCGAAAGGGATGGTGGGGAGGTGGTTTGGGGAAGGTGTTTATTAGGGAGTTTCCTAGCCCTAGCGATGAGGGAAGGGAGAAGGAAAATGGAAGGGGATGGATATCTTGGAGGGAAGGGAAGGGAGGATGGGGAGGTAGTCAGAGGAGGGGGTGTATTGGGGTCATGATAATTGGGGGAGTTTTTTTAGTCCTAGTGGTGATGGTGGGGTGTGGTAGGGTAAGGAGATAGAGGAGTTGAGGGGGAAGGGAAAGGAAATATTTGGGGTAGAGGAAACGAGGTGAGGGAGGTCGTGAGGAAAAGGTTTTACTAGGGTCTTGATAGGCCCTCCCCTAGAAATAGCCCCCCCACCCCCCAGCACACACACACACACACACACACACACACACACACACAAAGATCCGTCACGCAGGATTTATGTGTGTGTGAGAGGGCGTTATCTCAGGCCGTTATACAGGCTGAGGGGAAGGCTTCTTGATTTGTTTTGTCCTCCTCCCAGGGTGACCACACGCCAAACATACTGGATGGTTCGTGGCTCTCCTCATGCGCCATATTATAGCTTGTACAACTTGCCGTGATGAGAATATTGCTTAACTATTCCTTGGCTTTTTTAACTCTCATTATTAAGCTGCAAAAACATGACTGACTAAAGCACTGAAGTTCTTGTTGGTTCGTTGCGTTATTTACCATCTAATGTAAATAATTCATACACCATTGTGCACCATTTCTGAGTTACTGACACCAGGAAAACTGTTTGGAATATTGATAACTTTAATAATCCCACATTCATTGTTACTATTATCAACAGAAAATGCGAAGATCGGTTCTCAAATTACGGTACAAAGTATTGCGTCAATTACCATCATTGCTCCTGCTATATACTGTTACATCCAATGGTATTTATGCAGATATAGAATCATTAATACCAAAACGACCAATATCACTGAAAATCCTGGACCTAGGGCCAAGATTTATATTTTTTTTAGGGGGGAAGGGGGGTTATTCACGGCACCTCGAGGCGTGTATAGTAATATTAGTTTTTCATTTCATGCCACCCAAAACATTACCACTTCTATTGTACCATCATGAGAATTACCACCACTACCACCACCACCACCACCACCACTAATACCGTTTCTCCTTGCAGTACAGTAACTACACATAACGACCACAATAGCACCCACCAGTACCACTACCCTCATGACCATTACTTTTGCCATTAGCCTGATATGACCACAATTATCACCACAACTAGCATGATTGCCACCATTATCATCACCCACTGCCATTCTCACTACTGTTGCTACTATTACATCGACCTCTTTTCCATCACTACTACCATTTTCGCCATCACCATAGATAGTCTGGCATCACTGCAACTAATTTTACCATCACTATTACTATTTCCATCATCACTTCTATAATTTTTGTCATCTCAGATGCAGTACACCAGCCATCACCATTCTGATAATTAATTCTACTATCACATCGACTATCCTACCATCACTGCTACCATTTGTACTACCATCTCTCCTACCATCCCTGCCATAACTGCCACGAATTCTACCATAACTACTACTATTTCTACTATCACTACTGCCACCACTGCCCCCACCAGCCAGCTCGTCCATCACAGCACTCTCTTACCTTTTTGTAGTCCTCTGGCGTCTCTAGCGGAACCACCAAACAAAAGTCCAGCCAAGACTTCCTGTGGTCACCCCCTTGCTATCCCTGTGCGTCCCTGGCTAGCCCATGGACGTCCCTAGCTCCCCACTCCACCCAGTCCACCCTGTCTTTCCATCCCATTCACCTCATTCCACCAGTACCCACCCCACTTCACCCCACGCCACCCAACCATTCCTCAGTCCGCACTACCCTACCTCCCCCTCTTTTCTCCTCTTCCCATCTCACCCCACTCCATTCCACCTCACTCCTCCCCCACCTCACCCAACCTACTCTGTCCCTCTCAGTCTCGTTCACCTAACCACATCCCTGCCCTTCCCAACTCACCCCATACCAAACCATTCCTTCCCTTCCCTCTCCTTCCATCCCCTCCCCATATCACCCCAATCCTTCCTCACCCAACCTCACCCCATCCACCCAACCAACCTTCCCCCATTCCACCCCCAGGCCACCCCCACCCCAGCCCATACATCTTGAGGGAAACAAAAGCGGAGAGGGAGCGGAGGCAGTGAGTAGTTCTGAGGTTCCTTCCGGGTAGGGCAGAAGGGAGGGTCAAGCCGCGATGTTAAACCTTGAATGTCAGCGTTGGTCAGTCAGTCAGTCAGTCAGTCCGCCATCAGTCAGTCCTTTCTCATTTTACCTAAATCTCCCTTTCCATGGTTATTTATTACAATTCTCTTACGGGTCTTTTTATTGTTCTATCTGTACTAAATTGTGAGTTATTATTCCTCGATCAGATTCCTATAACTGCTTTAATTATTACTTCATTTCAGACCGAGGGCCACACGCTCCTTGGCTACATAGATTTAGTAACATCTCTTCCTCAGCATTGATTTTGCCTGACACACATTAATATTGTCTCGTCTGCTGTTGTAATTTTATAAAGGGATACTAAATACATGCAACAGGATAGTTTAGGTGTGTCTGTGGAAACAAATCGCAAAGGGAGAGGTGCTGCGGAGCCTCCTAAGCTACGTAGACTAATGGGACTCTAACCCACACAACTTCCTCAGTAGTTACATTGTTAAGTCATCACCCACACCGTTCTCCATGGCCCCTCACCAACTCTCTCTCTCTCTCTCTCTCTCTCGCCACAACCAGTCCCACAACCCCTCCCTCATTTATCACACTGTTTGTCATCACAGCTCAGAAGTAAAGACAAAAAAACTTCCCTCCAGCAGTCCACACTCTCCACAACTCCTCTCGTCCGCGTGATGCCCCTCTCACACTGCCCTTTTCTCTTGGCCTTCTCTTATGGCTATATCTGCGACCCATTCACTCTGATGACACATTTCTTGTTTAAATCGTACAAACACCAGATTTTATTCGCATTTTTACTACATATATCTCTACAACACTAAAGAAATGGTCAAGCAGCAACAAGGATGAAATCAAAGACGTTATTGTATGAAAGTAGTCCATGTCGGAGGTGCCTAGCAGTTACAAGATCCGTAAAGTTAGCGAGTGTTGGTTGGGAGAGGAAGGAAGGAGTAAAAGACTGTGTGAATGAGAGACTTAAGAAAGAGGTTCAGGGCAGTGTGAGAAAGAGATGAATGGTTTTAAGATGTTAGTGAATGTGAGATGTTGGAGAAGTGGAAAGAAAAAGAGCGAGTATAGATTAGAGAGAGAGAGAGAGAGAGAGAGAGAGGGAGAGAGAGAGAGGGGACACCTTTATAGTGTGAAAGTGTGCAAAGAAAAATGTAAGGTGTGGGTTTGAAGAGCTAGTTAAGTCGAGTGATAAAAGAGTAAGAAAGAGGTGAAGCAAACGTGGCAGAGGGTTAAGGAAAAGTGTCCGAGGAAGAGCAAGTTATGAGGAAAGTGGAAAAGAGAAATCATCGATGCAAGACAGTGGGAAGGAAAGATGTGAGTGAAGTAAGAATCCACGCGAGAGAAAAACTGTGAAGCAAGTGTGTGTCTGGAAATGAAAAGTGATGGATGACTGTAAGTGTGAGGAAAGAGGGAAACAAGAATATTAGAGTGTGAGAAAAAAATGATGTCCAGGAGTGAAAGACTGGAGCACAGGAAAAAAAAAAAAGAAGAATGAAGAAAAAGAGTGAATCACAAGTTTAGATGAGCAAAAAGAATGAAGACAGAAAGCCCCAAGAATGAGAAAAGTGTGAATAAATAGTGGGGATGTTCCGTCACTCTTCCGACTGTGTGTGTGTGTGTGTGGAGAGAGAGAGAGAGAGAGAGAGAGAGAGAGAGGTTGGGGGGGAAGAGAGATGTCAGACAGAGAAGTATTATCGTGTGTGTCAGGGGTGTAAGGACGAACCAGGCAGGAGGCAGTGAGAGAAAGGACGCAGGCAGTGTGAAGTAGGAAAGTGTGATAGTGTGAGGCAGAGTTCCTAGGTCGTTGAGGAGGGAGTGCGGAATGTGAAGGCAGTGTGAGGAAGGAAAGTGTGACTGCGAAGTAAAGATCCTTGGTCGCGAAGCATGAGAAAGTGTGCATAGACTGAGGTATGAGTAAAAGTTGTGGACTTACTAAGAAGGCAGTGTGAGGAAAGAAAGTGTGACTGAAGTAGTGATCCTTGGTAGTGATGGAGGGAGGAGTGTACGTCGATGGAGCGCTAGTATGAGTGAGACAGTATGAATAAAGTTTGTGGATATCCTTTACAATAATATATTATGGGTACACCAACATTAATGAAAAGTATGAAAGCGTGAGCCACAGATCCATTGCAGTGCCATTGTCGTGGGAGGCGAAGTGCAAAGTATGTGTCTAGTATGAGTGAGGCTGTTTGGCAGTATGTGGAATGGTTGTAGAGTGACTGAGTAAATCTTGCCTGCTAGGAAGTGTGATAGTGTGAAACAAAGGTCCGTGATTGATCTTGAGGGAGGAAGTGTGTGTGTGTGTGTGTGTGTGTGTGTGTGTGTGTGTGTGTGTGTGTGTTTGTGTGTGTGTGTTAAGGAATTATTAGTGTAAGTAAGCTGTAGTTAAGGAATTAGTAGTGTAAGTAAGCTGTAGTGTGAGTTAAGGGAGTGGTATGGTGAGATGAGAGAACAGTAGTATGAGATAAGGATGCAGCAGTATGAGTTGAGGAAATGGAAGTGTGAATTAAGGGAACCCAGTTATGAATTCAGTAAGTATCAGTCAGTTAACCGATTCAGGAAGTGTACAATCTTACCACTTTTATTCTAGGTCATGTTTTTCCCCATAGAAGAGGTTCTCAGTCCTCTGGCGGTTAGCAGAATGGTAGTGTAAGCAGAACGTGTCTAGGAAAATGAACTGTATTGTCTGTACTCGGTTTGTTTTCATCTGACAGAACTGGGCCAATCCTACAACTTGAATACTGTTGAATGGCTGTATGAAATTCGTCAGTCTTTGGTTGTGAGGTACAAACGTATCTCCTTGGCTGCTAGCGAAATCGACCTTCTAGTCTGACTACATATGACCATCAACTGAGCTGAGAGAGGGTAGGAATCTTTGTAAGGCTAGAACAAACACGCGATGCTAGTGAGTTAAGTGTGTCTGCCAATGTGATTTAAGGTTGTTTTAGTGTGTTATGAGCAGTGGTGGTGTGAGGGAATGGGTGGCATATGAGGGCAGGTGTAAGTGTAGGTGTAAGGAGGTGAGGTCTAGGTGTAGGGAGGTGAGATCTACTTGTAGGGAGGTGTAGATGTAGGTGCAACAAGAGAGAAGTATTGGGGGACATGAAGAAGGCAGGTGTAGGTGTAGGGATGGGGAGGTGTTGATGCAGGGAGAGAAAGGTGTGTGCAGGACATAAGAAGGCAGGTGGAGGTGTAGGTGTAAGTGTAGGGAGAGAAAATTGTGGGGGACATGAAGAGGGCAGGTGGAGGTGTAGGTGTAGGGAGAGAAAGATGTGGGGAAGACATGAAGAGGGCAGGTTTAGGTGTAGGTGTAGGTGTAAGGAAGGAGAGATGTGGGAAGGACATAAGAGGGCAGGTGGTGGTGTAGGTGTAGGTGTACAGTAGGTGTTAGGAGGGAGAGGTGTAGTAAGGACATAGAGGGCAGGTGGAGGTGGAGGTGTAGGTGTAGGGAGGGCGAGATGTGAGAAGGACATAAGAGGGCAGGTGGTGGTGTAGGTGTAGGTGTAGGTGTGGGGAGGGGGAGGTGTGGGAAGGACATAAGAGGGCAGGTGGTGGTGTAGGTGTAGGGAGGGGGAGGTGTGGGAAGGACATAAGAGGGCAGGTGGTGGTGTAGGTGTAGGTGTAGGTGTAGGGAGGGGGAGGTGTGGACAGTGAGGGCATGAGGCCACACCCGGGCGACATATATTATCTGTCTGGGCGTGGACATTGCTCATCCCCCCAGGACGAGAACCTCATCACAGGAGGTGACTGCTGCCGCCGCCACCTCCACACCGCCACCACACCGCCAACGTTATAGTCCAACATCCACAAGATTTCACACAATTTCACTTTTATTGAATCTTTGCAGTTGTGGCTAAATATTCTGTTGGATTGTGTTATTAAGTCAGGCACTGTACACAAAGCTAAGGCAATGGGTAAAACAGCCTACAACATCAAAAGCTAAAGCAAACGATACAAATATAACTTAATCTAACCTAACCTAACAAAACTTTACCTAATGCAAGAGTAAGTTAATTTTTTAGGGATTTTACACACTGCTTGCTTATCAGGTAATATAATGTCTGATTTTACATTTTGCTCAGGACATTGATATATAGAGGGACTTGAACTTCTTAATGCAGTCCTCTAAATTCCACGTTCACAGATACACATTAAAGATGTAAATGGTTTTATATCCTAAATTAGTGACATAGTTATGATATTGTAGTAGAGGATAATTTAGTGGCAAGTCGTTTTCTCGATATCCATAAGTGTTTCTTTTTATGAAGGCAGAGGCACACTATAGTCTTTCTCCTATAAGTGTTCGCATATACCCATCATACACATGCCTGACAGATTCACAGGACTTTAGCTGGTTTTAGTTATAGGAAAACTAGCTAGTCGAATAATTTGTTTACCCGAAAGCCTGTCTGTCGAGGAAGTTAAGTGTGAGCGAGTGTGAAGTGTGTGAGTCGCGATTATGGTGCAGTTCCTTTTGTTCCGGATTGCTGCAGTCTGGAGCTGTGGCGTGACAGGGACCTGGCCGCGGGTTGGCTGTGATGGTAGGTGCGTTAAGAGGTAGAGAGGACCTGGATGCGAGTGTGCAATGTATATGTGAGTAATGCGAGAAATGATTATGAAATGTGTGTGTGTGTGTGTGTGTGTGTGTGTGTGTGTGCGTGTGTGTGTGTGGCAGCAGTAGAACGCTTAATAGGAGAATGTAAAAAGATGTTACTGAAGAGGGATGCCTTCCCGTGGTGGCACCGACTTAACAGGGTAGATCCACTGCTATCTTATACAAATATCCTTAAACTCCTTCCTTATCCCCAAATGGATGATGTTGGACTGCGGAAAAGGGCAACTCCAGCCTGCAGTCCACCGGGTTCAGGTTCATGTAACCTTGGGAGCACAATAACATAACAGCGACAAGATTTAAGGAAAGGTATATAATGGAATGCGAAGGGATTTACCTGTACATGTAGCTGTGAAGACAATTTTACTCTAGTCCTTCAATTCTTACGTTCAGTCAGGTGTTTCTCTTCCTCACATCCACCATAATTACCTTTCCAATCTCCTCCTAAATGCTCTTATTATCGCTACCCAAAGCCGTTGTGTTTATCTTCTCTTTATTGATTTTTCGTATCTTGATGTTTTACGGACGTGACCCCAGACAACAAATTGGGTACATGTCTTAGTTAAGGTGGCCCGTTAACCTCTTAGGGATGAATGACGTCTTTTTATATATTTCTAGTTGCCTACAGTAACTTTTATTTAGCACTGGGGGAAGGGGAGACTTCTAGTAATGAGGGACTCGATCAAAGCTTCATATAACCCTTCCATTTCAAGATTTCCCTCTCTACCTTAGTAATATCGCCTGGAGGCAGCAATAATAAAATATGAGCCGTCTTGGAGTCGAAGGTTTAAATATGATGCAGTGTTTTCCCTTTTGTTTAACGCACAGACCACGAGAGTCCAGTGCTTTGCTGAATAAAATCGTCTGACCGTAGCAAAAATACACCTAGGTCGATGTGATTTCCGTCCTAGTCAGAAGGTTGATTATTGCGGTACATATATACATAACTCTACGGCTATGTCACCGCAAGATTACCGTCAAAACCTCGGCTTTCTTCCCCGAGCCCTGAAACTATGAAACTAGCCTTATGTCGACCTTTTTACTAGTATCTATTGACTTTGTTCCGTAGAATTGTTACAGGATTTCTCTCTCTCTCTCTCTCTCTCTCTCTCTCTCTCTCTCATTACCCTCTATAGTCGGGAAACAGAGCCAGCGTAATTCATGAAGTGAGTGAAAATCCAAGACCTCCCAGAAAAACCTTTAGTGGGACTGGCTGGGTTGGTGTGTGGGTGGGATGGGTCTCAGGTTTGCACGGACAGAGGGATTCCGCTGGAGAAGGATGCTGTCTTTACGGCCGGATGACCATTCCAGTGAGGGAGGGCCGCTCTGTGTTACGGCCGTGGGGGAAGGAACGGGGGATTGTGTGTGTGTGTGTGTGTGTGTGTGTGTGTGTGTGTGTGTGTGTGTGTGTGTGTGTGTGTGTGTGTGTGAGAGAGAGAGAGAGAGAGAGAGAGAGAGAGAGAGATTGTTAGAAGAGGAACAAGAGGGGACGGAAAGCAAAGACAAGTATCGACGGTTAAGGAAGCTCCCAAACACCTCTTCCTTAGCTATTTATTTTTGAATATGACTGCTTAATATCTTTTTGTACGTTATTAATGCAAACTGTGGCGATATTGGAAGGATTCACGTAACACAGAAGAGAACAGAAAGGTGTAATAGGCAAAATAAATCGCTTAGGAAAAGGTGTTAGGGAACTTCTTGGTCCGACGAGAATACGGGCCAAGGAGAGAGAGAATGGTAGGTGAGACAGTAGATGAGAGGGCAGGTGAGGGTTAATTAAGATACCTGGATATTGGTAAAGACATAAGGTAAATTAGTGAGGGAGAAGGTGATGTAAGAGGAGGGCAGATGGGCAGGGAAAGGAAACATGAGTATATTGAGAGAGATGATATGGTGGGTTTTGACGGAGAGACCAGGGTGAAAAACATCATAGAATACTAGAGATACAGGGAAAAAAATACTGTTAACTCTCTCGCTCTCTCTCTCTCTCTCTCTCTCTCTCTCACACACACACACACACACACACACACACACACACACACACGACTCAGCAACAAAAAAAGATCCAACAAGACACACTGAGGAAAAAGGGGGGAGCCACAGTCTTTCTCCTTACTCTCTGGGGTAGATGTGAGAATTAGGGGTGGCCCGGGTCACTCTCCAGGGGTCAGACGTGCTGGGGTGAGACGGGGGTGTGGGGTGATGAAAGGAGTCTTGCAGGGGTGAGACGGGTGTGAGGGTGATAAGAGGAGACGTGCTGGGGTGAGACGGGGGTGTGGGTGATGAGAGACGAGCACACTTGAGGCCCTGGGCAGATAGACAGACAGATGGGTGCTGATCGTTTTGTGTCGTATTAAATCGTGTTTTGGTTGGGTTTGGAGGCTGATTGACACTTTTTTATTTTGCACATTGGCCTTTGATCTTCCCTTCTGTTTAATCTGTTTCTCTTTAATATTGATTTGGTTCTTACAAAATGTCACGCAAGAACAATACCTTGACCTGTGCTAAAATTAACAAAACTTTTTTTTTTTTTACTCTAACTTGGTCTAAAACTGCCATCTCTTCAGCTTGAATACTTAGTTGGAACATTAGGTTAAGACTAGAATATGATGCTAGTAACGAAGAAGTACCACGGAAAGGACGTAGAGCCGTAGTAGTTTTTTTTCTGTCACTGAACTACGCGATATAAGCTACAAAAGGACAAAAACCTGGGCCAAGTTAACGTGAAGGAACTATAGCAAGGAAGAGTTGACAGGGAGTCTCCTTAAACTACGAGAAAACGTGCCCTTGTGACCTTAGGACCCTTATTCTCGTTGGGTAAGGAGGCTTCCTAGCACCTCCTCCTTAGCGATTCATTTTTGGATATGGCTGGTTGATATCCTTAAAGTGTGTGTGTGTGTGTGTGTGTGTGTGTGTGTGTGTGTGTGTGTGAGGGAGGAAAAGGTAGGAAAAGGAGGGAGAGAAAAGAGGAGGAAAGACAGAGGAAAGACGGTGAGGAGGGGGAGGGAAGGGAGGTCAGGTAGGCCAGGAATCTCTAATGCCTCGCTGGTGGATGCCGTGGCTTTTAGTTGAAGTGACTCCCTGCCGCTAATCCCTAACCCTCACCCTCACCTCCACCGCACCAGATAGCACGTGCCGGAGAGAGGAGGAGGAGGAGGAGGAGGAGGAGAGGTAGAGGAGAGGGTAGGTAGAGGTGGAGGGATAGAGGAGATAGTAGGTGGAAAAGGAGGAGGAGGAGAGGGTAGGTGGAGGAAGATGAGGAGAGGGAAGGTGGAGGAGTAGTAGTAGGAGGAGGAGAAGAGGTAGAGGGGAAGTGTTGGAACAATAACAAGGATACGAGGAGGAGAGAGCCTTGTGTGTATTGAAGATTTGAGACGAGAGCTGAAATTGAAAGAGTAGGAGGAGGAAGAAGAGGAAGAGGAGGAGTAGGAGGAGAAGGAGGAGAAGGAGTAGGAGGAGGAGGAGGAGGAGGAGAGGTAGAAGAAAACCGAGGAAGAGACGGAGGCCCTGTGTGTCGGGATTATAGACCAGGATTAAAATTTCAGTGCCTGAAGGAGGGACTGAAGGAGGAGGAGGAGGAGGAGGAGGAAAAGGAAAAGGAGGAGGAGGAGGGAGAGAGACAGTAAATGACGATGGAAGAGGAGGGGGTCGGTAGAAGATGAAGAGGAAAAGGGTTGGGAGAAGGATAAGAGGAGGAAGAAGAAGCTTTGTGTGTATGTGTGTTGGGGATTATAGACGAAGATTAAAATTTCAGGAGTAGGAATGGCCGAGGATGAGAAGGAGAAGGAGAAGGAGGAGGAGAAGGAAAGAAGCTGGAAGGGGAAGAAAAAAGAGGGGGGAGGAGGAAGAAGCTGTGTGTGTGTCGAGGATTATAGACGAAGATTAAAATTTCAGTATAGCCCTCCTTCCCCCCTTCTTCCTGCCCCCCTTCACGACCGCCGCGACCAACTTCCCAGACATAATCATTTAAGAAGTTCCTGGGCTTAAAAAAATGAAGCTGCTTCCCAGATTTGGAGTAAGGAATTTCCGCGGTATCAATATACTCAGGGCGGATTTTTTCTCTTTTTTTCTGTGCTTTATTTTAGTTATATATTTTTCCCTTTCCAGCCTGGGGAGCCGTGTACTTTCACATTAAATTATCATCGTCTTTTCCCAACCTTAATTCCCTTCTAGGAGATGAGACGAGGCAGGATCTAGATAGACGCAAGAAAAAGAAAGCACAAAAGTAGAGGAATTATTAAGAATTGAACTGACCACAGATAAGTTGTTGAAGAGTACAAGTAATGTAACACGAAATAAGAGGATAAATTAAAGGATAATATTACAGCTTTGTTGTAAATACCACACCTAGGATAGAATAATTTATACCTGTGGTACGCCAGTACTGATGATGATGATGATGATTGATGATGATGGTGATGAGAATGAACGTTCCTGATTAATGATGGTGATGATGATGATGGTGATGATGGTGATAATGGTGGTGATGATGGTGATGGTGATACTGGTGGTGATAATGATGATGGTGATACTGGTGATGATGGTGATGATTAAGTTTAATGTCCGTGCCGTGCCTCACATATGTATCCAGTAAGGCTTGGGGGAGCTGGGGAGAGGGGGATCTGAGGTATGGAGGGGTGGGGGAGGGGAGCGGAGATATGGGGTTGGGGATATGTTTGGAGTGAGGAGGGCATATGGGGAGCCGAGGGGAGTGGTGGAGGGGAGCTGATGTAGGGGGTTCGGGATTGCCTAAAATGTGATCGATCATGGTAGGGACGAGTATGAGTTAGAGCTGTTTATTTATTATTATTATTATTATTATTATCGTTGTTGTTGCTCCTACTTCAACTACAACTTTACTACTACTACTACTACTACTACTACGACTATTATTATTATTATTATTATTATTATTATTACGTTTGGATCTTGATGGCTGGCCAGAGAAATCCATCAAACAGTGCTTTACCTTCCTCTTCCATGCATTCCGATCATTTTTCGCTGAGATGACGTTATATGCCCTATTCGTGTTACCTCAGTATGACTTTATTCACTTCTCAAGAGACCTCTGCCACTGAAAAGGCTAGAAACGATCTCCATTAACCCTCAGTATTAGAACGTCTTGTACATTTTACAGTTTGTGCCAGCATTCAACTCTGCTCAAGAGGGAACCCAAGAAACGCTGGAGTTAACTTTCTGTCTATTGACCCCGTCGCTTCGTCGTCCTGTATGCTCATCCGTGTTCCTTTTCTGATACTACTGTCATTCCTCTCCTGTCTACTGCTGTCATTCCTCTCCTTCTATCTACTGCTGTCATTCCTCTCCTCCTGTCTACTGCTGTCATTCCTCTCCTCCTGTCTACTGCTGTCATTCCTCTCCTCCTGTCTACTGCTGTCATTCCTCTCCTCCTGTCTACTGCTGTCGTTCCTCTCCTCCTGTCTGCTACTGTTATTCCACTCCTCCAGTCTACTGTTGTTATTCCTCTCCTCTTGTCTACTGCTGTCATCTCTTCGTGTTAGGCTTTTGCACCTATCTTTTTCATCGCTTCCAGACCTTCCCTCATTCACCTCTGACACCTTCCCTTCATATAGCCACCCCGTTCACCTTCTCCCTTTCCCTCCGGCCCCTCTCTGTTTCCCTCCATTCCCTCCAAATCTCCCCTCCTTTACCAACCACACCTTCTCCCCATGTACACCCTTCCCTCAGTCATCTCCCTCTCTCCCCACTCTTTCCCTCTGAAACCTTTCCTCTCCCCTCCAAACGCCGTAAGAGTACCTGATAATACCGATAAGACAATTCCCGTAGTATCTTTCAAATGTGCCTCGTTGCATGGGTGAGTTTTTAGGAGTCTTTTCATGCGCTACCCGACTGTCTGTTTAGTGAGGCTCTCAGACGGTGCCGTGATTGTTCCCTGGCTCTACTTCCAGCCGCTCAAAAGTCATATTAATAGAGGCGGCGGCATCCCAGACGATCGTTAGCGCCAAGGAAGAAGCGGCTACGAGGCCCGCTGAGGTTTGCAACGCGAGGATCCACATTTTTCGTCACCATGGGGATCTAGTTTTTTGTCGTGCTGCGACCTGGATTCACAAACAAGCTTAGATTCTGTTCCCTGTTGTGGTTCGTTTTCATTAATGGGCTAAGGATGGAGGATATACAAACTGCAACAAGAGAATCTAGATATTTGTCAACATAAGGAGCTAGTTTTGTGTCGTGCTGCTGCCAACATTGACGAAAAGATTCACGGTCCATTCTCTGTTGCAAGTATGATGTATTTCCCTGTTGTAAGCATGTGATGTATTTTCGAGAGTATAATTTGTCATCATGGGAAGGGTGAGGTAAGTAAAGTGGAGGGTCTTCATAAGTGTTCATTAGGATTTTTTTTTTTCTGTCGTACCCCGGTGTAGCTCCACTGACAAGCTTAACATCCATTCCCCACTGTAAGTATGATCTGTTTTGGAAGGATGAGGAATGGAGGGTTCAGAGCCTTCCTAGGTCTGTTGCTGTTTGTGGAATTAAAGATCTTATTCACGAAGGGGGCTTGAGGGTATACAAAAAAAAATTAAAATGCATTCTTCCCTTTGTATTACTTATTTTTGTGGGAAAGAAGAGAAATAAATGATACATAGTCTTCCTAAGTTTACTGTTCTTCATGGAAAAAACAACATTAATTTCAACGGGAACTTCGTGGCTAGTTTGTGAATTTCCGGCCATACTTTATTTTTATATTTCTTTAATGGAGGATCCAGTTTTTTGTGGTGGTGTGGCTGGAGTAGTGTGAGGGTTCGACTTTTTCATACATTTGGCGGCGCATTTGTGATACCCGAGATTATGCTCGTAATCTCCCCGGGCAAGTTAGGATGGCCGCCGCTAAAGGCCTCAGTTTTAAGCTCGGTTGTGGCCTGGGATGTCTTTTCAACTTTTTCTCTTGCCATCTCCTGACGATTTAATTTAGCCTAGGATAGATTTTTTGAGGAGGAGGGTTAGGTATAGCCTTAGTAAACGTTTTCCGTGCCAAACCTCTTCTAAGTTCAGTACCGTCTAGTAGGAACTGGAATAAAACAAAAATGTACATCACCCGGCTTTCTGGGATTAAACTCGGTGTGAGGCCGCTGCTAATACGCCCTGAAGATGCGGGTCGTGATGCCCGTAAGCGAAAATCTCCCTCCACTGGGTCCTTATGGCCTCCTCGGGGCCGCCTGGACGAAAATTTTGTCTTCATATCGTTAATGTGGTGGTGCTCGCTTGATTAGCCTCGGAATGACCGCCGAAGGGGATGGAACAAATTTCCCTAATGACATACTTACAGTGCCCGCCGTTATAATCACGTCTCTCATTTTCCCAGGCTGGAAATTTTTGCTAACTCATCGTAACTGCGAGGGAAGGTAGTAGTAATTCTGGGATATTAAAATTTGAAGGTTTCGATTACATCTTATTTCTTGTTTAAGGTAAAATTTGATTTCTTCTTTAAAACCCCTTCACGGCGATGCCTTATTAGTGTATTTTATTTGTTAACTTCCACACGAGTTTATTCAGTTGAGGAAAAGCCTGTCGTACTGAAGGGGTTAGGGAAGAAATATATCTTTTAAATATTAATATACATATCTACATACATGTATAAACATTGTAAATGCTGTATCTCTATAATTAGGTTACCTGTGTGTGTGTGTGTGTGTGTGTGTGTGTGATCTTGAACTCTTAATAGGCCTATTGTAATTTTATTATCACTTGTCAAAGTTGCTTTTACCTGTATTTACAAACGCCACATGTTTTTTCTTCCCAACAGGTAAGTTTGCTGTCCTGTTTGGCTGGGTCGAGTGGTGGTAAGTACTGCTCGCTGATAATCCCTGGTTATATCTGTCAGTCTGTCTGTTTGTCTGTCTGTATATATGCATTTCCCAGTACAGTCGTTCTTCTTGTCTTTCTTCCCATCAACTTGTCCTCAGGATTCTCACACTTTTGACTAATTCCATTTCACACTTTTCCTGTCATCTAAAACCCTGAATCACATTTCTTTCCTTTTTTTTCTTTCCTTCTTTCATTTCCTTTTTTTTTTTTTTTTTTTTTTTTCATGGCGGTGAGCCCTCTTACTCAGTATCTCTCAGTCAGCCTTCTCCCTTCTAACTCCGGTTCTGTCAGGATTTTCGCCTATTTTACCAACTTCCTTCAAACTCTCATCCTGTCATCTCAGACCTCGAGTCACACATCCTCCTCTTATCCAGTGCCAGCAGTCAATCCTCTCGCTCAGTTCTTGTCAGTCTCCTCTCATCCATCCTCAGTTGTCACCCAGTTTTTTTTACATATTTGACCAACTCTATCTCACCCTATTCCTCCGATCCTGAATCTGGGAACAGATTTTTTCTTCATTTTTCGTTTCCCCTTATCTATTTGTCTTTTTTATGCAGTGCCAGCAGTCAGTTCTGTCTTTTAGTTACCCTCAGTCAGCCTCTTATTTCCCCCCCCCCCTATCTCCAGCCGTCATTCTTGATTTTCACACGTTTAACTCCATCTCGCCCCTATCCTCTAACCTTTAGACTGAAATTCTTACCAGTCAGTGTCTCTCTCTCTTATCTCCAATTACCTCATTTCACGCTTCTCCAGTGATCTCGAGCCCTGAAACACTTTATTTTTATTTTATCATGTTTTATATTCTTGATTTTCACGTATTTCATCAACTTTCCCTTGCATTTAGCCTGTGAATTTCAACCCCAAACCTCGCTTTTTAGCTTTCCCGGACTTCACACCAGTAAGGATTCATCTCAGCCAGGTATTCTTTCAGTGCCCTCGTCTCCATTCCTGTGTTAATACTTAATCACGTATTTGATCAATTTCTGGTCGTTTTTGTCGTGTGAGTTTCAGCCTTCAGACTCATTTCCTTTTTTTATTTTTGGAAGGTATATATCCTGATAGTCGGTCTCACAGTCAATTTCTGTCAGTTGAATTCCTAGCCCCATTCACTTTGTATGTGCCCTGACTTTTCACGTGTCTGACCAACTATTTCTCAATTACCCTGGATGTCTTGTGATCTCCAGCCCTCTCTCGCACTTAATATGCTTTCCTGGTCAAAAGTAGTTATTGTTCTCAGTATTTTTGGTCATATCTCCTCTCTATTCACATGATTTTTGTTCGAAACTTTAATTTTTATTTATGTTATGTATGCAGTGAAAAAATAGTTATTTCCCACACAGTTCCAGTCAGTCATTTGCCTCGTCTCCGCCCCTTGCCTTACATTCTAGATTATCACACAGCTGACGTTCTTTTACTCGTGTCGTCAAAATATAACACTCATATTTTATTCCCAATTCATAACCAGGAGTGTTTTCATTCCTTTGGTTCCAGTCAGTCATTGCTCACCTGCCGGTACCTATTCTCTGGTTGTCCCTGTTATACCTTTTTATTGTTATTTTTATGCTCAAACCATAAAACCATTCACATTTTCCTATAGACGCACTTCCAAGAGTCATTCCTTGCACTGATTTCCTCTGTCATTCCTGTCCCCTCGTTCCTTTGTATCAAACATATCACCATTTTTGTATTATTCTCATTCAATTTGATTTTATTCCTGGAGACACTGGCAAAACTGATCCTTACACTCAGTTCCTCAGTCCTTCCTTTCGTTTCTGTTTTCAGGTTTTCACATGTTCGACCATCAGTTCCTTATTCTTAATCACTGAATCTTTATATATCTTTTTACATTTTATTTTTATTCTTTGTGTTTTATTTGCCACATTTTTTTTTTCATCACATTTTTAATTTACTTTCTCCGTGAAGTGGCAGGAACTATTTCTCGCAGTCAGATACTAAGGCATTCATCTCGTTTTTATTTAACTGTTTTCATACATTCATTCATCTGACTGTTCTTATCACAGTGTTTGCAACCTTCTTTTTCCTTCTTCCTTTCTGACTGGCAAGTGTCATTCTTCTTCTCAGTTCTTCACAGTCATTCTTCATGTCGCGATAATTGAGTCGTAAGTATTGCTAGATATGGAGGAGCTGGTCCCATGGCACCTGAGATCGAATCCAGGTGAGGGCAGCTGGCACCACGTTAGTCAGGTGTCCATCCATCCCTTGTGAATTTTCCAGCAAAATGAGTACCCAGAGTAACACCAAGGGGAGGTAGTTGTAACGGATGACGCAGTGGCCTTGTACCCGAGGACTGTGGGTAAAACACTCGCCACAAGCTGAAACGAGATGGGCAAGCTACAGTAAGTGCCTCGTAACTCTGCCTCCATCTTCACCTTTTACCTCTCGTCTCTGTCTCGTGGTGTTCACTTACTCTGTTCTCCTCTCTATCCCGTGGTTTTCACATACTCTACCATTTTTCATCTATCCCCTGCTTTTCACACATCCTACTATTTTTCCATTATTCTCAGCCACAGAATTCGAAACTCATATATTTTTCCTTTGGTCGCGATGTCAAGTCATCCCTCACACTCAGTTCCTCCGTCATTCCTCTCGCCTCCATCCCCCACGTGTCCATTATTCTTAGCCACAGAATTTGACTCATATATATATATTTTTTTCATCTTCTGGATTCGACGGCATCCAATTCGTGAGCTTCAGTCTCCTCGTCGTCGCCTCTGTCTCGTGGCCTCCCAAGCGACCAGTGCCAATCTCTCACCTAGATCCATCGCCTCGCTCTTCTTTCTTCCTCTCCCCCTCCTCCTCCTCCTTCCCTCTCTCATACTTCTCTCCCTCCCGTTCCTGCCTGTTTCTTCTTTCTTCCTCTGATACCTCACACTTTCTTCTTTTAGCTGATACTCCTCTTCCTTCTCTCCTTCCTGTCTCTCCCTCGTACTTCCTCCCTTTTGCTAATCTTTCTCTCCAGTTCTTCCTTTTTACCCTTATACTTCATCTTCCACTCCACTCATTGATACTTCCCATCTTCCCCTTTCTCCTCCCCCCTGATACTTTTTCCCTTCCTCTTTCCTCTCCCCAGTCTCTGTCTTCGTTCCTTGTACATGCTTCTCTTCTTTCCCTGTTTCTTTCACTCCCTTTGCCTCTCTTTCTCTGTTCCTTTTTCTCTCCTTGCACTCTTTGTTTCCCATATTCCTCTTCTCCTTTTACATGCTTCTCCTTCTTCTTCCCTCTTCCCTGTCCTCCGTTGCCCCTCTCCACGTGCTCCTTCTCCCCTTCCCTCCTCTTCACCTTCTTCTCCTCTTTCCCTGCTCCTCTTCCAGCCCTTGTTCTTACCTTCCTTCCTCCTACTCCTTGCTCCTGTCACTGCCTTTGATACTGCTTCCTCCTGCTCTTTATCCTATTATTGCTTCTGCTTCTTTAACTGACATTTCTACCTCCCCTGCTGCTGTTGCTACTCTTACTTTTTGCATTCCCCTCATGATACTGCTTTTTCTATGCATTCAACTTCTCTTCTGCTTCTTCTACCACTTCACTTACATTTTCCTGTTACTCCTTTTTTCCACTGCTTTCCCTTTTTTGTTCTTCTGCATTTGCTACTCCTCGTCCTACTCCTTTTTCCGGTCTTCCTCATCTTCCTACTCCTCTACTATTTCAACTCTTTCTCTTGCTGGTTCTGGTCCATCTCCTGCTTTATTGTTCCCTCTACTGTTCCTTGGGCTACTACTTTTCACTTCCTCCTCTTCCTCGTCCTCCTCATGCTTCTCGTCCATTATTTCTTTCCTTCCTCCTTGTCTGCATCCTCCTTCCCCCTTTACCTCTCCTCCTCCTCCTCCTCCTCCTCCTTCGCGGTGGTGGTGTTGGCAGGTTACTGAGAACGTGGGGCTACATCCTTCATTCTCATTCCCATTCCCTGGCTCTCTTTTCTCTGTCTCTTACTGTGTTTTCTATATATTTTCTTTTTGTCTTACACGCGCTTGCATACTTACATAAATCCTCATACATACTTACAGACTTAAATATGCACATATATTCTTCGGCACACACACACACACACACACACACACACACACACACACACACACACACACACACACACACACACACACACAAAACGTCGAGCAAAACATAACCCTTGCTCTAGCTTCGCGAACGCCGGTGCAGTTATTCACCAAGCTCTCCTATTTTCCTCTCTTGTTACTAGATTACATACCTGATACACTTTATACAGCCTGTCCGTATGTACGTCTAACTGCCTTTACCGATGCAGTATTTAATGTCCTATTGTTGATACCACCATGCTGTTGTGTTTTGCTTTAGAGGGGCTTTAGGAGGAGTTATATTTAGCCTTCTGTAACACCTTCACTAGTAGAGCCTTGTCCTGTGTTGAGAAAAATCGTCTGGTGGTACAAGAATGAAATACGAAAGTATGTCGCCGGGTTGAAGGGGTTAATCATGTCTTGGAGTCCTCAGGGAAGACAGAGAGGCACTAGCAAGGATTCTTTTCTCAGTGATAGGTGGTTGAGATGTCATTGGTAGTTCTCTTATTTACCTTACATTTCTCCAGTACTCATGGTCTTTCCTTTAATATGCCCAGTGGAATGAACTTCTACCCTATGCCTTACTTTTATTTTATTTATTTATTTATTTATTTATTTGCATAGTCATCTCAGGATCTTGACAGCAGCCTCCTTTGCTGTGATTTTACTTATACTCGTTTCCAAACCAAAAAGAACCTGTGGTGTGTGTGTGTGTGTGTGTGTGACGGTCTTTTCTTGTCCTGTCCCCAGCTAAAATCTTCCATGTACTATATCCGGGTGTTTGGCTAGGTATCTGAGGCACCTGCACATCATTAGTAATCAGCTTAATGTGGTGTTATGTTATTATAGTGTGGGGGGTAAACTGGACTTGATTGCCCACTTGGGGTTGTGACTTTGAGGTGCTGTTGTGTGAGGTATGGTAGTCTTTAGTGTGGTGTGATGTGGTGTGGCTATGTGTAGTGAGGCGTGGTGTGGCAGTGTGTAGTGTGGTGTGGTCAGAAAGTGTGTGATGTAGTTGTATGAGGTGTGGCATTGTGAGGTGTGGTATGGTTGTGTGAGGTGTGGCATTGTAAGGTGTGGTATGGTTGTGTGAGGTGTGGTGGTGTAAAGTGTGCTAGTGAGTGGTGTGGTACAGTGTGACTGTGAGTGGTGTAATATGGCGTAGTAGTGAATGGCGTGTTATGGTGTGGCAGTGAGTGGTGTGGTATGCTTTAGCAGTGAGTGGTTTGGTATGGTGTGGCAGTGATAATGTGGCAGTGTGAGATGTAGAATGCAGAGTGGCATGATGTGGCAGTGTGTGGTGTGGTATGGCGTGGTTTTGTGTGACTGTGTGAGGTGTGGTAGTGTGTAGAGCAGCGTGGTGTGGCAGCGAGTGGTGTGGCACGGTGTGGCAGTGATGGTGTGGTAGTGTGAGGTGTGGTGGTATGTCGAGCGACGTGATGTGGCGGTGAGTGGAGTGGTTTGGTGTGGTGTGGTGTGGTTGTGTGTGGCAGCGCGAGGTGTGGTAGTGTGTAGAGCAGCGTGGTGTGGCAGTGGGTGGTGTGGTATGGTGTGGCAGTGATGGTGTGGTAGTGTGAGGTATGGTAGTATGTAGAGCGACGTGATGTGGCGGTGAGTGGTGTGGTTGTGTGTGGCAGTGCGAGGTGTGGTACTGTGTAGAGCAGCGTGGTGTGGCATGTGTGATGGTATGAAGTGTGCCTGCGTGTGGTATGTCAGTGTGAGGTGTGTTAGTGTATAGTTTGGCAGCGACTGATGTGGTATGATGTAACTGTTGAGTGATTGTGTGAGGTGAGAAGTGTGGAATTGTAAGATTGGCAGTGAGAGAGAGAGAGAGAGAGAGAGAGAGAGAGAGAGAGAGAGAGAGTCAGAGAGAGAGAGAACCTATTCTGCACGTTTTAGCTTGAGAGAGGAGGGTTGGAGAGTGAAAGGGGATGAGGTGGACGGAAGGAAGAGGGTGGGGTGGAAGGGAAGCGGGAGATAAATGTGGAGGTAAGAGACGGAAAGCAATGAAAATATGAAGACAAAAACCTATCTGAATTTGATAATACATACCAAGTGCCTGCATATACTTCATAATATTCAGTCATTGGGTATTCAGTAATTATAAACATGCTGCATTGAAAAACGTGGTACATTTAAATCCCTAGCTTCATAAGGTGGGTTGCTGAGCGGCAGTAGCAGGGGAGGGTGGCGGGAGAGCAGTGGGATGGACGGGAGGGAGGATTGGTGATGCGGAGACAAAGGAGTTGGGGGTTCAGGGAGGTGTGGGGGTGGTTGAGGGATGTAGGGATGGGGGATGGTGATGGGAGGCAGGTAGGGGGATTGGAGGGAGTTGGGGGGGACGTGGATGGAGGAGAGTAGCAGGAGGTAGGTCGGTAGGGGGAATGGATGGGGGGTAGTGGGAGGTAGGGAGGGGGAAGGGATTGGGGGATGGATGGCGGCGGGTAGGGGCTGGTTGGGGGTACGTAAAATCTGGATGCCCGGGAAGAGATGGTCATCACTCTGGCTTTAGTTGTAGCCTAAATAAGCATTCCTAACAAGTGTACTGCTAATTCTTTCACTTCTTCCAGTATTATCTGAGGGCTTAATAATCCAAAAGATGTTATTGTGCGCCATACTTAGTGATGGAAGTGTAATTTGTGGGCTGCAATTAACGAGCGTAAATTAAGCGATCTGGCAACTTAAGGATGTGGAGGGGAACCTTATGTGACATGGTAAGGCGTGATATCTGTACTCAGTTAACATAAATGAAAATCAAGCATATTTTTATTCACTATTCATTCGTTTCCGTTGACAGATTTAAGGTAGACTATAATAGGGATGAAATTATGTGAATATAGAAGTAGGAAAAAATGGTGGTGCTCTTGTTTCTTACGGTTTATTGATTGAGATGAAAATAATTAATTGCCAACTCACGGGAAGCTCGAGCAGGTGTCTGAACTCCTGCCTGTCTGCTTCCGGGTAGAGGGACCGGCTCGCTGCTCGCGTCCAGTGTAATTGATGGACGTCCGTATTTTTTTCTGTTATTTTCGCGTTTGAAGAGGAGAAGAGGAATATTGGGAAGTCGAATCAAGAACTGAGTGGCTGGTAGTGACTGTGGAGGTGACATGGAAGAGGCCCAGGCGACGTAGAGGTTGTCATAAGGTGAGGAAGAAATACCACGTGGTTCTGCGCCATGATTTCTCCGGTTAAGTAGCCTCTCAAGCATCTATCCTCAGCGTTTTATCTTACATATTACTTCTTCATATTTTCTTTTGAGTTAAATACAGCCTTGCAGTATCGATGTAGTTTGTTTCAATATCAGAGACGAGAATATTAATGCACTGTATGGAGAGAGAGAGGTAAAAGGTGCTTGAGAGATTACTTAAGAGGGGACGGAATTATTTTATTGATCTGTAATTTTGTCGATATGGTAGTCAGGTATTTAATAAGTGAAGGAAGGAAATAACGAGATGTGATGGTGTTGTTAGTGCTGTAGGTAGTTAGGAGAGTGAAAAGAGTAGTTAGGTAGGTAGTTAACGATAAAGGAAGGGGTTTTATGTTGCCCTAATTGGTACATAGGTAGGTAGGTAGGTTGTTGAGTGAGGAATTGATGATGATGATGATGATGATGATGAGAAGGAAGAGGAGGAGGAGGTGAAGAAGTGATAATGATGACGAGGAGGAGGAGGAGGGTAATGACGTTTTTGATAATGGCGATGAAAATAATAATGATACTTTTAATTACTTACGATGACGGTGATAATGGCGATGAAAATAATAATGATACTTTTGATGATTGTAATGATGATGATGATGATATTCCTACTAACACTCCCCCATCTATCGACCTCTTTGACCCATTTCATTACCATCTAATGCCAATACATTCTTCTTCCTCCCTCCTCTCACTCACACCACGTCATTCTCTCTCTCTCTCTCTCTCTCTCTCTCTCTCTCTCTCTCAGTATTTCCTTTGTTCTTCTATCCTCATACACTCATTACTTACCTCTCTCTCTCTCTCTCTCTCTCTCTCTCTCTCTCTCTCTCTCTCTCTCTCTCACTCTCTCTCTCTCTCATAGTATTTCCTCCCTTTTTCTCTTCCTCTCTCCCATCTTAGCTCCCTATCTCTCCTTCCCACGCCTCTTGACATCCCCCTAATCCCCCTCTTCTTGCCACCCCCCACCCCCTCCCTCCTCCCTCTTTCCTCCTCCGCGTTACGTATCTCCATCTCTCCGATATCGTAACTCTCCCCCCAATCCTCCCTCCTTTCCTCCATCTCCATGTACCTCTCCCCTCCCCCCTCCCCCTCGTGTAATAACTCCCTCCTCTCTCTCTCTCTCTCTCTCTCTCTCTCTCTCTCTCTCTCTCTCTCTCTCACGCCATTTCCCTCCCTCCCTCACCTCCCTCGTACCATAACTCCCGCTCTCTCCCTTCTCCCCTCCCCTCCCCCTCCCTCCCTCCCTCCCTCGCCACTCCCTCATTCATCCTAATCCCCGGTCTCATCAACATTCCCCTCGTCCAGGCCCCACGTACCCCCTCCCCTCTCCCCCTCCCCCCACACACATCCCCTCACTCACTCTTCTCACTTACACCCCTCACGCACCCCAATATCTGTCTCTTCCCCCCCCACCACACCCCCTCACTCATTGCCACCCTTCTATCCATCCCTCTACCACTTCTCATCTACCCCTTACACCTACTTATACTGTATATCCCAGCTCTTATACACATCCCTCTATCACTTTCTGCAACTCTCCAACTTTGTCCCATTTCAATCAACTCTTTCCACACCTCCTTACATTCTCCTTTCTCTTTTCTATTCCTCTCAGCTGCTTCACATTTCCAAACTCATCCACATCCCCTCCCCAACATTGCCACCCTTCTCCTCTCCCATATCCTTCACTTAGACTTTTCCTCATGCCCCAACACACTCAGTCTTTCTCACCCTCTCTTCTCCACACCGTCACCCTTTCCTCCATACCCTCTTCTTCACCCTCTCTTTTCCACGCCCTCTTCTCCACACTCTCTTCCCCACTTACTTTTACTAGCCCTTCTCTTCTTAAGCATCCAAGTATTTCTCAGCATCACACACTCTGAGGGTCTGAGGGTAAAGTTATTGGGAGTTTGGCGGAGGAGAGGACGGAAACAAGCCACAGACGGTGAAAAAAATATATAATTGTAGTAGACAGTGGTATGATGGAGGTTTGGATATTATTACACACACACACACACACACACACACACATCCCTTACTCTCTCTCACAGACATCCTCATCTTTCACTCACATCTTTGTCCCCATCTTCCTTATACTGTATTCTTGACACATCCGTCTGTTTTCCTACCCCCATCTCCTATTCTCTCCCCATTCACCAATCTTTCCCTTACATTCTAAGCTTCCTCTTCTCCCTATCGTCCCAACGCATCCTATTCTTTCACCCCATACCACTCCATCACCTCTTACCCCACTCCCTCATTCCCTTTCTATTCCGCATCCCTCCCTCCCTCACACTCCAAGCTCACCTCACTCCCTATCTTCCCTTTGTACTCCAATTCATCCCTATACATCCCTCAACACCTACCAACATTTTCCCTCACCTCACCTTCACTTTGGGGCCCGTTTTCTTATCAATTAAGGAAGCTCTCTGATACCTTTTCCTAAGCGATTTATTTCGATTATTACACCTGACTGTCCTATTCTGTGTTATACAAAATCCATCCAGCATTGCCACACTCTGCATAAATTACGTACAAAGGGATATTAACCAGCCGTATCCAGAAAATAAATCGCTAAGGAAGAGGTATTAGGGAGACGAGAATACGGCCCTGGGAGTCTTAGGAAGCTAGGGATCATTTTCAGTCACATTCTCACTCCTGTCATCATTTTCAGTCACACTCACTTGTCATCATTTTTAGGCACACTCTCCTGTCATCATTTTCAGTCACATTCTTATTTCTGTCATCATTTTCAGTCACTTTCACTCCTGTCATCACTTTCAGTCACATTCTCACTCCTGTCATCACTTTCAGTCACATTTTTACTCCTGTCATCACTTTCAGTCACATTCTCACTTCTGTCATCATTTTCAGTCACACTCTCACTCCTGTCATCTGTGGTCACCTTCACGAACGGTCTTGAGAAGTATTAATGTCTTGAGAAATATTTATCCTTTCTTTACATAATGTTTTTTTTTATATGTGATCTTGCTGCTATGAAAAAATTGTATTCAGGTCTTGAAAGCCCCTGATATAGTTCTTTTACGCTAACTTGGCTCAGATTTTCGTCTTATTGCAGTTTATTTGATGAAGCTTAGTGGCAGAAAGACTAATAGACTAATACTGCGACTCTGAATTCTTCCTGTTGCACTTTTTCGTGACTAGTACCAAATATGAGTGTGGATCTAATGCTGTAACTCAACACTGAAGATGGAAAGAGGGCAATTTCTTATAGGCCAAGTTAGAGTAAAAGAGAGAGAGAGAGAGAGAGAGAGAGAGAGAAATTGGTAGGTTGGAATAGAGAAGTAGGATGGTTGGAATGAATGAGAGAGAGAGAGAGAGAGAGAGAGAGAGAGAGAGAGAGAGAGAAGTGAGTAGGTTGGAATAGAGAAGTAGGTTGGTTGGAATGAGAGAGAGAGAGAGGAGAGAGAGAGAGAGAGAGGCTTATATCTAACTCCTCCAGCCCGAAAAGTCTCTCCTAAGCTGAATAAAATCGTCTGGTGGTAACGAGATTGGAATTTAAGACTTGTTTTGAAAGGGTTTATATTGCTTTTTAGTTGTCCTTATTCTCTCTCTCTCTCTCTCTCTCTCTGTCTCTCTCTCTCTCTCTCTACCGCAGCATATCCACGTTCACTCGTCACTCACACTGATGTACTACCTCTCTCTCTCTCTCTCTCTCTCTCTCTCTCTCTCTCTCTCTCTCTCTCTCTCTCACACACACACACACACACACACACACACACACACACACACACACACACACACACACACACACACACACACACACACACACACACACACACACACACACACACACACACACATATACACGATACTTCACTGCACTAAAAACTTAATAATTATCATGCTTTTGCTTTATGGGGACTACCGATGGGACGTAGCCATTTTCCGCACATTATATTACTTTTTACTCCTCAAAGAAACTCACACCAGGTAGAGGGTTAAGTCTTCCCTAGATCTAATTGCCTTCTGACTTGATTTTTAATGTCAGTGGATGAGAGCTGGTTAAATATGATAAAATTACGTATATTTTTCTGGCATTTAATGGGAGTTCGTTTTCGAAGTGTAGGATTTTGTTTTCTTATTGGGTCTCAGTTTTGATATGTAATCGAGAAAGAGTATTATTTTGGCCTGTTATCATTGTTATATATATTTTCAACTAGGCGTGAGATTTTTATTTTTTATTGGCTTTCAGTTCGATACGTACATAGCCCTGAAATCAGTCCATATATATATTTTCGACTGACCTGAAGATTATTTATTTATTTAGATTTATTTTCAACTGAGAAGAAGCTTATTTATTTGTATTTATTCAACGCTGTGTTGGATGGATATTACATTTTCATCCCTGTGTGCTACCCATCATACTCCTACTCATACGCTCGTCGACGCTCTCATGTTTACCTTGTTTCAGCTTTGTTTATATACGTATCCAGTGTTTTCCTCTGCCCTAACTCCTCTCTCCTTCTCGTTTACCTGATCTCTTCCCTTCCCTTTCCTTCTCTTCCTTTGCCTTCCTTCCCCAGCTTTTCATTTCCCCTTTCTCCTCCTCTTCTTTCCCTTTTCTTCCCTTCCTTTGCCCTTCTTCTCCTGCACTTCTCTCCCCCTTTCTTCTCCCTTTTTCTCTTCCCTTCCTTTCCAAGCGTCTTTCACCCTTTTCACCTCCTCTCTCATCCCTTACTCTTCTTCCCTACCTTCTCCCCTTTCCTTTATTTTCCCTGTGTTGTCTTTTTTCCCTCTTTCAATAGCTCCTCTCTCTTTCCTATCTTCTCTCTCTCTCCCTTTCGCCCCAGACTAATTTAACTTGCTATTCTTTCTTCATCATTACTCATTTACCTTAATTCTTCTCTTTCTTATTTTCTCGTTTAGTCCAGCTTTCCTCTTGTCCATATTACCCCTTGCTTTCCTTTCCCCTTCTCCCTTCCCTTACACTCCTTCCCCACCTCCTCTCCCTCTCACTCTCTTCCCTTACTTTCCTTCCCTAGTTTCTCTCCCATCTTCCCCATTTTTTTGTTCACCCCCAAACATAACTTTCTTGGTTTTCTCGTCTCTTGTTTTTCTTCTACCCAAACTCTTCTCCTGATCATTTCCCTTCCATTTCCTTGCTTTCCTTCCTTCCTTTCCTTTCCCATGCTCTCGTCTTCTACCTTCTCTCCTCTCCTGCCTTCCCTCCGTTCCCTCTCTCCTTCCTTTCTTTGATCCCTTCCCTTCTCTTGCTTCCCTTCCTTCCAGTCCTTTCACCCCCCACTTCCCCTCCTTTCCCTACCCCCTTCCCCCCCTCCTTTCTTCCTCTCCTTCCTTCCTTCTTTCCTCCCACCCTCCCTCCCTCCCTTCCTTCCTTCTCTCCTCCCTTCCTTTCAGACACATCTCTCTCTCTCTCTTTTCACCCCTCGTACTCTCACACCTCGCTCCCTGCTAAGACTCCCCCTGCTCTTCTCACTCTCTTATTTTTCTCTCTAACCCCCTCTTTTTTTTCTCTGTAACTCTCTCTCTCTCTCCCGTTCCCCGTAACCCATCCTCCCCTCTTTTTTCCATTCTTTTTTTTTTTCTCTCTCTCCAGCCGTCTCTCTACCTTCCCTCGTCATCCATTTCCCTCTCTTTTTACTTTCCACCCATCTCTCTTTTCATTCTCTTTTTATTTCTTCCTGCTCTCTAACTCTCGCTCTCACTCTCCTTCCCCTCCTCACCCATCTCCTCTCTCTCTCTCTCTCTCTCTCTCTTTTTTTTTTTCATTCATCTTTTTTTCTCCTTTCCCCTGAAGCCTTATCCTCTCTCTCTCTCTCTCTCTCTCTCTCCCCAGTCAAGCCTCTTCCTCCTCCTCCTCCTCCTCCTCCTCCTCCTCCTCCTCCTCTTCCCTCCAGCTCTTCCTCCTCCTCTTCCTCCTCCTCCTCTCTTCCCTCCAGCTCTTTCCCTCCTCCTCTCCCACAGTGTTCCTCCATCACCCTTCCCACATCACACCCGTCCTCCTCCTCCTCCTCCTGCTTTTCATCTCTACCCCTCCCTACCTTCCACCCTCCTCCTCCTCTCTCTCTCTCTCTCTCTCTCTCTCTCCCCCCTCTCCGTGCCTTCCTCTTCAACCATACTCTTCCTTCTCTCCCCATCCCTCTTTCTTCCATCCTTCTCCTCTCTCCACAAGCCGTCCTCCTCCTCTCTCTCTCCCCTCTCCATGTCTTCCCTTCCAACCTCTACTCCCCCACCCCTCCCTCCTCTCTCTCCCCTCCTTCCTCCTTCTCTACCCTTCCCCCTTCTCCCTCTCCCTCCCTCATCTCTCTCCTCCCTTCCCTCCATCCCTCCCTCGGTGGCTGGAGCTCCGGGCGTCAGGGCGTGATGGACGGACGGCAGTAAAGATGACGAGTGGGCCGCCGGCTTAGGGGAATGGCCCGCGCCCACCCATATATCTCTTTTATTGCGCTCATCTTCATTTTCATATTTCATATTTGCATTTACAGGCCTGGGCATAAATCAGGGCCATTAATACTTAATTAGCTTTACGCTGGGTTGTCCTCGTCGTCGTCGCCGTCCTCGCCCTGAGATGGTGATGATAGTGATGGCGGTGTCTGTTTTCGAAATGTTGGGTCCTGGGTGATGTATTTATAAAGGTTCCTAAGTTGAGTTCTCCCTAAGTTTCCCCTGAGTTTCCTAAGTTCCCTCCTAAGCTGAAGTTCCTCCGTAGTTTCCCTAGGTTCCCCTCTAAGCTTAAGTTCTTCCTAAAGTTCCCTAATGTTTTTCCTAAGATTACGTTTCCTCCTAATTCCCTAGGTTCCTCCAGGTTCCGTAAGTTCCCTCCGACGTTTCCCATTTTCCCTTCTGTGCTTTAAGTTCCCCTTTAGTTCCCTATGTTTCCTGCTAAGCTTAAGTTCCACCTAAGTTCTCTGTTTGCTTCTGTGCTTGAGTTCCTCCTAAGTTCTCTGTGTTCCTTCCTAAGCTTAAGTTTCCCCTGAGTTTTCTGTTTCCTTCAGAGCTTAAAGTTTCCCTGTGAGGTGGTGATGATGATGATGATGTGGTGATGATCATGATACTAATGATTGTGGTGGTGATGATGATGATGATGATGATGTGGTGATAATCATGATAGTGAAAATTGTGGTGATGATGGTGATGAT
This sequence comes from Coenobita brevimanus, assembly GCF_032717465.1. NCBI lineage: Eukaryota > Metazoa > Arthropoda > Malacostraca > Decapoda > Coenobitidae > Coenobita > Coenobita brevimanus. Next base: position 6,087,094 of record NC_137005.1, on the reverse strand, counting down.
GATGGTAACGATTGTGATGATGATGGTGGTGGTGGTGGTGGTGGTGGTGGTGGTGACAGGAATGATGATGATAGTGACGATAATGATGATAACGATTATGATGACGGTGATGATAATGGTGAGGAAAATGATGATGATGATAATGGTAGTGTGAGAGGCTGGGTACTGTAGCCGTATTCTCATGAGCTTAGGTGGCTTTTATAACACTCCTCAGCACGACAGTATTCGCTTTAACGCTACTTGTATTACTTGGGATTCTTTATAAATGCGACACGATTACGTAGGACTCTTTATAAATACAACCCTCGATGTTATTGCTTAGGGTTCTTTATAAATACGATTCATGTTGATTGATAGGGATCTTTTATAAATATCTTTGATGTTACTTAGAATTCTTTATAAATACGACCTTGATGTTACTTAGGATTCCTTATAAATACGACTTTGATGTTATTTAGGATTCTTTATAAATACGACCTTGATGTTTAAGGATTCTTTATATATACCTCATATTGATCAGAATTCTTAAAACGACCCTCGATGTTAAGTTAGGACCTCTAATGAATACGACCCATGTTAGATTCATTATAAATATAGCCCTCGATGTTGATAAATGAGGATCCTTTATAAGTATGACCCGTGATGCTGATTGGTGGGGTCAGGTCGTCATTTCCCCCGTCTCTCATTTCTCGTCATTTCCTTCCCCGTCTCGTCATGTCATCACCCTGGCTCTTTGTATTGTCACCCTTGCCTCATCTCTCTCTCTCTCTCTCTCTCTCTCTCTCTTTTCTTCTGTCCCTCCTCAGTCGTTGTGTGAGTCTTCTTTGTCATCCATTGCTGTGCTGTCGTCTGTCTCGTCACATTATTTTTCTGTTTAATGTTACCTAGCTTGTGTGTGTGTGTGTGTGTGTGTGTGTGTGTGTGTGTGCGCGCGCGCGCGCTTATCCATGTCTGAGCCTTCCTGTTCACATTCTCTGCTTCTGTCGCTGTGTATGTCAATGTATGTCTGTCTCGAATTATTACTATCGGTCTTATTCTGGTTGTTGTATGCCTCTCACTGTTTCATTGGGAGTTTCGATGTCACCTATATATCTACTTCAATCACCTTTATATCTACTTCAATCACCTTTATATCTACTTCAATCACCTTTATATCTACTTCAGTCACCTTTATATCTACTTTAACTTTTAAATATTTTGCACTGTTTTTATTTTTGATTGACCTATTTCGTGTAACATGATTGTTTCTCCTCCTGTCTCGTCAACTTGAGCTACATTTCATCACCTTGAAGCCATAAGTCGTCGCCTTACGTTACACACACACACACACACACACACACACACACACACACACACACACACACACACACACACACACACACACAGCACATTGAAACCACATCCCACCTCATCAACTTATACCACTTTCGTAATGTTCCCTGAGACCTCAGTAGGCTACATCACTTCATTCCACATTCTTATTTATCTTAAGCAACATTTATTTTACTTTCAACTTTTTCCACATTCCACCTCTCACACCTCATTAGTTTTCCTTAACACCATATTCACGACCTCATATCACATTCTTTTACTTTGACACCACATTCCATCAGCCTACATCATGTCACACCACATACCAGCATCGTGCACTACATTTCTCCACTATTTTACACCATATACCGTCATCTAACACCTCATCTTGTCACCATACACCACACCCTAGCTTCTTATACTACTTTGTCATCCAACACAACGTCACCCCACACCACACTCTGTCACCCTGCATACATCCTTTCACCTTATACATTACCTTCTTTAATCACACCCCACATTCTATCATCCCACATCACACTCTTTCATCACACAACACACCACATTCTGCCACTCCACACCACATTCCATCATCACACTCATAACTCTAAAATACTTAATGTCAAACTGTATTGTATACCATGAACTTACACTGTTATTTCACATCATAACTCTCGCACTGCCTTATATCAGCTCACACTATAACTCTCACGCTCTCTGTCAACACACATCATAGCTTCTTATTTCATTTTTCGTCACATACCAACTCCTTTAACCGTACACCGTCACATTTCCGTCACCCTGTTCTCTAGTTTTCAATCTAGTTTCATTTTCTTTCCTCTTACTTCACGTTCTATCACCTCTATCTACCGTTCGTCCCCTTAAATCGCCGTCCATTTTTTACCATCACCTTAAGCTACCATCCGTCACCTTCTGTCACTCGAAGCTACCCTCCGTCATTTTCCGTCACCTCAAGATACGGTCCGTCATCGTAAGTCACCGTCCGTCACTTTCAGTCACCGTAAGCTACTGTCCGTCATCTTCCATCACCTCGAGCTACCGTCCGTCATCTTAAGTCACCGTACGTCACTTGCCGTCACCTTAAACTACCGCCGTCACCTTCCGTCACGTTATGCTACGGTTGGTCACTTAGCATCTCCTTAAGCTACCATCCGTCACCTTAAGCTACCGTCCGTCCGTCAGCGTCTGTCAATTGCATCATCTCTGTCCCTCTGTCTGGCACCTTACATCCCTCGCACTCATTCACACTCACTCTCAGCCTCTCTCTCTCTCCTTCCCACTAAGCAGCCTTCATCAGTCCTAAGCCACTGTTTGGACTCTGATGCGTTAACCAGCCACACATCTACATACACATGAGGGGTCAGAGGAGTTGAGGAGATGGTGTGAGGGATGGAGGGTGTAAAGGGTGAGAAAGGAGTTTAGAAGGAGAGGGACGATGTGAGAGGTGGGGTGGAGGGATGGAAGGGATGTAAGGGGAGAGAAAGGAGGAGTTTAGAAGGAGAGGGAGGATGTGAGGGGTGGGGTGGAGGGATGGAGGGGATGTAAGGGGAGAGGAGGGAGGAGTGTAGGGGGTGAGGGAGGATGTGAGGGGTGGGGGTGAAGGGAGAGGGGGTAAAATATGTGTGGCCGCGGGATTTTTCTATTAGAGGGACGGAGGGGCGGCAGAGGGGCGCTTTTGACGGACTGTTACAGCTCTGCGTATTTTGTAGCTGCTCCCCCATCCACCCCCTCCATAGTACGTATTTTTTCCCCTCTAACTCTCGACGTATTTTGTATATTCCCTTATTTACATTTTTTACCAACCACATATGTACAGTTCCGTATCTTTTATTTATTTATTTATTTATTTTTTGCAATATAATTCTCCAGGTGTTTTATTTTACACTTGTTTTGTTTACGTTTTGTTCGTAATTGACCACCAGTTACGTACCTTTTTTTTTTTTTTACTTGTAACTTTCCATGTATCTTATTTATATATATTTTGTGATTGACCACCTCTTTATCATGACATCTTATTTCTGTTATTGTCGTTTACATCAGAATATTTCCCTCGTCTTAAGATAGCGAGAAAGATATTTAAAAAAAAAAAATGTCCTTGACCTGAAGATGCAAAAATGATCTCAAAATCGTTCTCGTAAAAAAAAAAAGGATACTTCACCGAAACTTTTTTTTCTTTCATTTTTTGTTTTGTTTTAATAGTACTACATAGTTTTATTCAGGTTAGCGAGGACTCTTTAAACTGAAGGAGTTGGAGGTACCCTTAACCATCCTCTCCCTTGCCATTCTACGTTTTCTCTAACCTACACTAAAATTTCCGTCTCTCCATCTCCGCTGATCTACTGTAACAATAGCTGAACAGTAAAATGCGATGCTAATCATGAAGAAGTGCTGTGGAGGAGTTGCAGAGCCGTAGTACTGTTTTTATCCTCCACCGACTTTTTTTTATTTTTTAAATGCAGGAAAGAAAGAAACAAAGGAGTAAAATAGGCTGCAAAAGGACGAATATCTGGGCCAGGTTAAGGTGAAAGGAGTATAGATATCATTCCGAAACAGAGTAGGCGGGCATCGTCTGGAGGTAACAAGACTAAAAGATAAAAAGATCATCGTAGTGAAGGGATTAAAACTGCCCAATTTTCCTTTTCGTTGTCGCTGTTGTATTTTCTGTTCCTGCTGTCCCATTTTTTTGCATTTTTCGCCCATTAATTCAAAGTTATATTAGTAATGGTTCAAGCAGATTTAGATTGTAATTAATGTAAAGTTCGCACTGATTGCCTTTCCTGACGTATGCTTAGCTGTGACTCGTTTCTTGCCTGCATATTGTTCTCCTGAATCGTGAATATATTAATACAGGCACGTATCTGAAACCGTAGGTAGATTTTCTCACTCCCAATTGGTGCTGGAGAGGACGCCTTCACGAGGTGGCACTGATATAACCGATGAGCGGAGCTGCCCGGTTATACATACGTCCCTCAATTCCCTCTTTGTCTCCTGAAAAAACGAGGATGGTGGACTGTGGGAGGAGGAGGAGGAGGAGGAAGAAGAGGAGGGTGAGGATGGTGGACTGCAGGAGGAGGAGGAGGATGGTGGACTGCAGGAGGAATACAAAGGAGGAGGAGGAAGAGGAGGAGGAGAGGGAAGATTCAGCCTGCAGTCCACTGGGTTAACATTTCAGCTGAACCTGGGGCCACAACTCCTACTATTCGCCCCTAACTTTTTCACTGTGATGACGTATTTTGTTCTATTCTTGCCACCATCAAACTATTATATTCAGATAAGGAGAGTGGCCTGGTTCGAAAAGCGTCCCAGAGCTAATAATATCATTTGGAGGTAACTAGAGTATTGCTAGAATGGTGGTGATGATGAGGGATATTGCGATGATGATGATGATTGTAAGGATGAGGAGGACGATGGGGAGGGGATGAGGATGAGAATCAGGAGGAAGAAGAAGTAGAAAAAAAGATGTTGTTGATGATGATGGAGCAGGAGGAGGAGGAGGGGCTGAGGATCAGAATGAGGAGAAGGAAAAAGGAGAGAAGAAAGATGCTGCTGCTGCTCCTGCTGATGATGATGATGATGAAAATAATGATGAATATGGTAGAAATATTAATAGATGATGATGATGATTCAGAGGGAAGAAACTACAATATTCACAAAGACATGAGGCGTATCTACACATGTTTCCCTCTCTTGAAACCTAGCTGACCTCCCCAAGACAGATGACCTTTCTTTCTCACTCTGGGCAAAAAAGGGGGGAAGGCAAAGAAGGGGAGGGAGAAAGAACGGAGGATAAAGATGGGAGAGGCAGTGATAAAGAAGTGATGGAGGAAATATGCATGAGAAACGAGTGCAAAGGAAGGAAAGATAAAGGAGATGAGGAGAGAAAAGAGAGAGAGGAAGTATGACGATAAGAAGCAGAGAAAGAATGGATGAGAAAAAAGTAGATAGAGAGAGAGAAGGAGCAAAGATAAAGCAGACGAGGAGAGGAAACAGAGACGGAAATATAATGATAAAGAAATGAGAAATTATGGAAAAGAGTAAATAAGGGAAGAGGGAGGAAAGACAGAGAAGAAGGAGCATTTAAAGGGGAGTTACATTGATAATATATGATAAAAAGTGAGTACAAAAGGAGTGAGAGAGAAGGGAAGAGGAAAAGAGGGAATTAAGATTGAAGGGACAATGATAAGACATGATGAAGGAAGAATGTGTGAGGAATGATAAGCCAGAGAGATAAAAGGCAATGCAGAAGACGAAAGATAATAGAGAGGAAGACAAAATGACAAGAAATGATGAGGGGAGAGAAGCATAATTAAAGTCTATATGGAAAGGAGATGAAAGGAAAGGAAAAGGGAGACGTAAAAAGCATAAATAATGGAGGAAGAATGCCTGAGAAATGAATACGAAAGGAAGGAATCATAGAGGAGATGAAAAGAAATGAAAAAATATAGGGAAAGGACAAGAAATGGTGGATGAATGATGTTTGAGATGATAACGAGAGGAGATAAGAGATAATGATGAAGAAGAATTGTAAGAACTCTAAGAAAATGGGCAGAAAGATGGGGTGGCATGACCAGGAGGTGGAAATGAAAGCCGAAATGGAAAAAAAGTGGGGAAAAAAAAGGAGATAGGGAGTGATACTGGGGTGGAAGAAAAGAGAAGAGAGGACGGTAGGAGTGCGAGATGGAGCTGGTGGGGAGAGGGAGTCAGAGAAGGGAGTGAATCTTGGGAGGGGAGAGGGAGTGAGAGAAGGGAGTGAATCTTGGGAGGGGAGAGGGAGTGAGAGAAGGGAGTGAATCTTGGGAGGGGAGAGGGAGTGAGTGAAGGGAGTGAATCTGGGGAGGGGAGAGGAAAGTGAGGGTAAGGAGGCTAGAAGGAACAAACCTTTAACGTATGGAAAGAAGATAATTAGCAAATATTAAAGAGCTCCTGTCTAAAGATACGACTTAACTGGGAGAATGAGACTTTGATAGTTTCTTTCACTCTCTCTGTCTCTCTCGTTTCCCATTTTCTTTTTTTTTTCATATTTCTATTTTTCCCTCTGTTTCTCCTCTCTTCTTATAACTGATTTCCCTTCTCTTCTGTTCTTTCATCATCATTTCCTTCCATTTTTCATCCTTCCTTCTACTGGACTTTTTCCTTTCTCCTTCCTCTTTGCTCTTCCTCCCGACTTACGTTTCCTACCTCCTTCCTTTTATCTCCTGTCTCTCCTCTCCTTATTCTTCCTGTCAGTTTCTACTACGTTCCCACTCTTCCTCTTTCTTTCCTGTTCCAACATCCTCTCCTCCCTCTCCTCACTCGTATCGTCCCTGTTTTTTTTCTTTCCATTTCCCAGCTTTCATTGCTAACTTTTCCCCTCTTTATATATCTCTTCTCTCTGTCCTTCCTTCTTCTTCTTTTCCCCACTACTCCTTCCTTCACCCTTTCCTTCTTCTTCTCTTATATTCTTCTTATTCTGTTGCTATCATTTTCTTTTTATCTCCCATTCCTTTTCCTCCCCCTCGTTCTCCTCCATTCTCTTTTACTTTGTTATTTCTTCCGTTCATTTAAATTTCTCTTTCGTTTTCTTCCCTTTTTGTAATCTCTCCTTCCTCTCCTTCGCTTTTGTATCTCTCCTTTTCCTTTCCTCGTTTTCCCCCTTTTTCTCACCTTCATTCTCCTCCTTTCCTCATATTCTTTTGCTTTCCCTATCCTTTTTTGCTGTCCCACTCGCTTTCTCCTCCCTGTCCCCTCCCTCTCCTTCTCTTCCGTTTATCTCTTCATCCATTCTAGCTTCTTTCCTTCCCCTTCCTCTCCTCTCCTCTCCTCTCCTCTCTTGTCCCTCCCCCCCACATTTTTTGTTTTACTTTCCCTTTTTATTTCTCCGTCTCGCTTATTTCTTCTATTCCACCTCCTCCCCTACCCTTTCTTCTCCTTCCTCCTTGCTTAGGGTTCTCTTACCTTCCCCTATTCCCCTTCCTCTTCCTCTCTTCCTATCCCCCTCCCTTCTTTTCCCCTCCTCCCTTCGTTCCGCCTCCTCTCCCCCTCCGCTTTACCTCTTCCCTGCCCCCTCCCCCTCCTCTTTACCTCTCCCCTTCTCCCTCCCCTCCCTCTCCTCTCCCCCTCCTCTCCCCCTCCTCTTTACCTCTCCCCTTTTCCCTCTCCTCCCCCTCCTCTACCTCTCCCCTCCCCCTCCTCTTTACCTCTCTCCTTCCCTCTCCTCTCCCCCTCCCCTTCCTTTCCTCTTCCCCTCCTCCCAGACATTTTATTTTTTTTTTTACGTTCCTCCATTACAGACTGAGCCGCTCCTGTATTATTTATTGCAGTAATTGAAATAAAATTTGCATATTTAATTGCACTGCGCATCACCCCCGAGCAGTTGCAAAAGAAAAACAGAGTGACACACGGGAGGGGAGGGAGGGAGAGAGGGAAGGAAGAGGGGAGGAGAGGGGAGATAGGGAAGAATATATGGAGGGAGATAGAGGTGGGGATGGTTGTAGAAGAGAGGAGGGGAGGAGAGAGGAGAGAGGTAGGGAAGAATGTATGGAGGGAGAGACAGGTGGGGATGGTTGTAGAAGAGAGGAGGGGAGGAGAGGGAAGAGAGGTAGGGAACAATGTATGATGGGAGACAGAAGTGAGGATGGTTGTAGAGGAGAGGAGAGAGGAGATCTGAGAGAGAGAGAGAGAGAGAGAGAGAGAGAGAGAGAGGATTTGTTGATATTCTTTTAAGAGATCTTGGAATGAGAAGAGAAAGTAAGAAAAGATAAAGCAGAGGAGGAATGGGAAGAGAGAACAATATAAGCGAAGAGAAGGAAGAAGGGAAGAAAAAGGTAGGTAGGAAAGGAAGTAGGTAGGTATGTAGGGAGGGAGAGGAAGCAGGTAGGTAGGTGGGTATGTAGGTAGGTAGGTAGGTAAGTGGGGAGGGAGAGGGAGGAAGGAGAGAGGTAGGTAGGTGGGTAAGTAGGTAGGTAGGTATGTAGAGTGAGAAGAGAGGGGGAGAGGTAAAATATGGTATGGAGAGGAGAGATAAAGAGGAGACATGGAGGGAGAGAGATAAGGGGTAGGAGGAAGAATAAAGGGAAAGGATAGAGGGAGAGAGAGAACTAACAAACAGGAGAGAAAAAGACGAGAGAGATAGGGAGAGAAAAAAGGGAGAAGAAAGGGAGGAAGATAGAGAGGGAGAGGAGGATGAAGATACAGTTGGATGTAGGGGTAAAGAAAAAAGAGAGGGGGAAATGAAACCAAGGGAGAGAAAGTGGATCAGAGAAATAGGGAGGAAAGAAGGAAGAAGTGAGGACGAGCAGGAGAGGAGGTAGAGAGGGAAGGAAAGACAGAAGGAAAGAAATAGGAAAGCACAAAGTAGATTGAGATGGGAATGGAAGGAAGGAAGGAAGGAAGGAGAGATAGAGAGAGAGAGAGAGAGGGAGGGAGGGAGGGAGGGAGAGAAGGAACAGGGAAGAAAAGAGAGCAGAGAAGGAAAGGAGAGAGGGAGAGAAGAAAAGAAAGAGGGAAAGTAAAACTAGAAGGCAGGCGAGTCAACATGGGGAGGAGAGAGGTGGAAGGAGAAAAGGAGTAAGGGAGGGAGGGAGGGAAGAGGAAAGAAGAGGAGGGAGTGAGGAAGGGAGGGAGGAGAAAAGAAAAGGAGGAGAGAGGGAGGGAGGTAGAGAGGGAAGAGGGAAGAAGAGAGGGAGAGAGGGAGGATTGGGTAGAGAGGTAGAAGGATGAAGTGGAAACAAAAGAAAGGGGAGAGAGGAAGCGAAAATAGACAGTAGAAGAAAAACAGTTGAGACAGGAAAGGAAGGAAAAGGGAGGAAAGAGAAGGAGGGAGGAAATAGAAGGAGGGAGGAAAGGAAGGAGGGTAGGATGGAGAGCAGGAAGAAGGGAGGCAGAGAAAAAGAAAGAGGCTAAAGAATGAGGCTAGGAATCAGGAAGGGAGGAGGGGCGGGAAGGGAGGAGAAGAGGGAGCAAGAGATGGAAAGAAATCCAGGGAGATGGGGAGGGAGGGAGGGAAGGAGAGGAAGAGGGAGTGAATATATTAGGTAGGGAGGGAAGAAAGGGAGGAAAGAGGGAGGGAGGAAGAACATGAAGAGGGTAAATTGATGGGGAAGGGCGGGAAGCAGAGAGAGAGAGAGAGAGAGAGAGAGAGGAAGTGAGAAAATGTTAGTTGCTGTAAGCTTGAAGAAAGGAAAATTTAGAGAGAGAAAATGGCTGCGAGAGGAGACTGGAAAAGTTAGGGAGGGAGGAGGAAGAAGAGATAATAGGAGGTGGTGGAGGAGGAGGAGGAGGAGGAGGAGGAGGAAGATGACGATAATGATGATGATGATGATGATGATGATGACGATGACGATTTGGAGGAGGAAGAGGAGGAGGAGGAGGAGGAGAGGAGAGGAGAGGAGAGGGAAAAAACAATGAATGAGGGTTGGGTTTTTTAGGGAGTGTAAGATAATGAGGGAGAAAAGAGCAAGGTAGGGAACAGTAGGGAAGGAAACTGAGTGAAAAAAGAAAAGAGCAAAAAAGAGAGAAAAAGAGTGATAAAGAAATGAGAGGGGAAACCAGCTAAGGGCAGTAGATGAGAGGGTGGATGGATTGAGAGAAAGGGAGAGAAAAGATAAGAAGGGAGGAAAGGAAGGAAGAAAATGAAGGAGAGCGATAGAGGAAGGAGGGAGAAAGAGGAGATGGAGGAATGGAAGGAAAGGAGGTAGCGAATGGAGAGAGACGAGGGAGGGGGAAATGTGGTAGGGAGGGAGGGGAGACGAGGGAGGGACAGAGAGGGTGAGAGGAAAGAAAAGGGGAAGGTAAAGAAGAGAGAGAGAGAGAGAGAGAGAGAGAGAGAGAGAGAGAGAGAGAGAGGAGAGGGGGGGAGGGAGGGAGGGAGGGAGAGAGTAGAGGGAGAGAGGGAGAGTGATGGGTGGGCTGGGAGGAGCAGGAGGGAGATGAAACAGGGTGAATGATGGGGAGGGAGCAGAGAGGGAGATAGGAGCCACAGAGAGAGAGAGAGAGAGAGAGAGAGAGAGAGAGAGAGAGAGAGAGAGACAGAGGCAGAGAGAGAGAGAGCGAGAGAGAGAGAGAGAGAGAGATGGGGTGGATAAAGACGAGGAGAAACTGTGATGGGAGGTGAGGGACTTAGCAGTGAAGGGAAATATACAGAATAAATCTCATGTATACCAGTATACATAATATATGAATATATATGATTAAACAATATATATATATATATATATATATATGAGAGGGAGAGAGAGAGAGAGACTGTGATTAGAGACGAAAAGGGACTTGGCAATAAAAGGAATTTAGGAAGGAAGTAAATAAAGAAAATGGAATATGGAATATATACAGAGAGAGAGAGAGAGAGAGAGAGAGAGAGAGAGAGAATGGAAATTGAAGAAGTTACAAAGGTATGGTATGGAAGATGGAGAGAAAAGGGAGAGAAAAATAGGAAATATTGTGTGCGTGCGTGCGTGCGTGCATGCATGCGGGTGTGTTTGTCTGTGTGTGTTCTTGTTTGTATGTGTGTGTGTGTTTCTGTGTGCGCGCGTGTGTATGCGTGTGCGTGCGCGTTTAAGAGAGATGGATAGATAGATTGATAGATAGGTGGACATATACAGTATAGATCAAATGACGGCTATCTAATCTAGAGAGAGAGAGAGAGAGAGAGAGAGAGAGAGAGAGAGAGAGAGAGAGAGAGAGAGAGAGAGAGAGAGAGAGAGAGAGAGAGAGAGAGAGAGCGGCGGAGGGGAGGGAGAAAGGAAGGGGAGTTAAGCTTTGTTTATGTCTATTGGGGAGAGGGATACACAGGGCAGTCGAGGAGGTGCGTGGGAGAGAGTTAGGGGAGAGGGAATGGGAGTGGGAGAGGGGAAAAGAGAGGGAAGGAGTGGGGAAAAGAGAGGGAGAGAGGAAAAAAAGGAAAGAGAGAGAGAGAGAGAGAGAGAGAGAGAGAGAGAGAGAGTGGGTGCGGAGTGTTCTGGGTGAGAGGGAGAGGATATGGGAGTGAGAAAAAAAGGAGAGGGAGGGAGGATAGGATTGAAAGGAAAACAGAAGGGTAAGTACGAGAGAGAGAGAGAGAGTGAGTGTCAGAGGGAAAAGAGAAGAGGAAGTACGACTAAAGAAAGATCAGGTCAAAAAGAGAGGAGAAAGGGAAAAAGAAGAGAGAAAGAGGGAATGAGAGTGTGAGGAAAAGAGAAGGGGTAAGGGATTGAAAGGAAGGTGAAAAAGGAGGAACTTGGGAGAGGATGAAGGGAAGAGAAAGGGAGTTGGAGGGGGTGAGGGAAAGAGAAGGAAATTGAGAACGAGGGAGGAAAAAAAGAGGGTGTAAGACAAGGGAAAAAGAGAGAGAGAAGAGTAGAGGAAAAAGTTGGAGTGAGAGAGACTTCAAGGAGAGAGCATGAGAGTGAGAAAATTGAGAAGAGAGAGAGAGAGAGAGAGAGAGAGAGAGAGAGAGAGAGAGAGAGAGAGAGAAATTACTGGAGGAGAAACTGTGAACCTAGAGGAAATACTTTAATAATATTCATACCTTTAACATTATACCTCATTGCAATATAGAAATACAATGGTCGCTTCTTATGCAAGTTCAAGGAGACACTAGGTTTTAAAATGCTAGTGTTTTTTTTTTTTTTCTATTTACACTTTTTAGGTAGATTTGTATATCACAGTTTAATCTTCATTCTAGTTATTCGCAAATTAATATATTAAAGTTCTCTCGAAGGACTGGAGACAAAGGTGCTTAATGATGGTATTTGTGGTATAATTCCAGTGTATATGGTGTTCCGTAAAAGTGTTGTCTGAAAGCGTTCTTGGGTGTTTCATTATATATTTTTTTTTGTGTTAGAGTGTTTATTGAAGTGTCAGAGTGTTAATTTGGAGAAGGTGTGGTGTGTTAGTGTCCCGTGTAATGTGAGGGTTTATTTGGAGGTGTTCCGAGTTGTATCAGTTTTCTATCGAGGGCGAAAGTGTTCAAGTGTTCTGAGTTAGGGTGTGTCATAGTGTCCTGTGGCTAGTTAATGTCTTAAAGAAAATTACCGGGTTATCAGGTTATACTCTTTTTACTCAGCTTCCCTAAAATTGCCTTCTTTCTATCTTGAATGCTGAACTACAAGAATGAATTGACACTGTTCTGGTGCTAGTCAGGAAGAAATGCTATGGAAAGAGCATGGAGCGGTAGCAATGTCTCTTTCTACCACAGTGATGTGTGAAATAAGCTTCAAAGAGTACGGAAATCTGGTCCAAGTTGGAGTAAAAATAGTCGTGCGATAAAGATTAATGCAGTGTTTTTGAGATTTTGAAACCTTTGTAATGACACTCTGAAATAATGGAGATAATTTATAACCCAGTCTCCTATTAATTTCTGGCCTTCAGTTCCTTCTTCCTTGCATTAAAAAAAAATACACATACACTTAAGGAAAATAATACCAGTTCACTTTTTAGTTCCGCAAATTGGAGACGCATACGTGAAATTCTGAAGAAAAAAAAATATATTGGGTTTGGCAGATCGTACTGGTTGGTTTCAGAAGTCATTGTTCATTGTTTATTTATCGTATTGAAGTGAATGATTATTTATGTTCTAAGCTGTACTGTTATTGGTGTATAATATTTCGTGTAACTTTGAAATACACACTACATTTAAAAGTACAATTCAGTTTGCCCCTCCACACGCGCGCACTCAAAAACACACACAAACGCAAACACACACACACACACACACACACACACACACACACACACACACACACACACACACACACACACACACACATTCATCAACTCTAGTCCTACACACCACACACATACACACTCATTCCATCTATTTTCATTACACGTACACAGCCCACCTCATCACTTAAGTTACTCCTCACGCACACACACACACACACACACACACACACACACACACACACACACACACACACACACACACACACACACACACACACACACACACATTTATCAACTCTAGTCCTACACACCACACACATACACACTCATTCCATCTATTTTCATTACACGTACACAGCCCACCTCATCACTTAAGTTACTCCTCACACACGCACACACACACACACACACACACACACACACACACACACACACACACACACACACACACACACACACACACACACACACACACACACACACTTCACTGGATTCCGGGCATTAATTCATTAGCGTAAAATGTTAACCTCAAACAAACAGAACCAACCGCCACTACCGGTGTGTGTGTGTGTGTGTGTGTGTGTGTGTGTGTGTGTGTGTGTGTGTGTGTTCCATCCCTCCGTCAGCGCCTCCTGCTGCTGCTACAAGAGGTAAATGTTAAGGAAGGCTGCGGCATCTCCATATATAAGGGTAGTGGGGTATTAGTTCTCATTGCGTCGTATTGTATGGGTAATGTAGTGCCCCGTCTTACCCTGCCTCACCCCTCCCTCCTCCATCTTACCCTGCCTCACCCCTCCCTCCTCTATCTTACCCTGCCTCACCTCACCCTGCCTTACCCTAGCATCCTTACCCCTCCCTGCCGCACCCCTCCCTGCTTCACCCTCCCTGCCTCACCTCTCCCTGCCTCGCCCCGTCCTGCCTCATCCCATCCTGCCTCACCCCAGTCCTACCCCACCCTACCTACCCTCCCTCCTTACCCCATAACACTACACTTTGGTATTATAACTCAGTGAGGTGGGGTGAGGAAAGGGTGTGTGTAGGGCTGGAGAGAGAGAGAGAGAGAGACTGTGTGTGTGTGTGTGTGTGTGTGTGTGTGTGTGTGTGTGTGTGTGTGTGTACTCATCTGACAGTAATAATGAGGTGTGTGGGCACCGTGTGGGAAGTTTGGGGATTTATTTTTGGATATGGCTGGTTAATATCGATTTGTATGTTATATATGTTGAGTGTGTGGGTATTGGAGTGATTTAAATAACACCGAAGAGGCAGAAGGAAGTAATAAGCAAAATAAGTCGCATGGGAAAAGGTGTTAGGGAGCTGACGAGGATACGAGTCTAATTCGGTGAGGTGTGTAGGCGCCGTGGGGGAAGTCGCAGGCAGAGTTAGGATGATCATGCAGCGGCGACTGTGATGATAGCTTTACCGCACCATTATGGAGATGACGGCAGCGGCACAGATACAGTGGCGTCGTATTCTAGCTGCCGTAGGAGCTTCCGTAACGCCTCATCCTTACCGATTTATTTTGCTCATTAAACCTTGGTACCCATTTGTATGTTGCTGAGCTTTCGTAACGGCTCCTCCTCACCGATTTACACCTAGGTTTCCACGTGCATGTTACTGAACCTTCGCAACGCCTCTTCCTTACTGATTTATTTTGCTCATTACACCTCAGTATCCTCTTGTATGGTACTGACGCAAACTACGTAAAATCCTCTAATTTTAGCCACAGTAAAATAAATTCGACGTCTTTGAAGGTTCATGGTTAAAGAAAAAGACACTGGGGTAAACAAATCGCTATGGGAGAGGTACTACGAAATATCCAGCACCAACGGCAATATTATGGTTAATAAATCGCTATGGAAGAGGTGCTACGAAATCCTCAGTACCAGCGATAATAAAATGGTTAATAAATCGCTATGGGAGAGGTGCTACGCAATCCTCAGTACCAACGATAATAATATGGATAATAAAATGGTTAATAAATCGCTATGGGAGAGGTGCTACGCAATCCTCAGTACCAACGATAATAATATGGTTAATAAATCGCTATGTGAGAGGTATTACGAATTCGCCAGTACCAAATGATAATAATATGGTTACTAAATCGCAGTTTATTTTTTCATATAACTCCCTAATAATCACTTTCGTTCTATTTATGTTACCTGTCATGGAAATAAAAAAAAATACACAAGAGAGTAGCAAGGTATAGTAAAACAAATCGCTGAGGAAAAGGTGCTAGGGTTGGATATTTTAAGTGTTAGAAATCCCTCCAGGGCGGCAGCGAAATGCAAAGTGACTCCTGAACAGCCATTACCCCGACACTTACTCACCTGCAGCGTCGGCCACACCTTTACCTTTCTCTAATTGGGAAAAATTGTGTGCCCGGTGTTTCTAATTAATTTTTCACCTGAGGAGTTTGTGTGTGTGTGTGGGGAGGTTGAGTGTGTGTGTGTGTGTGTTTTGTGTGTGTGTGTGTGTGTGTGTGTGTGTGTGTGTGTGT
This sequence comes from Coenobita brevimanus, assembly GCF_032717465.1. Classification (NCBI taxonomy): domain Eukaryota; kingdom Metazoa; phylum Arthropoda; class Malacostraca; order Decapoda; family Coenobitidae; genus Coenobita; species Coenobita brevimanus. The sequence continues at coordinate 6,071,643 of NC_137005.1, read as the reverse complement.
GTGTGTGTGTGTGTTTTGTATGTGTGTGTGTGTGTGTGTGTGTGTGTGTGTGTGTGTAAGTCTGTGTAAATTTGTGGCCCCCGCACCTGCTTAAGCTTCCCGTACTTTAATGTTGCATAATTACCGGAATGGCTGTTTAGATTATGTAGGCGAAAAAACTCAGGAACATACAGAATGTGGGGGGTTTTCTTATATGGCAGTGAACAGAACTGTCATCATTAGGTCTAACTCAGTCCATAGGTGGGAAAAAGGGTCAGGATAATGATGATAATTTAATAAGGCAAGGTAATGCGGTGGTGATTTAGAGTGGTGATTGTTATTTACGTGGTTTCTGAAATATTGTTGTATCCTGCTTCGTGACTCCTAAAACTTACTTATTTCCTTATCTTGTTCCTCAAATCTTCTAACCCTTTGTGATGAGAAACAAGAAGTGAATATTAATGTTAATGGTGATTTGATGAATATGGTGATGGTGTTCGTAGTCCATTGCGGAAGAGACTGGCGGAAGAAAAATTACTCGTATACAAAAGAGAGCCAAGTTAAAAGAGGAGTGAGACGTGGTACACTGGAGCACACTGGAAATTTCTGTCCAGATTATCGAAGGAGGCCAGGGCACACCAGATACCCGGTGGCCATCAAAGGGTATCTGGGCATATGAATTGACGCTGATGCTGGAGGGACCTGGTAACCCCTGACGATGTGAGCAACAAAACGCGCCACTGAGGTTGCAGGTCAGGAAGAGTTGACCTACTAGCTTTCTTGCAAGGCCCACCAACAGTTCTTCCCAAGCCCGAACTTTACAGCTAGGAACAGTTTTCTCCAGGCACTCCATCACCAACGGGGGATACCCAGATGCCGCTATCAGTGCATTAGTTGTAGGTCTTGAAGAAGGTACTAAAGGGAACAAAGGACCAGCAGCCAAAGAGAACTACTCTATTTTGCTAGGGTTGTTCGGCCAGACTGCCTAGGGAACAACTGCTACTCCATTTTGTTCACCTTTGGAAACACTAAACCAGGTTCTCCATACTCGTAACATCAACTCCATTCTCAACGACTCCACAACGTATTCTGGAAGAAGCAACCAGGTGACTACTGAGACCTTCACCACTATCAGGACGATTTTCCAACCACTACCGACTTTGGCAGCACCTCTCCGTGCTGCCCTACAGGCACTACTGACCTTCCCTGCTTCCCTCGAGTAGGAGTTCGAGAGGTCTGCAACCGGGCCAGTTCATCTCTGTTCTGATGTGTCTGTAGGCAGGTTGCAGGGCACCTCATCATCACTCCACCGGGGCAGAAAAACAGCGATCCATCATTCCCACTACCACAGTAACCTAGGCTTTGCTCAAGATAGCCCACTAGTATATGCATGGTATGTGTATATTACTGATATTTAATTAGGTGGAATATGCAAACAGATGTGGCCCATTTCCCTGGACACTGTTTGTAGTTCAATATATATGCACTTCTGTCCATATTTGTGGATGTAAGCCTCCCATTTATTAGTGAGAAAAAGGGTAAGGATGCTGCTGCTGAGGTACGATTCGGATGAAACCTGTTCTATGTTGATCTCTGGATCCAGACCTACCATAATACTGGGAAATAGGATGAAGATGCTCTCACTGTTGATGATGAATATAGTGACAACGGTATGATGCAGCTGGCAACTTATTCACCACTGCCTTCCAAGAACCAGCGCCCCTCCAAGAACCATCCCCTTGTAGCCTCCAAGACAGACAGACATACCCTAAAAGACGAGTTTGGAGTTAATGAAGATCCGGGAGACGTCTTCAGCCGGCCGCCCTCCAGACTGACTCCTGCCATCACCACAAAGCCGCCCCCAGCCAACCACATCAAAGTCTCTCCCTCTCTATTTTTATATTTTATTCTCCCTTGCCTTTCACTCCGCTCTAGAGGAAGTAATTACGTGGTAACTGTTGGCCTTGCGTAATGTTTGGACGATGATGTTTGTTGTTGGTGGTTGGGAGGAAATATTGTTTAGAAATGTGTATGTCAAGAGAGAGAGAGAGAGAGAGAGAGAGAGAAGAAGAAGAAGAAGAAGAAGAAGAAGAAGAAGAGGAAGAAAAATTACAATATGTTGCTTTTTCACAATGGGAAGTAATGTTTAGATTGCGTATGTCAAGGCTAGAGGAGGAGATGGTGAGAGTGCGTTAAGTTTCATTCTCTTACGCTCAGGGGAAGAGGAAATGTTTGTAAAAAAAGAAACGAAAAAAGTAACTCGTCACTAATATTTTCATCTCTACTTCTTATATTAAGTGGTTGATCTTTGTTCCCCCTTTCACCTTCGTCCCTTGCTTTCTTATACTTAATGGTTGTAGTTCCTCTTTTCGTATTCTGTCTTTCCTTGCTTCTGAGTCGTACTTCACCCTATTCTCTGGGCACAAAGTTAGACAGTGATGATGATGATGATGATGATGATGATGATGATGATGATAAAAGTTAGAACGATGATGTTAAAAGTTAGAACGATGATGATGAAAGTTTTGACGGTTATGATGAAAGTTTGTACGATGATGATGAAAGTTAGGATGGTGATGATGATGATGATGATAAAAGTTAGAATGATGATGATGAAAGTTAAGACGAGGATGAAAGTTAGGACGATGATGATGATAGTTAGGATATTGATGAGGAAAGTTAAAACGATGGTGGTGATGAAAGATAGGACGATGATGATGATGATAATGATGATGATTGGTGATGATGATGATGATGATGATGAATGTTACACCCCTCTTCAGCCCCTTCTCCTCTCTTTCTCATAATCGGTACCGCATCTCTAGCTCCTTTCCCAATTTTCTTGCACTGTATTTTGTTAACATTCATTCCAGTTTCCACCTGAATTTGTAATCCTTTCCCATGATATTTTATGTCTTGTGGCCAATTCATAGTCTCATCAGTTCTAGCATTACATTTGGGCTAGCACAAGGGGATTTCATTTATAGGTGGGTCATAGGAAGCTGTAAGAGTCAGTATTTAACCCTGTTTCTCTGCTCCTCCTCCTCCTCCTCGACTTCTTACGGTAGTTTACATTTTCACAATCATATCCACCGCCTTCCCCTTCCCTCTCCGACCCCAAACACTGTCTGTGAGGCCAGGGAATAAGCTAATTTTACAAAGAGGTGACGGAGGGAGGCTGGATAAACGGTGGAAGGGAGAAAGGGATTAAAGGGGAAGAGGAAGAATGGACAAGCTCGAGGAAGAAGAGGGAGAGGAGGAAGAGAGTGGTTTATAGTTAAGATCGTCACTCATCATCGCTATCAATACCACCACCACCACCACCACCACCGCCACCACCACCACCACCACCATCATCATCATCATCATCATCATCATCATCATCATCATCATCATATTTCTGCTAATAAATGGGGTGGCAGGGATCCAGATAAGACGAACAGGATAATATAAAGATAGGATTATTATCAACTGAGATTACTGAGTACTTTAGTTTCTCCAAATGACACTTCCATCATCCACAAGGAATACCACCACTTACCCATTACAAGCCTGTGATAAGAAACGGACGATGTGAGAGTTACATAGTTCTGTTTATTGCCACAATTTACTGATCTGATGGAAGACATCTGGACGGCTTTTTCTTACTATCCAAAAAGATATGGCACAAACTATGTGGGTTAGGTATAGCCTTTACAAAACCCTTCACTGCTAAGACAAATTGCCAGGATAAAAGAAGTAGTCTAGTAGTAGTAGTAGCTGTAAGCAGTAGTTCTAGTACGTATTGTAGTAGTAAGAATCCAACTTACATTGCCAATTTTCCAGGATGAGAAAAGAGTCTAGTAGCAGCAGTAGAAATAGCAGTTGTAGTACTGTATTAGAATTAGTATTATTAGTAGTAGTAGTATGAATCCAACTTACTAAGATATTTTCTCAGGATAAAAAAGTAGTTTAGTGGTAAGAATCCAACTAGCCATCCACTCCTCATCATTCCACTCTTGAATGCCTGATATGGGAGGTTTTCAGAGACATCCACAAGAAAGTAAAACAGTTGAGGAATTATCAAAGAGAGCGCTTGTTAAAATGGGCCACATATCCTTTCAGTTGTCATTCAAGGCTATGAAATCTTCAGCTCTACGTCACTGGCAAAATGATCCACACAGCATTTTTCATAATACCTGTTTTTGGTTTGTGCCAATCCGTCGACTGTCAGATTAATATAGTTCAGCGTTTTTTCTGTACAATAGGTCTCCAACCATTCATACCAACTTCCTACGTAATTCTTCCTGCAAAATTTGTCCATTAAATTCTTTTCCACATCTGATTTCATCCTCACTTAGTACTCATTGCCATCCTAGTGATACTCTCCCATCTACCACAACTCTATCCATCCACCTCTCTCACCACCACCCCTCCCAGGCCCTTCCACACCCCCTTCGCACCACCCTCCCAGCCTTTCTATACCCTTGTCCATCGCCCTTCACACCTTGCTCACAATCCATCCTTTTCTCACCCACTCCCTACCCTCCTCCACCCCCACCGCACCCACTCCAGCATCTCCATGTCCTTCTCCACTCCATGTGTATCCTCCTCCATCCCCTTTCATGACCCCTTCACCCCCTCCACACACCCCTTCTCTCCACCCCCTTCATACCCCCCTCTCTCCACCCCCTCCATACCCCCCCTCTCTCCACCCCCTCCATGCATTTCTCTCCATACTATTTTTCACCCCTCCTTACTCTCCATATTCACCTCCACTCTTGCCCCCACCACAGCCCCCTCTCCCTCTTCTCTACACCTTTCAAGTCCCCCCCCCCGCAAATCTACATGCCTTCCTCCATCTTCTCTACATTTTCCTCCACATCCTCCTTCACCCCCTTCCTCCCTCCCTCTTACCCTCCTCCTCCCTCCCTCTTATCCTTCTCCCCCCTCCCTCTTACCCCCTCCACCCCCCTACTCCCCCGCCTCTGCTTCCACTTCACTTCCCCTCCCTCTCATTCTTCCACCCCATATCCCGTCTCCTTCCTCCACTTCACATCAACAACTCTTCCACGCCACTCTATCCTCTTCCTCCTCCTCCTCCTGCTCTTCTTCTTCTTACATTTGTCCCTTTTCCTCACTTCCATACCGATATTCCTTCCTCCGTCTCTTCTTCTCTTCCCTCCTCCCCATCTCTTTCTGATTTTTTCCTCTCTTCTTTCCTTCCCCTCCCTTCTCCTTCCTCTTCTTCTATTTTCTCCTTTCCTCCCGTCACCCTCCTCTTCCTCTCTTTCCTCCTCCCTCTCTCTCTCTTCATATTTCTCTTCTTCTCTCTCTCCCCTCCTTCCTCATTTTCCTCTTTCTCTGTATTACCATCCCTTCTCACTTCTTACCTTCCCAGTCTTCCTCTTCCTCTCTCTCTCTCTCTCTCTCTCTCTCTCTCATCCATGTTTCTTATTCACTCTTCCGCATTCATTCCCAGCTTTTTTCTCTCTCCATCGTTTCCACTTCTCCTCCCTTCCCACTCTTCTTCTCTCTTCCTCTTCTCATCCACCATAATCTCCTCCTCTTCTCCGCCCTGTCTTGCTTACGTTCTGTGACACACTCTGCTCTCTCTCTCTCTCTCTCTCTCTCTCTCTCTCTCTCTCTCTCTCTCTCTCTCTCTCCTGTGACACATTCTACTCTTGCTTCCTCTCATCCACACTATTCTTCCCCAGCATTACTGTCACCCTCTTCTTTTTCCCCATCTCTCTCTCTCTCTCTCTCTCTCTCTCTCTCTCTCTCTCTCTCATACACCACTTATCGCCTATTCTTCTGCACTGTTCCTACTACCATCCCACTCTTCCTTCTCCCTCCTCTCTTCCACGTCCCTCTTTCCCTCTTCTTCCCTTCCCAGTTCCTCCCTCTTCCCTTCCCAAGTTCCTCCCTCTTCCCTTCCCAGTTCCTCCCTCTTCCCTTCCCTAGTTCCTTCCTCTTCCCTTCCCCAGATTCTTCCTTCCCTCCCGTTCCTCATTTTCCTCACCTTCTCTCACGCATTTTCCTCTTCCTTCAGCGTCTCTCATAGCCTCATTTTTCGTCACATTCTTCGTCTCATCTATTTTTGTTGTTGCATCTTACCATTTCCATTTTCTTTATTTTTTATTTTATTCCGCTTCTAGTTTTCTTTCCTTCCCATTATCTCTTATTTTTTCCTTCCCTTCTCCTTCCCGGTTATTTATTTATTTATTTTTTTTACTTGGGCCTCTTTATCACCTCCCCGTGTTTCGCATTTCTCCTTCTTACGTCATCTTCCCCCCCCCTCTCTCTTTTTCTCTCTCCTTTCCTCAGCTTTTTTCCCCTCTCTCCTCCCCTCTTTCTTTCATAATCTATTTTTTTTACGTCCCTACCATACCCCTCTTTCTTCCCCTCTGTCTTTCCCGTCATCCAGTTCCTTCCCTCTTTTATTCTCTCTCCCCCATTTTTGTCTTTTTTTTTTTTAATACTTATTCCTCCCTTTTTTTCACATTCTCTCTCTCTCTCTCTCTCTCTCTCTCTTCTTTTCTCCATTCTGTTTTTACATATTTGCACCTTTTCCTCGTATCTTTTGTCTCTCCTTTACGACCTCTCTATTCCCTCCTATCTTTCATGCCTCCTTTCTCTTCCTCCAGCTATCCCTTTTCTCTCTCCTCTCTTTCTTTTCACCTTTTTCTGTCTTTATTTTCTTCTTTTACTCTTTTTTTTCTCTTCCTTTTTCCATTTTTCTTACTGTTTCCTAACCTTCCTCTTCTTGGCATCCATTCTTTCTCCTAGCCCATATTTTCCCCTCATTCCTTCCTCCCTTCATTCCTTCTCTCTCTCTCTCTCTCTCTCTCTCTCTCCCCCATTCCATCTTGCCTCCCTTCAGTCCCTCTTCATCCCCTTCCCTCTTTCTTCCCTTCCATTCTCATTCTTTCCTCCCCCACACTCTCTTCTCTCTCTTTTCCCCCCACCTTTCCTCCTCCTCCCCTTCCCTCCCCTCTCTCTCCCCTCCTCATACTCTCACTCTTCCCTCCATTCCGTCTCGCTTCCCCTCCAATCCCTCTCCCTTCCCTCCATCTCTCCCCTGCGCCCCTCTCTCTCTCTCTCCCACACACACACGGCACAATAACAAAACTCAGGCACCTCTATCAAGTCTACCAAGCCAGATGGTCCTATAAACTCCACCCGCATCGGAAGAGCTGTATTGCGAGGGGAGCAGGCCAGGGGAGCAGGGATGGAGGGGAGGAGGAGGAGGGGAGAAGGGATAGAGCGGGGATGGAGGGGATGAGGAGGGGAGAAGGGATAGAGCGGGGATGGAGGGGAGGAGGAGGGGAGAAGGGATAGAGCGGGGATGGAGGGGAGGAGGAGGGGAGAAGGGATAGAGCGGGGATGGAGGGGAGGAGGAGGGGAGAAGGGATAGAGCGGGGATGGAGGGGAGGAGGACGGGAGAAAGGATAGAGGAAACAGAAGGGGAGTGGAAATGGAAGAAAGGAGGGGAGAAGGGATAGAGAAAGTAAAGGAAGGGGAGCGGGGATGGAGGGGAGGAGGAGGGGAGAAGGGATGGAGAGGAAGTAAAGGAGAGGGAGCGGGGATGGAGGACACGAGGAGGGGAGAAGGGATAGAGGAAGTAAAGGAAGGGGAGTGCAGATGGAAGGGAGGAGGAGGGGAGAAGGGATAAAGAAAGGGAAGTGGGGATGGAAGGGAGGAGGAAGAGGGGAGAAGGGATAGAGGAAGTAAAGGAGAAAGAGGGGAAAAGATAGAGTAGAAGGAGAGGTAGGAGGGAGCAGGCCAGGAAGTGGGAAGGGAGGGGAGGAGGAGGGGAGAAGGAGAGGAAATAAAGGAAGGGGATAAGGGAAAGGATTGAGTGGGAAGAGAGGAAGGAGCTAGATGAAGGGAGCACACCAAGGGAGCGGGGATGGAGGAGAGAAGAAGGGGTAGAGGAAGTATAGAAGAGGGAGGAGGGAAGGAGGGATAGAGGAAGCAGAAGAAATTGAAGAGGGAGAGAGAAGGGATAGAGAACGGAAGGGGAAGAGGAGGGAAAGAGACATAAGTAGAAGGAAGGGAGGAGGGAGCAGGAGGGATAGGGAGTAGGAGAGGGAGGATGAGGGATAGATGAAGCAGAGGCAAGGAAGAGAGGAAGAGAAGGGAAAGGATAAAAAGGAAATAAAGGAGAGGGACGAGCGAAAGAGGAAAGGATAGAAGAAGCGGAGGAGGAGGAGGAAGGGGCAAGAAAAGAAGGGATAGGGGAAATAGAGGGAGAGGAGAAGAGAAGCTGGGATGGAGGGAAAGGAGGAGGGATCAAGAGGAAAATGGATTGAGGGAGCAGAGGGGAGGGAGGAGTGAGGAAACAGGAGAAAGGACAGAGAGGGTATAGGAATGTAGGAGGGGAAAGACGGGATAGGGAGAAGTGGGTAGGCAGGAGGGAAGGAAGTGGAAGGGATAGAGTACTAAGGAATACAAAGGAAAGCAAACTCTGTGTGTGTGTGTGTGTGTGTGTGTGTGTGTGTGTGTGTGTGTGTGTGTGTGTGTGTGTGTGTGTGTGTGTGTGTGTGTGTGCTAGAGAGAATACTTGCATCTAATTTTATGAGAAGAAAATTAGGATAGGGGAGCATGAAGGAGAGAGAGAGAGATGGGGAGAGATGTGGGAGGGAGGAGAGTGGAGGGGAAGGAGGGAGGGAGTGGAGGGAGGAGCCAGGACGGAGAGAGAAAGATAGGATGGTGGGAGGTGGGGTAAAAAGAGCCAGAGTGAATGCATGTGAGGAGAAAAGAAATGTAATCGTCGGAGAGAAGAAAGGGAAAGGAAAGGGGCTGGAGAGAGAGAGAGAGAGAGAGAGAGAGAGAGAGAGAGAGAGAGAGAGTTGGGGATAGAAAGTGTGTGTGTGTGTGTGTGTGTGTGTGTGTGTGTGTGTGTGTGTGTGTGTGCATGCGTGCGTGTGTGCGTGCGTGCGATACGAGAGAAAAAGATGATAGTCGATAGTCGTACCAAGAGTGTCCGTGAGAACGATGCTGTGAGGGATGGAGTGGCTGTGATAGAGGATGGAGGGTGGTAGTGGGTGAAGAGGGAGGCAAGGAGAACCAGATAGGAGATACAGAGAGACGGGTAGACTGGGATATAGGAGAGACTGGGATATAGGGTAGATTGGGATATAGGGCACATGGGGATATGAATTGGGATATTGGGTAGAGTAGGGTATTGGATAGATTAGGATAAGGGTAGATTGGGATATAGGATAGATTGAGATATGGGATAGACTGGGATATAGGGTAGACTGGGATATGAACTGGTATATAGAGTGGACTGGGATATAAGGTAGAGTGGGATGTTGGGCAGATTGGAAGATGTGGCTTATAAGGGGGACAACGGGAGGGGAGAGAAATAGACGGAAGTAGACAGTACACAAGAGACAGGAGTGACGGAACTAAGACTTAAGTAGGTACATCCTAGGATAGCCTTAGAGAGGTGGGATAGAACTGGACAGAAGGAAGACAGATGGAAGAGAGTAAGAGAAAACCTAAAGACAGGGCAAGACAGGGAAGATATAGATGTAAGAAAATAAGACAACGCAAAAGACAGAAGATAGGAGAACAGTAGACAGAAACTAAGGGAGAGAAAGGTGAGAGGCAGGTGACAAAGATTATGGCAGACCATAGATAGGAGACAGAGAACGTAATGAGTGGACAAGACAAGGGAGAGAGAGATGGCACAGAATATGACAAGGCTAAAGAAAGGAGAAGATAGAAGAGGAAGACAGGAGAAGATAGGGTGAAGACAGACAGTACAAGGCCAACACGACACAGGAGAGGAAGACAGGGACTTGACAGACGGAAGAACTGAAATCAAGACTGACGGACAGGGAGCGATCGGGACGAAAAAGACGGAAGAAGAGACAGGAGGGGAAGGGGAGTGAGCAGTAGAGAGGGAGGGGAAGAGGAGAGGCTGGAGTGAAGGGAAAGGAGAGGAGGGACCTGTAGGGAAGGAGAAGGGGAGGGGATAGGACAAAAGTAGCTGGAGATGGGGGAGGAGAGGGAGGAAGAACAGGAAAGGGGAGGGAGAGGGGGAGCGGGAGGGGAGGAAGGAAAAAGTGAAGGGAAATGAGAGTGAAAAATGGGAGAATTGGAGTAGAAAGGAAGAGGGAAGAGGTGGAAGGGTGGGTGGAAATTTTATGTAAAGAGGTACAAGAGGAGGCGTAGGTGCAAGGAAAGAGGGGGATGGGTAAGCTGGATAGGAGGGGGTTAGTGCCATGTGGAAGGTAGAGAAGGAGGGAAGAGGGATATAGTGGTGGAGAGAGAGGAGGTATTAGAACGTGAAAGGGGGAAGGGGAGAGGGAGGGTGTAGTAGGACAAGGCATGAAGAAGGGAGGGTAAGGTAAGGGGGAGGGGGAGAAGAGGTAGCTGAGATTGAAGAGGGAGATGAAAGGGGGTGAGGTATGGAGATCGGAGGTACTGAAGGAAAGAGGGTGGGCGAAGCGGGAGGGGGAAAGAAAGATGAAGGGGGAGAGGAAGAGGGTAGTATGATGTGAATGGGAATGGGAGAGGGGGGGAATGGAAGGTGAAGAGGGAGGGGGGAAGGGTACAGGGTACAGGGACCGGGGTTGCTTGAGGGGAAAGAGAGGGGAGGTATCAGAGAGGGGGAGGGGAAGGGGAAAGGGAGTGTTGTGTCAGGAAAAGGAGAGGGGTAATGGGAGGTGGAGGGGGAGGGGAAAGGAGAAAGGTGTGGAGAGCGGGGGTGCTGGAGGGGAGAAGGGGTGGGAGGGGAAATGGGAGGAGGAGGAGGAAGTGGAGGGGGAGGGGGAGGGAAGGGGGGGATGGTGTCAGCGGAAGGGTGGTTATCGGCCCCACCTCCGTCCCCTCGTCACCTCGGAAATGAAGGAGTGATTTTTTTAATGTTTTCTTTTATGTCGCCGTGTTTGTGTCGTGCCCTTACTGTGTGTGTGTGTGTGTGTGTGTGTGTGTGTGTGTGTGTGTGTGTGTGTGTGTGTGTGTGTGTGTGTGTGTGTGTGTGTGTGTGTGTGTGTGTGTGTGTGTGTGTGTGTGTGTGTGTGTGTGTGTGTGTGTGTGTGTTTCGGTTTCACGTATCGTACAGCATGCGTGTGCGTGTAAAACGTATCTCAGTGTATGTGCTTGTAAAACTTTTCAGCCACTCAATGAACGTGCACTACATGGGTTAAAACAATAGGACCCCTCCGTACGTAATTACCTTAAAGTCTTAATCTGAAGACTATTTTATTCAGATGGGCAAATTATGTAAGCTTGCTTAATAATTTTCCTTGTACGGGAAATTGACACAGAATCAGACAACGAGTGAGTTTGCAAAAGATGTCAATTCCACAGAAAGTTGACTAGATTGTTAATATTAAGATCCATTCATTTTGAGAGCCTTGGACATAATTACGTTAAGAATCTGAAGGTTATGGGCAGAAAGAAGAACAGATTAATGAAAACAGTTCCTAGTTGACCTGCTGTATATGAAAGACTGAGGTAGTGCTGTAGGGTACTTCTTTGTGTGCTGAATATTGGAAAATCTTTACCGTAATCATAGTTATTATTCTTATTATGCACACACACACACACACACACACACACACACACACACACACACACACACACACACACACACACACACACACACACACACACACACATTACCATTAACCACTACTAATTTTTCTACTTTACCTGTGATAGACTAGCTCCTTTAATTTAACAAGTACCATTGCCAGTGTTGTCTCATCGGCCATTATGACCCATTTTTACTCCTTTACTCTTTTATTTTTATTATTTGTTATTTCTTTCCCTCTAATTCTCTTTCTTTTTTTTACACACGTCCCCTCCACGTGCCCCCGTTATCTCTCCACTTTCATGGATATTTTGATCTATTTTCACTTTTCTTCTCAACTCTTCCACTTTCTCTTCTTTCTTTTCATTTCCTTTTGGCTCAGTTTCTGTCCCGTTCCTTTGTTGTCTGTTTTTGCATGTTTCCCTTCTCTTCATCTTCCGTCTTTTCTCCTCTGATCTTGCCATTACAAACTTCATCATATTCCTGTATACTCAATCCTTATTCATATATATTCAGACATTCATTCACCTTCCTCTTCGTTTTTATTTCCCTCGTTCACTTCACAATTATTCATTCACCTTCCTCTTCGTTCATCATGCCTTTATTTCATGCTCGTTTTCATAAATTTTCTTTTCTCCTTTGTCCTTCCTTTCCCCTGTTACCTTGTTCTTCCCATATCCCCTTTTCTTTTTCCCCTTTTTTCCTGTCTCATCGCTCATCATTATTCATTTTCTTTTCGTTTATATCCTTCATCTCTCACGCCTTCTTGTTCTTTCCTTCTTTCCTCTTAACTTTTCCTCCCTCTTGTCTTTTTCTTTCCCTGCTCGTCCCCTTATCTCTTCCTTCACGCTTTCACCTTTCTCCTCAGTTTCCCCATTTTATTCATTCCTCTCTCACTCCCGTCTCTTCCACTTACCCCCCTCTTCTGTCCCATTTCTCTCTCCCCTCTCTTCTCGCCTTTTCCCTTCACACCCTCTCTTCTTTTTCTTCTTCCGTTTTCCCTTCACATAGTCCCCTTCACTCTCCCATTCTGCTTTCCTTCTTCACCTGTCACTCCCTCCAGTCCCTCCCCCTCTCTCTTTCCTTCCTACTCCCCTCCTCCTCCTCCTTCCGTTACCTTCTTCCCAGCTCTCCTCCTCCTCTTCCCCTTCCTCACCTCCAGTACCTTTTCTCCCCACTTCCTCTCCTTTTCCCTCCACCCCCCACCTCTTCCACATCCTCCACCCACGCCTTTCTCTCTCGTCCTTTCTCATTTCACTCAACCACTTTCCATCCACTATCCCTCTCCTCTCTCCCATCTCTTCCTCATCCCCCATTCCCCCTTCCTATTCCTCTAACATTCTCCTCTTCATTGCCTGATCCTCGTGTCCCATTCATTTTTCACTTTTTCTCCCACGCATACATCCTCTCGTCACTTCACCCTACCATTCTCCCTTTCCTCCCCTCACTCTCCCCTCTTCTCCCTAAACTTCCCCTCTTCTCCACCCCCACTCCCACATTTCCTCCCCTACTCCTTATTCGTCCCCACATCTCCTCCCTTATCCTTTTCTCACCCCCCATTCCGCTACCTTTTCCTCTCTTTTCCCCATCTCACATCTCCTCTCCCCCTTCCGTAGCTCTGTCTTCCCCTCTCTCTCTTTCCACCCCTCTCACTCCCCACTATCCCTTTCCCCAGCTCATTCTCCCTCTCTCTCCCCCTCCCCAGTTCTTTCACCCCTCTCTATCCCACCCCATAACCTCACTCCTCCCCTTCCCAGCACTTTCACCCTCCCTGTCCCTCCCCCTCCCATCTCTCCCCCTCCCCATCTCATTCCTCCCCCCAGCACAAACATCCACCAATACCTCTTAAATTCAATTATCCCGGCCACGCTGCCTCTCTCTGGCGACGCCTCTGATAAGATAAGCAGGTGAGCCATAAAAATTACACCCCCCGCTACCCCTCACCTCCCTCATATCACCCCTCACCCCTGCCTCTCACCCCCTCATCAGTCTCTCTCCTCACCCCCCTCACCCACTCCTCCCTACCCCTCACCCACTCCTCCCCCTTCTCTCTCCCTATTCCACCCTTCACCCCCCTCATCCTACTCAACCTCCTCCCCCTGGCTCATTCTTACATTTCCTTCAGTTTCTGCACCTAACACTCCCCCTCCTCCCAGGCCCACCTCCTCTGTCCCTCCTCGTCTCTCTCTCTCTCTCTCTCTCTCTCTCTCTCTCTCTCTCCCCACACTTTCCTTCTCTGCTTTCACTGTTCTCCCTCCCTTTCTTACTATTTTCAATACCTTCTGCTTTCTTCGCCAACATTTTTCTCTTACCTTTTCCTTCTCAGACCTAATATTGTGCTCTCTATTCCTGTCCTCTGTTTTTCTCCTCTCTTCTCCATTCTTATTCTTTTCCTTTCCCATCTTCTTTATTCTTCATACTCCGAATGGTATCGACTGAGAGTGTGAGAATGTTTACGTGTATATTTAAGTGTGGACGTGTGTGTGTATGTATTAGTACGAGAGAGAGAGAGAGAGAGAGAGAGAGAGACAGGTGTGACAGTGATGGACAGACAGGAGCCTCATTGACATTCCCGGGCCGCCCCCATGCTGAGGGCCCCTCTTGGCATTTTTCAGCCAGCTCTGTTTTGTTTGGGAGTGCGTGTGAGTCGGGGAGGGAGGAAGAGAGAGGGGAGAAGAGGGGAGGGAGGGAGGAAGAGGGGAGGGAGGGGGAAGAGAGGAGGGGGGAAGAGAGGAGGGAGGAAGAGGGAGGGGAAGGGGAAAGTTTCTGGCCCTTTTCCACTCCCAAGTTTCTCTCTCTCTCTCTCTCTCTCTCTCTCTCTCTCTCTCTCTCTCTCTCTCTCTCTCTCTCTCTCTCTCTCTCTCTCAGTTCTAGTGCTTTCTTCAATTTTATGCTTTTTCATTTTTGCTTTTCATTTTCATATATCTTCTTTCCTCAGCATACTTTTATATCCTCTGAGTGTGTGTGTGTGTGTGTGTGTGTGTGTGTGTGTGTGTGTGTGTGTGTGTGTGTGTGTGTGTGTGTGTGTGTGTGTGTGTGTGTGTGTGTGTGTGTGTGTGTTTAAATCTTGGGTCTTCTCCACCCGAGTTCCACTTACACCCCCATTTTCCTTTCATTCCTCATTCACCTTCTCACCACGATGACACCTTACCTCTTTCCTTCCGTGTACCATCATATGTATTTATAGAGCTTTGAGGGAGAGCTTTTCTAGTGGAGGGGTTAATGATCGTTGTTTTCTAGCCCCTTGACCATCAGACGCCTTCTTGCTTGAATTAAAACGCAGGGTGATTGTAGTAGCAGTAGTAATAGTGGTGGTGGTGGTGGTGGTGGTGGTGGTTATGGTGGTGGTTGTATTAGCAGTAATAGTAGTTGTGCAGCTGGTGGTGGTGCTGATGGTGGTGGTGCTAGTGATGGTGGTAGCAGTAGTAGTAGTAGTAGTAGTAGTAGTTGCAGTAGTAGTAGTAGTAGTAGTAGTGGTATTATTATTATTATTATTATTATTAGCAGTAATAGTAGTAGTAGTATTGATCTTCCTTTTCTCTCTATTCCTTTGTTTCTTCCTCCTCCCATATTGTTTTTATTCAGTTTTATTTTCTTTCATTACGGTCTCCCTTTTCACCTTATCTCTCTTCCTCATTCTTGTATTTTCCTCGTATCTTCCTCATCTATTTTGTCATCTCTGCAGTGCCTCGTCTTCATTACTTTTTTTTTAAATTTGTCTTTTTTCAGTATCTTTTCTTATATTCGCCCGTCTTCTGTCTAGTTTTCCTCTTACTCTTCACCTTCTCCCTCCGTCTTCTTTTCTTCGCTCTCCCTCATACTTTCCACCTCATCCTCATATGTCGCCCTTCTTTCCTCGTATCCCTCCTTATTCTCTTTATCCTTCACTCTTCTTTTCCTTCCCCATTCGTCTGTATCATTTGTAGCACAGTCACATCTGCCATCAGTTGCAGTTTAAGCGGAGAGAGAGAGAGAGAGAGAGAGAGAGAGAGAGAGAGAGAGAGAGAGAGATGTAATAACAGTAATCATTTGGTTGCCAGCTACATCACAAGAGCATCTGCCGAGTAAATGTGAAAGAGCTACAGAATTCATAACTAAAATATCAACATCTTTTACTAATACATTATTCACGACAGAGAAGCAAGCCAAGCAAAACAGGAACATAAATCATTGAACAGGTCGGGAATATTTCTCGAGGAAGGTATTTTTTTTTTCCACGTAAGAAGAAACGTAAGCCATGAGGAAAATCAAGACACATCGTAGCCTTGGATATTTGCGAGAAAACGTGGAAAATTTAAGTGATTTTTAGGAATTTTTTGGAATCCGAGAGGTGAAATGAAGCCTGTTCTTTAATCCTGTTGGTACACGAGCTCCCTCCTGAACAGCAAGAAAGGAGTAAAGGAATATATGTCACCGTGTTGGAGAGGTAAAGGCAACGAAAATCCCTCGAAAAATGGACGAGAATGTTAAGTGACTCCCGGCCTCAGTCCAGTACCACAACACAACCAAAGAAAACGCCGCCACCACCTTCTCAACACCTGGCCACTACTCGGCCCCCTAACGCCACCCGCCTGCCACTCCATATATCCCCCCCACACCCTCAATCTCAACCCCTCCCCCTCAGATACCCCCTCACTCCAAATCTCCACCCTCTCCTCTCAGACCCCCCTCCCCACAACCTCCTTCAGTGATCAGATTTATCAAGGTTTTTAGTAAGTTTTTAGAATATGCAGGTGATCACAGCAATTCTTTTTATTTGGAATCATTTTGAGCTGTATTTTGCACTTTACTGATTTGGTTGTGAAGTGTAAGGTAGGTATAAGATTAGAGATGAAAGATTAAGCAAACCATCTTATCTATAAAGACGAGAGAAGAAAATTTATGAATATGGCTCTGGTCCCCCCCCCCCCAAGTCCATCCTCTCAAGGGGGGACTTCAGTTTCGCAGAGTCCCCCGGCGCTACGTGAGACGGAAACCTGGACAATTGAAACCATAAAACCGGGGACTTAGGGAGATGGTTAAGAGGAGGTGTAAACTGACGGCGGGACGGGGCCCACTTTCAGGCGGGAGACGGAGGGGTTAGTAGGGGGAGAGAGGGAAGAGGGAGGGGGAAGGAGGGGGGAACGGGAGGGAGACAGAGTTTAGTATTGTTGGGAGGGGAGGGGAGAAGGAAAGGGGGGGGGGAAGCGATGGATATGGAGGGTTTAGTGTTGGTGGGCAAGTAGGGGAGAGTGAGGGGAGGGGTAGGGGAGAGAGGGATGTTGGGGAAATGGGATGGGGACGTAGGGTTTATTGCTGTGGGTGTGTGGCTGAGAAAGGGGGAAGACGAAAGGGGAGGACGAGAGAGGGGAGGGGAAACGTGATGGAGAGGAAGGAGTTAGTGTTATTGAGTGGGAGGGAGATGACGGGAGGGGGGAGGGGGGAGGGAAACGGGATGGAGACGGAGGGTTTAGTGTTAGTGGGGGAGGGGGAGGGGGGGAAGAAGAAACACCTGTCGCCACCTGCACACAACAGCTGATACGTCGGTAGCGGGGGAACGTGACCACACACACACACACACACACACACACACACATTCTCCGAGTCCTCATATTCTTCCTTTTTCACACTTTCTACACGTACTCAAAGATTTCCACACATTTACCTTACATATTCTCTCTCTCTCTCTCTCTCTCTCTCTCTCTCTCTCTCTCATTCTTTCTAATCCCCACACCCTCCACACATTCAACTCACATTCCTATTTCCACTGACATTCTCCAATCTTTGTCTCGTTCCTACCCAAAGATTCCACGCTCTCTCCCATTTCCACTGACTCATTCTACATACTTTCCATTTTCACACACTCAGCACACACTCCACGCCCTCAGAGTCTCTACAGATTTTCTTCCATCTTCATAGTACCTCTCCGTTACCACATTCTGAACATACTCTTCCCCATCCACACACTCTTCCATACCCGAACATCTGTACTGCATATACCCCTCTGTTTACTCACTCTCTTATCGCCGTATATTTCGTTTCCACATACACTTTCTCCCATCGCCACCCTATGTGGTATTTTCATCCTAGTTTCCATGTCCATCCACGCTCCAGCTACCACCCACGTCCCCATCCCCGCCCTTCCTCCCATCCCCATCCTCTCTCCCATCCCCGCCATCTCCCCCATTCTCACCATTTCTTCCATCTCGACTCTGGCCCATTTCTGTCATCCCACACTGTCCCATCATCATACTATCTTCGGTCTCTCTCATCTCCACTTTCTCCTTATCTCCATTTTTGTTCCAGCTCCTTTCTTTCTCTCATCTCCTCACCCTCTCCCATCTCCTCACCTTCTCCCATCTCCTCACCCTCTCCCATCTCCTCACCTTCTCCCATCTCCTCACCCTATCCCATCTCCTCACCTTCTCCCATTTCCTCACCCTATCCCATCTCCTCACCTTCTCCCATCTCCTCACCTTCTCCCATCTCCTCACCCTCTCCCATCTCCCCAACCGCTCCGATCTCCACACCCTCTCCTATTTCTTCGCCCACTCCCATCTCCTCACCCTCTCCCATCTCCTCGCTCACTCCTTTTTCCTCACACTTTCCCAACTCCTCAGACTCTCCCAACCTCTCACTCTCTCCCATCCCCCCCATCCCCCCACGGGCTTTCCTCCTCTTGAGTGGATTAGATAGAAAGGGGTTGGTTTATGTATACTAAGGTAGCCGACACTCCGCTCCTCTTATTTAACAAGTCACCGCTTGATCGTATAGTAGAAAACGGAGTAGTGGTATCTCATTCACTTCCCACAACACCTTTCACGCTTCTCCCGCAGTTGACAATATTACACACACACCGTAGCGATTTATTTTCCATATATCATCTTACTGCTGTCTTGTATGTATTTATCTTTTTACACACCAACATGGAAGGCAAAGGTAACACAAGGGCTTATTAATGAGTTGTATGTAAAAATAAACTGCTGAGGAAAAAGTTTTAGGGAGCTTCCTTAACTGACGAGAATACGGGCCATAAGGATGATATATGTGTCTTGTGCGGGTATAACCTTGTGCTTTTCGTGTTATTAGTTTATTTCCTAACATAATCTTATTTTTGCCGGCTCCAAACGATCTTGCCTACTCAGTATCCCTCTTCATTCCCCTTTTACTTTCAGAAATTTACCTGTCGCTGATTAATGTGTTTTATGTATATAGTAGAGGTTCTTCCTCTCAGTGGTTTGACACCTTGACGTCTTTCCAACTTTTATTCTTGATGGTTCTGTTCGATATTTAGTAATTTAAAATAACATCATCCTTCCACAGTTGCCAGAAGTAATGTGTACCTGATTATTGATGGGCTTGGATATTGTAGGGCTTCTCTTGTTAGTGGCTTAACCCCTTGACAACGATGACGCCTTATTACCTCCGCCAACGAAGTTGGAGGAGGTTATGTATTCACCTATGTTTGTCTGTTTGCCCACACGATATTTCCAAAAGTTCTCAATGAATATCAATGAAATTATGTGGACGTGTGGGCCATGATCCAAGAAAATATTGATTAAATTTTGGGGCGGATCCGGATCAGTATCAGGATCCTATGTATCCCGCACAATATAAGCTCTCAACGAATTTCAATAAAATTTTGTGAAAGGGTGGACCATCGGCCAAGAAAGAATTGATAAAATTTGGGGCGGATCCGGATCAGAATCCAGCATTGGCCGAGGTATACCCTCTCTGAGTGTTTTCTAGTTTATTTTGTTCTTGCTAGCTCCAAACGAGAGAGAGAGAGAGAGGGGGGGGGGTTGCTTGGCACCCCTTCCCCATACTCTCCTTACAGAAAGAAAGCCAGACAAAGACAAAACAGAGAGACCGAGAAAGAGTAGCTAGCCCTTCCTCTCCCCACATTCACCCCAGCTGCTCTCAACCCCCACTCCTCTCTGCCACCCCACAATTTCCCCGCTAAAATACATCAGTAGTGTAGATGATCACGAGGAATATCTGAGCCCCAATGTGTGTTGTTTTTCCCCCCACGACGTTCTCCGCTGTGGCCACGACGCCTTCCACAAGCTTCATGCATACGGAAGAAATGGTCACACTGCCACCGCTGCTCCAAAAACTTTTTCTTGGCGCATTTTTACCCTTGAGATACCCCCTCCCCCTTTCCTCAGACTTAGATCTCCCCGCCCCACCTCCTCCTCCTCCTCCTCCTCCCCCTCCCCCCCCACCCGCCCACTCACTTCCAATCCCTCCTCACCAACCCACCCCCACCCATTACTCCCTTCGTTCCTCACCCCCAACCACACGTCCTCTTCACTTCGTCTCCACTCTACCCCCCCCCCGCACCTCCCGCTCCTTCCTTCTCCCTCACCTCTACTCGCCCCCATTCCCCTCCTCCCTTATTACCCATCCCTACCCACATGGCTCCACTCCATCCACCTTGCACCCCATGCCACTTCCTCCTCCCTTTCCCCCTTCCTTTCCCCCGTCCTTCCCATCCTAGACATACACACATTCTCTTCCCTCACTCACGTTTTCTCTCTCCTTTTCAGCCTGCAATCGACAAGGCTCGAAGATACAGCAGTTATAAAGAAAGCGACACGACGGCTTGGAGTAGGGCATACATACACCGCTCTAAGGCTCTTCATTATCATCAGGAACAGCAGGCCACAGGTACGTAAGGTGTCTGTACATTTTTGGTCACTCCTGCTTTAGATTAACGCCGACGGGTCCCATGTCAATAGGGAAGTTTATCTCGCGTTTGTGGTCGTGTTTTGTGTTTGTCCTCGTGTCGTTTAACCTCTTTATTGGTGTGTGTGTGTGTGTGTGTGTGTGTGTGTGTGTGTGTGTGTGTGTGTGTGTGTGTGTTTTATCAACCCTGTCTTGAATTATCGCCCACGGGTCTCATGTCAATAAGGGATCTGAGCTCCTCCATGTTTAGGTGCTTTGTGTTTGTCTTCATGTGTAAACTCTCCATTACCAAGAGCACCAAGCAAGAGACAGGCTTTTATTTATTTTTATTTTTTTTTTTTTTGGGGGGGGGGTGGTCAGCTCTTGTTTCCAATTTTCACCCACGGGTCTCTCGTCACTGTAGAAGCTTATCTCACTGTGTCTTCGTGTTTGTCAGTAGTCTTTGTCATGTAGGCTCTTCACTGCTGGGAGTACCAAGCAAGATGGAAGTGTTTTTATGTGCATTTTGGTCCGTCCTGTTTTAATTATTGCCCACACAATAATCGCTAATACAGAATCTTCCATCCTATTTGCTGTCCTGTCTTGTGTTTATCTTTGTGTTGTGAAGCCTCGTTACTACCAGAAATACCAAGCGTAAGGCGGGTTCCTCATTATCTTTTTTACCTGTTTATGTTTCGAGCTTGTCTTTTTGTCGTGTGTTTATATGGCATCGTCGTTTAACTTTAACCTTTGTAGAGCGGGGATATTTGTGTGTGTGTGTGTGTGTGTGTGTGTGTGTGTGTGCGTGTGTGTGTGTGTATTCTTTCTACTGCCTGGACAGTATAATGAAGGCGCAAAACATAGTATCCACCAACTCATTCAGCATCACGAAGTCACACCGCAGTCTCACCAACGCACAACATTACGTGTGTGAATCTTCATGTACCTTTGATGTAGTATTTTGCGTTTTAATCAAGGTACGGTCAGGTTGTTTTATTCAGTTTAGGGCGGACCACCAGGGCAGAAGGAATTAGTAAAGAATCTGTCAACCTCATTCATCTAAAAAATGAATAAATCTGTCTTATGCCGCTAAGAAAATTGCTGGTTTGTTTTCAATGGACGGAGCTTTGCCACTGTCACAACGCTGATGTTATATTGTGGTTACGTGTTAATTCGATGAACCTTAGTTATGAGGTTGGGATGAGTCTCCATGGTTATTAGTCAAACTTCCCCTCCCATCTGACGACACTTGGCCATCAGCTAAATAGAAAGGAGTAAATGAAATATAATAAAAGCGTCCTCAGGCTGATGGGGTTAGCAGCATGTTAGTAAAAATAAAATTGCTTTAAATTACAGATCTTTTGCATTAACATGGCCTAGTAATCCTTCTCTATTTTATTTCACATAGCTCAGTGGCAGAAAAAGGCAATGCTATGGCTCTATATTCTTTCCGTTGCACTTCTTCATGACTAGCATCATATTCTAGTGTTAGTCTAGTATTACAGCGTAGCACTCAAGACGGAGAGATGGCAGTTTTAGGCCAAGTTAGAATAAGAGAGTATAGTTACTTTTATTGGTTGTAAGTTAGAATAAGAGTATAGTCATTTTTATTGGCTGTGAGTGAGTCGGTCTCGCTGTCCTCGGTCAGTATGGCCTGTTTCCTCGTGTCTTCAGTACAGCAGCATAAAATTTGCATTTTACTGTCGCCGTGTGGGTCTTCAGCGAAACTGGCGTCCCTGGCTTTACGTATTCCTGCATCGCCTTTTTGGAAGTCGGCGTGAATGGAAATGACTCTTGTTAACTCTTCCCCTGTGTCACTTTTGATGGAGTTGGCTTTAGTGATGCAAGTGTAAAGAGTACGTCCACCGCCGCTGTTTCTTATAAGATGCTAACCAGCCAATCCACACCCGTAGCACACCTTCCCCAGCGACTTTGGTGGCCTGTCGTCAATTTGATCATAGCTGACAGATTGCATCCCCGTGTACTGAATAACCTGTTGATGAATGCTAGAATAAGATAATACTCCATCCATACATCATTCCCAAATATTTCTTGATGTACTGTCTTTAACTTGGCCCAGGTTTTCGTCCTTTTGCAGCTAGTTTTCCACAGCACGGTTGCTGAATAAGATTACTACACCTTTATTTCTACCGCACTTACTCGTATTTTTTATTAGCATCTTATTCTGTTGCTAAAACACTGTAACAACTGAGCATTCGTGGGGACAGATCAGTTTTAAAGTAAGAGTAAAAGTGATAGCATTTTATCACCTGTCCCCCATTACAGCGCATCATTCAAAATAGGGAGAGAGAGAGAGAGAGAGAGAGAGAGAGAGAGAGAGAAGTTTTCTGTCAGGTGAGACTAAAGCATCTATAGCGCCACAAACGTTATTTTAGCACGTTTAAGGATAAATATTTTGGATGGCAAAACTTCGCCTTATACTAACCCCGTTTTGGCTCTACACTTGTTTTAAATGAGTTATACCAATCATGTCAATGTATACATAGTCGGAATAAGTACCCCGCTGGCGAATGTATGAGTGAGGTTATTCCGGCCCTCAGTCAGTGCAGTCGGGACCCCAGAGTGAAGGGGTGGTGTGGTGTGTTTGGCAGGAGGGTGACAGTCCCGCGTCTCTCTGCGTCCCACCTCAATCAAGTTAGATTGTGTTAGATTAAGTTTGGTTTGGTTGGCTTAGGCTGAGTTAGGTTGGAGTAGGTTAGGTATGATTCGGTTAGATTAGATTAGATTGGGTTAAGGTATGGTAAGATAAAATAGGGGGAGATAAGGTAGGGTTAGGTCAGGGTAGATTAGATTCTTATTTTAGTTTAAGTCAGGTTGGGTTATTAGATTGTCGTAGTAGGTTGAGTCAGGTTAGATTATTCGATTGTCACGTTAGTTTAAGTCAGGGTAGGTTATTAGATGGTCATGTTAGTTTAAATGAGGTTTGGTTATCCCGAGTGAGTTGGAGTTGGAGTGAAACCTGAAGTGAAGGGCTGGAGTGGTGGTGTGTGGCAGGGGGGTGACAGGGCCTTGTCACTCCACGTCGGACCCCTGTCAGTCCTCGCCATGGATTTCTCTTCCCGCTTCATTAGCCATCGATATTCATCCGGGTTACCTGCTGCCCTCAATTTGTGCACTGCCTCCCATGTTTATATTAATGTTTATTTTTTATACCGTCCATGTTTACATATACTCTAGCGTCTTTGTCTTCTGTATAATTCCCCTTTTTATCCTATGTTTTTTGCGAGCTACTTTGTCCTTGATCAATTTGTGCACTGCCTCTCATGTTTATATTAATGTTTTTTGTACCATCCCTGTTTACTTATCAGGCGGCTATGTTTTCTATATAATTCCTTCTTTTATTATATACTTTTTTGCGAACTACTTTGTCCTTGATCAATTTGTGCACTACCTCCCATGTTTATATTCATGTTTATTGTTTTCTACCTTCCATGTTTACGTATGCTCTAGAGGCAGTGTTTTCAATATAGTTCCCTTTTTTTATTCAATGTTTTTTTCAAGCTATTTTGTCCATAATCTTTCTTTTGTCCCATTTGTTATCACTCGCGTTACTCATCTGTTATACACATCTCTCTTTTCACTTCCCCTTGCTTTCCAACTGTATCACCTTCTTAATTACACTTCCTACCTCCCCAGACATTTACCTTCTCTACTCAACCTATCGTTTACCTTTACCTCCCCCACTCATTTCTTAATTTCCTCACCCGTCTGTTACCTTCCTCTTCTCTTACCTGTCTAATAACTTCCCCTTCTCTCCCTCATCTCCCCTCATATCTAGTCCCATATTTCACCAACCCTTACTTCATACCTCTTTCAGTTTACTATTCCTCCCTCACACCTTACCTCCCCCACCTGTCTCTTACCCTCCTCTTCCCTTACCTATCCAATAACTTCCCCTTCTTATCCTCATCTCCCCTCATAGCCAGTCCCTTATCCCACCAACCCTTACTGTATCCATCTCTCCCCTTACCTCCCTTCCTTTACACTTCCCTCAGTAATTATCCACCCCTTACTCCGCTTGTCAGTATCCAGCCATCTTTACTTATTACCAAACTTTAATCTTTTCACTTGAACTTGGCCGAAAATTCCCATCTCTCCATCATCAATGCCGAGCCCTGACGATAGATTTACACTGGAATATGGTGTTAGCCATGAAGAAGTGCTATGGAAAGGATGTACAGCCGTAGCACTTTCTCTGCCACTGAGCTACGTGAAATAAGCTGCAAAAGGCCGAAAATCTGAACCAAGATAAGGTGAAAGAACTTTAGCAAACCTTAACCTTCTGACAGCGGGAGGTCAGTCCTAAATAAAATCGTCTGGAGGCAGCAAAAATAAATAAATAAATAAATAAAGAGACGTCCTTGTGTGGACTGGGTACACTCTCACCCACACAGCGCCATTATTACCCGAGCGAAAATATGAATATGTTTTAGTATTATCGATAACACATTTTTTTTTTTTTTTATACCGGCAGTGCAAGTGTTTCCCGGGACCATGATAAACAATGATAATTTTTCCAACACCTGGTTTACAGTAATCCCTAATTATCCCTGACCCGAGGTGCGTGTGTGTGTGTGTGTGTGTGTTTGAGAGAGGGAGAGAGAGAGAGAGAGAGAGAGAGAGAGAGAGAGAGAGAGAGAGATTTTGTGTGTGTGTGTGTGTGTGTGTGTGTGTGTGTGTGTGTGTGTGTGTGAATCTGCTTAGCCTCTCTCTTGTTTGTTTGTTGGGTCGTGAGTGTAATGGTTAGAAGGATGGAGGGTAGAAGTAGAGAGGGAAGGTGAGAAATGAGTGAATGGTATTGCAGTAGAGAATAGGGGTGGTGGGGGAAGTGGATGGGGAGGGGGAGTGGAGGGGAGTGAAGTGAAGAGGTGGGTGGAGGGGGTGATGAGTGAAAGAAAAGGAAGTATTTTGAATTTCATGTCAATTATTTCTTTTTGCCATTTGCGAAGTTTGTAGGCAGTGTTTTGGGTCGTGTTCATGAGTCTGTCTGTCCGTCGTTCTGATTTGTAAGGTTCTAATTTTTGGAAACCTTACCCAGATTTGGTGTCTATTTCTGCGGTAGATGGAAGCGCTTTGGCAGTAGACTGGGAGGACTATCATCCACTTCTTAATGTAGTTTTAGCTGACATTAAAGTGTGACAAATCAATGGTATCCTGTAAACCAGAAAGCTATGTACTATACTGAGTGGTAACCATGTAATCGACAAATAGATGCCTGGTGGTCAGATGGATTGAGGCGCTCCAACAAGATATGTCCCTTAAAAGTTTAAAATGAAGGTTTATTGAGGTTTATTGTTCACATATTTAATGCCACTGAGCGAAGATTTGTTGGTCACTCGCCTCAAATGTCTGTACTGAGGAGCCTAGCAGCGGACCCCTACTCTTCTAAAGGGGAAACGCACTGGGTAGTGGATGCATGGGTGGAAGCTACGGACCATTATCTAGATTAGATTCGAATATGAAGATCACTGGCGTTAAATGAGACCCCAGCTAGTGGTTTGCCCCGGTCTCTAAGGAATTACTGTTTATTTTATTATTTTTGCCCCAAGACAACTGTATTTAGGTTTGGGAAGCCCTTGTGCAGTGAATGAATTAGCAACAATTTTCTTGGACAGTTTTGGTATGATGATGGCTTAATTTGTATTTATTTATTTATTTTTTTGTTACTAGCTCACCTTTTTCCAGCATAGGGAAGACCTGTTCTAGAAAAGTTGCTTAATTATTGTCAGGCGATATGAGTAGGTAAAGTGTGGGGCTGAATGGGTAGGAGTTTGGATGAAGAGCGGAGAGACAGGGTTGGGTGAATGGGGAAGAGGTGAGGATGGGGGAAAGTGATGGTGAGACTTTGACGCTAGGGAGAGTGAAGGGTGAAGGTAGTGGTGATGATGGGGAAGAGGAGGAAACTCAAAGGGGTAAAGGGTAGGAGGGTAGGAGTGACAATGGGAGGGATGTCAGAGTGGTGATGGGAAGGACGTTAGTTTGGGTAGTGATGGGAAGAGATGGTGGAGTGGTAATGGCAGAGAGAGAGAGAGAGAGAGAGAGAGAGAGAGAGAAGCGGCCCAGTGATAGGGAAAGGGTTGATAATTAAGATTTTGGTGATTGGAGGGAAGAGGGTGATTTTTAGTGGTGATTGGAGGTGGTGGAGAGTAAAGGTCTGGACAGCATGATAGGTGATGATGATGATGATGATGTGATGATAATGATCATGATGATGATGATGATAGGGGGTTGCATGATAGCTGATGATGATGAAAATGATGATGATGAGGGTAGCATGATAGATGATGATGATGATGATGACGGTGGAGATGATGATGGTGATGATGGGGGTTGCATGATAGCTGATGATGATCATGATGATGATGATGATGATGATAATGATATGGCCAGAATGACAGCAGATAATGATGATAGGGATAGCATGATAGAAGATGATGATGATGAGGGAGTGGTGAGGTGATCATAGAAGTAATGGTAATTGTAATGGGAAAGATGGAAATGGAAGCAGTGGTTGTGAGAGTGGTGGAGGATGGATATAATGACTGGCCTAACAGGTGATGATGATGATGATGATGATGATGATGATGATGAAGGGATGGGATAATGATAGAGGTAAAGGGAGTGGTGATGAGCAGTATGATGAATTATTTAGTGGTGATGAGAGTGGTGGAGGGTGAAGGTAGGAGTGGCACGAAAGGTGATAATGATGATGATGATGAAGGGAGAGAGGGACGAGGAGATGAGAGATGGTGAAAGTAAAGATAGTGGTAGTGAGAGAGGAGAGGATGGAAATAGTAGTTACGAGAGTGGTGGAGGGTGAACGAAGGGGAGGCATGGTGTGTCATGATGATGCTGACGATGATGGGAGTGGTGGAAAGGGACCGAGTGGGGTCATTGTATCATGTTGTGTGGGAGAGTGGCTTTAGTAGTGATGAGAGCATAGGATGATGGCAGTGGCGTTAGGGTGATAATGATGATGATGATGATGGTGATGATGATGGGCGGTGTGGAATGGGAAGGAATAGAGTGGTGGCAGATGGGGCAAATGGTGGTGGTGTAATGAGAGGTGGTGGTCATGATGATGATGATGATGATGATGGGAGGGACTGTGTGAAAGGGGGGTGTCAAAGGGTGATGACACTCGCTGGCGGCCCCTGTCATGTGGTGTGGCTGGTGTCTGGTCCTATTCAAATATTTGTCTACATTTTCCAGGGCTATGGTAAATATTACGAGTGATCTCTTATCTTAATTAAATATATCACGGCTGGCAAATTTATGTCCGGGCCAGTAACTGTGTGTGCGCGCGTGCATGTGTGTACCAACACAAATTTGTGTGACGTGAGTCCTAGATATTAGCTTGTCACAGCACTTGTACAATTTTGATATAAGCGTAACCATATTTATGCTGCCGCATAAATTTTTCGACAAAGCAATAATCCTATGTATAATAGTTTATATAATTAAGTATTTGATATATTTAATAGAGTTTAAAAGTCATTAACAATGGACGTATTCGCGACATAACAGCGTTGCTGTAGATTTAATGCTATTAAATATGGCTTTTGTATAATGCCATTTAAATCCCTGAAAATGGTATATGATCGAGTGACACACAGTTCTTACCGTGCTGTTGCCTGAACACTGCACAGCGCCACCGGGGCACCAGTAGGGGGAATTCCGCTGCTCACACTGTACTCTTACCGAAAAGAAAACTTGGAAGGTGACTTGCAAGGTGCGTGATGTACTATAAAGTGAACTGTGTTACGATTTTTTTTTCTCAGTAACAAATGTGGGATATAGACTATTAACCTCTTCACTACAAGGAACCTCTAATTCTAATCTTGAGGTGTTAGCTAAAATATAATAAACACGTTCTCAGTCTGAAGATGTTAAGGATAGTACAGCCATTGCTTGTCTAGTTCTTCATCACATTCATTTTTAACCCTATCACTGGTATTATGGGATACTTTGTTCTAATTACCGTCAAACGATTTTTTTATGAGAAGTCTGTATGATATAAACTGATTAAGAACTTGGTTTGCCCAAATCTCTCTCTCTCTCTCTCTCTCTCTCTCTCTCTCTCTCTCTGCCATCAGTCTTCGTTCATCAGTAAGTTTTTTCCCTTCAAGACAAAAATAAATTCCGTGGGTCTGACCAAGAACAACCGGAAGAGAATTAAGGACAGGGATCAGAATCACAGAAAAATTCGATTATTCCCTCATGTTTCTGATATGTTAGGAAGATCAAGATACATGGGGGAGATTTTGCACTTTCCTTTCCTTGTCGTTCCTCAGAAAGAAATTATAGTTAAGATGAGAAATTGATCGTTTGTTTGTAATCTCATTCCGGGAGAGTGAGGGTGTGCGAACAGAGTGACGAGAGAGAGAGAGAGAGAGAGAGAGAGAGTGTTAATGACAGAACGAGAGTGAGCAAGTAAAACGACAGCAGAGAGAGAGAGAGAGAGAGAGAGAGAGAGAGTTAATGACAGGAGAACGAGACTGAGCAAGTAAAACGACAGCAGAGAGAGAGAGAGAACACAGTAGAGCAAGCAAGAGAGCGAGCAGTGGAGCGAGAGATCGTACCACAAAAGCCCTGCCAAATTACACCACGCGTATGAAAATTTGCAATCCGTCAGCTCATCGACTGGGCTGTCAAAGAGGCATAATAAGCTAATTAAGTACCTGGCCAACAACCATATCCAGGTGATTAATTGTCGGGGTGTGCATGTGATTAACGTGGTGTGGCCTGGAGAGAGAGAGAGAGAGAGAGGGAGAGGGGTATTAGTGTTGTATGTGATAGGATTGGATAGTAAGATATACAGGAGGTTACTGATGAGAGAGAGAGAGAGAGAGAGAGAGAGAATGGTCATTTACACACACACACACACACACACACACACACACACACACACACACACACACGTCGTAACTTTTGTAGGCTAGAGGGGACAAAATATGTTTATCATAATGTAGCAGAAATTTTCGTTTGTGAGCGTCTGGCATTCCAAAAATTTACGATCTACCTCTTGTCCTCATTTTTTTAAAGCCCTAGGGATGAACTGGCGGGGCTCTGATTTAGGAGACTCCCTAACACATTTTCCTAAGTGATTTATTTTTTCATTATCCCTTACTGTCCAGTTCTGTGTTTTACGAGTATTGATCCTTCCATCATCGCCGTACTCTGCGTAAATACCGTACTAAAGGATATTAACTAGCCATACCCAAAAATAAATCGCTAAGGAAGAGGGGCTAGGGAGCTTCTTTACCTGACGAGAGAACGTGCCTAGGTTTGGAGTGGTTTATTATTGCCTACTTATACATCATTCACTTCAATTTGGCTTAGAGTTTCGTCCTTTTGCAACCCATTTCCCATAACTCATCGGCAGAGAAAGACAATATGGCTGTACATCCTTTCCATAGCCCTTCTCCGTGACTAGCACCATATTATAGTGTTAATCTCTTGAAATATTGTAGCTCAGTATTCAGAGTTGAGAGATGACGGTTTTACGCCAAGTTAAAGTGAGCAGATTAGGCTATAATTGTGAATCCACGAGGCTTTTCAACATCATATCCTTAACGATTTATTGTGCATATTTCTCCTTGCTGACATAGATTGTGCTCTTAATTCTTAAACCTCTTGCGCCAAGTTGAGGTGAACAGAGTATAGTTTTAAATATACGAGGCTTTTAAACATCTTATTTTAAGCGATACGTTTTGCATATTTGTTCTTGATGACATAGAGTTTGTTGCTAATTCTTAAACCCTGGACTAGACGATTTCTCTCGCCTTTAGGAAGCCTTCAGAAGTCTGATTCAATTTTACCTTGAAATTCCGGGGGGAATGACGATTTATCTGTATTAATTAGGCTGCAGACGGGCGCCTTCACGTGGTGGCACCGATATAATAGTCGGCTCCGCTGCTCTGTTATGCAAGTGTCCCTCAGCTCTATGCTTATCCCCGGAAAGGAAGATAGGGGGGTCTGTTTGAGGAGGACTTGAGCAGACAGTCCTTGGATGCAGCTTCAGATGAGTCTGTGGCGACACCAAAAAAGAAGAGGAGGAGGGTGAAGAAGGGGAGGAGGAGGAAGAGGAAGAGGAGGAGGAGGAGGAGGAAGAGGAAGAAGAAGAAGAAGAAGAAAAACTCAGGCTAAAGCTAGACGATTGTACTTGTCATTAGAAACATTTCGAGGTCAGAGGGATACGATCGTTAAGCTGTCAATCGCAAAACATAGTAAAAAAAAAAAGTAATTAGCAGCCCGTCTGAACAATACATAAGCACATTTTTTTGCAATGGGGGAGGCAAGTAGCATATACATTAGGTTGCTGCTGTGTCATAATGCTGTAGAAACTATATTATTACCATCATCATTATCATCATCATCATCGCCATCAACACCACTACCGTCTTCATCCTCATCCTCATCCTCATCATCATCATTGTCATCATTCTCCTCCTACTCGTCCTCGCCCTCCTCTTCCTCCTCCTCATCTTGCTCCTCCTCCTCCTCATCATCATCATTATTATTATCATCAGCATCATCATCATCATCGTCATCATCATCATCATCATCGTCATCATCATCATCATCTGTTTTTACTCTTCCACGGAGAGGGGAATTGAAGGATCAAGAAACAGGAAACAGGAAAACAAAAAGGCAAGAGAAACTCCCGTCATTGTCCAGTGAAATGGCCCATACATCCCTTCACTCGTCATTCAACATCCCTTTACCCGTCATTCAACATCCCAACACTCATCATTCAACATCTCTTTGATCATCCTTCAATATACCTTCAATCATCATCACATCACTCTCATCATTCAACCTCCCTTCAATCATCATCACATCACTTATCATTCAACATCCCTTCATTCATCATTCAGTATCCCTTCACCGATCATTCAACATCCCTTAATGCATCGTTGAGCATCCCTTTAATAATAATCATTCAGCATCAACATTCAAGATTTAGATTGAGAATGAAAGCTGTACGTTCACCCCCTTTACCCGAAGGACGTCAGTTATATCTGTATTATCTCAAGGCAATTTATTTAGTTCAGATATGACCTTAATTAGTCTCTTTACTACTACCTCAGATTCTTCTTAAATTGATTATGATTGAAGATAGCTGGAATAATTTAATCAAGACTTAGTAAGACTGAAGGAGTTAAGGGAATTTCTAGTCACCTTTATTTTCCTTCAGTCTTACAGACTTGTCTTAACTGGACTGCTAGGGTAATTTAATGAGGTCAGCGATAATGAGTGGTGCAAGGTAGAATACTATATAAAGAAGGTGGATGTACAGCTGTGAAAAACAGTCACGTGTGTGTGTGTGTGTGTGTGTGTGTGTGTGTGTGTGTGTTCACCTTCATATAAACTACCAATATTTGCAAGCATAATAATAATAATAATAGTAGTAGTAGTAGTAGTTGTAGTAGTATTAATAATAATAATAATAATAATAATAATAATAATAATAAAAGGCTTTAACTGTAAAAAAAACGCATATGGGGCTGTAACAACAAGAGGTAATGATTGTCCTCATGTCTGTCTTCATCTGTGAGCGCCCCACAGCCATATCCTTGGTCGCCACCACAATAACACTCTATAACCCACGTCTCAATCTTTATACCCACCTCATCTCACTGTGAAAGCCCCGCGGTCTACCTCTACGACATTATACCTCACCATTTTCATCCCCCGTCACCCTACATGCACCATACACTCCTCCCTTTTCTGTCTCGTATCTACACCTCACCAGCACCATCCCCCGTCACCACACATACACCATACACTCATCCCATTTCTGTCTCGTTTCTCTCTCTTTTTCTCACCCTACACTGATCCTCTTTCTTTCTATTTTCGACCATTCCTTACCCATCGCACTTTTTTTCCCCACACACTTCTTTTTTCTTACTTCTCTCATCTCTCTCCCCTTTCTCCTGTTTTTCCCACCTCTTTCCCATCCTCTCACATCTCTCTAATTCCATCTCACATCTTTCTTATTCCCACTTCCCAAACGATCATGGCATAACCTTCATCCAGAGAGGAGGAGGAGGAAGTGGTTCTGATAGCAACTGTAGCCTCGCAACTGTTACAGGAAACTTTTAGGGCTCACTACGGTTTTTTTCAGAGAATGTTTTTATGAATAACTATAGAAATTTTGCTGCCGACCTTTAGGTGTCATGGACTCTGTTGATGTGGAGTGGGACTGCACGGTTTTGCTGTCCTTGTGCTTCCTCTCTCGCATTCTGTTCCCCCAAGCCCTCGTCCCCAATACCTTGCACTGATCCTTTCACCCTCATGTCATTGCATATCTTATTTCTCTTTCACATCTCTTTCACACCATTGTACACTTATCCTATCCCTCACATCACTAGTCTCTCGCATCCTGTTTCCCCCAGCCCCCACCCCCAACACCTTGTACTGATCCTTCACTCTCACATCACTCTTTGTCTTACCTCTCTTCCACATCTCTTTTTCACACCATCGTACACTCATCCATTATCTCACATCACTCTCATTATTTCTCACTCTTCGCTGATCCCTTCTTACACATCTACTTTTCTGTTTCCCCTTCCCCCATTCACATCTCTCTCTTTCCCACCCTGCGCTGATCCCCCTCACCCACATCTCTCCCTTTCCTCTCTTTCCCCTCACCCTTTCATCGCCGGGTGGCAATACACTCCTCTTCCTCTTCTTCCTCGGCCACTCATCCACACCAATTTATTTTCATTCCCTCTGATCCCAGCGAGCCTCCCATCCTTTCGCCTTTCACATCCTTCCTTTCTTACACGATAGAAGGGAAGGGAAAGGGGGAAGGGGAAGGAGAAAGGGAGGGGGGAAGGGGAAGGGGAAAGGGGAGAGGAAGGGGGGGAGGTAGCGTGAAAGACAAAATTTCTCCTTTTCTTCATCCTCGTCAATGCCACACTTAGTAAACATCCAACACTTTCCTCTCTGACGCTTCCTATCAAAAGAGCCTCGTTTTTGGTCAGGGAAACATACCAGGCCTCTCTCAGCTTAGGATAATCAGCCATCAGAGGAATGTTAGAAAGCAGAGGAGGTGAAATATTAGGTTTCTCAGCTTTGGAATATTTGCCAAAGGAAGAACATGAGAGGCAGGTGTAAAATAGTGAACTTTTTTCCCAAACTGTTTTTCCCTGCATTCCCCCCCGTCCCCCGTCTCTCTCTCTCTCTCTCTCTCTCTCTCTCTCTCTCTCTCTCTCTCTTTCAACACACACACACACACACACACACACACACACACACACACACACACACACACACACACACCATATCCTTCCATCATCGTCTCACGCCCACCATCCCACCCCACCACCACAGCGGCGCATCCCATCTCCTAACCCTTCACAACTCAGCTAAGTCTTCGAAGGATTCACCCAATACCACCACCCCACACAAGAAATGGCATTACGCTGCACACACACACACACACACACACACACACACACACACACACACACACACTCTCTCTCTCTCTCTCTCTCTCTCTCTCTCTCTCTCACGGCATACCAAGAATAAATATACAGCCCTTTCCCTGTGATCCAGTAGTCTTCATACGTGCTGCACATCTTTCTATATGACTCCTTTGGCACTCATACCCACCGTCCTACATGTAAGGTCTAAGTCTACATGTAAGGTCTAAGTCAATCAGAGTGTGACGGTATTAGCGATTGTGTTGAAATGAAATATCAGTGGGTCTCTCTTACACCCTGAAAGTTCCCTGAAGCAAATCGATCATATTCACAGTCCCTACAGTACAGTCACCCTCAGAGGCAGCCTTGCATTACACCCCCACAGTCTACAGTCTACCATAAAAAACTCCTCCAGGCTTCATTAACACATGCAAGTCAGTTTTCTCCCCGACCATCACTGTGCGACCTAGAATAAGGTGTAAAAAAGGTGGATGTACGGCAGTCAAGAGCAGTCGTATGTGTGTGTGTGTGTGTGTGTGTGTTTGTGTGTGTAACTTTTGACCCAAACAACCTATCTCAGCCAAGCACCAGTTACTTAATTATGATCTTCCACATCATGCTTCCACAACCCTCTCATGCCAATCCATCCCTCTCTAAGCCCAAGCAAAGCCCCTCCTCCAACCACAGTTACTTTTTTACACCACACTAACACTTCAGCAACCCACTGCATCTACATCGACTCACATTACACCCGCCACAACTCATCCTCCATCCGGTAGCCTTATCTGCACAGCACGACTCACTTCAGCAACGCCCTCAAGCTAGTTTTGCCCCTTCTCTTCTCACCACAACTCCTCCTCAGAGCCCCCACTTCATTCTCCTCACCGCACTTTAGCAACTCCAGCCCTTCCCATTCACTCTGTGCTCACTCTAGCCCTCCTTCAACCCCTCAGTAATTTTCCACACCACAAGTCAACTCTAGCCCTTCCCACTCACTCTTCGCTCACCATAACCCCTCCTTCTCCAACCACGGCTCCTCCAGACTCACGATTCTCCCTTCTAATACTCCAACAATTCACTCTCCAATCAACACATTTATCTGTAACCCCTCCCTTCCCATCCTCCCCCTCCTCAGTCTCGCCTCCTCATCTCCCTCAGCCACCCCCACCAAACGACCTTGCCTTTACGACCCAGACTCCCAGACACGACCTACATTCACCATAGTTTTCTTCAGCATCCATATCCCCATCTTGCCTCCCGAACCACTCCCACAAAACGACCTATCCACGACCCTCCACTTCCCCCGACTAGCCTTTGTGCTACACCCAGAGAACGACCTTGCCTTTACGACCACGTTTCTGCCTTTCCCTCACCAACCTCCCCACAGCTCCCACAGTACGACCATACCCCTCAACCACGACCCATGACCCTCCACTTCCCCCACAAACCTCCCCACCATCCATGCCACCTTCCCAAAACGACCCTCCCTGCGCCCCTACAGCTAACCACAGCCTCCACATAACGACTTTTCCCCTTAATCACAACTCTCCATCTCCCCAAACCAGCCTCCCTGAATATCCTCAATCATCCCAACAAAACGACCTTCTCCCCAGCTACTACGTCCCTTCTTTCTGCCAACAACAGTTCACTCCAACTTCCTTAAGCCTCCCCAACAACACCCTGCCTTCAATCATCCCCACAAGACGACTCCACTGCTCCAGCCACGACCCTTCACCCCCCCCCAACGACCTGCACAAAACGACTTTGACGTCTTTCACCAACCATGAACCCCCACTTCCTCCAACGCCCTCACAGAACGACCCTCTCCTCCACGACGACTTTACCAACCACAGTCCTCTCTTGTCTCCCTCCCCACACCTCCCCAACCCCACCAGTCTCCCCAGCACCCCACAACGACCTTCACAAATCGACTGTGGACCCCGAGAGCGACCACTACCCTCGCAGAAACAGTCATCACAAAGCGTCTCTGCTGCCCCAACCACGACCCCCAACGACCCCCGCAAAAAAAAAATGCACTGCCTCAACCACCACCCTCCACTTCCACTCCAACATTCCCCACAAAACGACTCCACAACTCACCCTCATGCCCACAAAACAGCACCACTTTCCCAGCCACAACCCTCCACGTATTCCATCAAACGACCTCTCCACAAAACGACCCCGTCCTACACGAGCAACCACGACCCTCCACTTACCCTCTCAAACGACCCTTCCACAAAACGACCCCTCCACAAAACGACCCCTCCATGAACGCCTACGACCCTCCACTTCCCCCCCAAACGACCCTTCCACAAAACGACCCCGACCACGACCCTCCACTTACCCCCTTAAACGGCTTCTTCACGAACAACCACGACCCTCCACTTCTCCCAAACGACCCCTCCACAAAACGCCCCCGACCACGACCCTCCACTGTCTCCGGCGTTCCTGGCTTTCCTTTCATAAATCCGATCCGCGGGACATGAAGCCCGACCTCCGTCACTTTTTTGGACAGGGCGTCACTTTTTCCCCCGCGGGGCTTCAGGCGGGGAGGCCCCTGGACAGTTTTACGATCCTCCGGTGCTCGGGGGTGAGAGATGGAGGGAGAGAGGAGGGAGGAAAGGAGGGAGGATATGGAGGGAGAGAATGGAAGGGGGGGGGAGTGTGGAGGGTGAGAATGGAAGGGGGGGAGTATGGAGGGAGAAAAAGGAAGGGGAGGATGTATGGAGGGAGAGAAAAGGAGGGAGGATGTGGAGGGAGAGAAAAGGAGAGGGGGAGTATGGAAGAAGAGAGAGGTGATAGGAGAGGAAGGGGGATGCAGGGAGAGGGGGGGGGTGGAAGGAACGTGAAAAGGAAGGGGTTATGGAGAGAGAGAGAAAGAGAGAGAGAGAGAGAGAGAGAGAGAGAGAGAGAGAGAGAGAGAGAGAAGGGAGGAAAGGAGAGGGGGTGAGAATGGGATGGAGGGATAATAGATAGTGGGTGACCGGAAGAGATAAGAAAGCTGGGAGGGAAGTGAGCATAAAAGAACATTTCTGGAGATGCTGAGGTAAGAAGGGAATATCCGGAGAGGTAAGAGAGAGAGAGAGAGAGAGAGAGAGAGAGAGAGGGGGGGGAGGGAGAGAGGCGGAAAGTGGCGAGCGAAGTGGCCGGGGAAGTGGTCGAAGAGTATATGGGAAGTGGAAAATGGTGGAGGATTACTGTATACTGGAAATGGGGATTGAGAGGAGGAATGGAGGAGGAAGATGTGGGAGGTGGGAAATTTGTGGATTGGGAAGGAGAGTAGGGGAAGAATGAGTATATGGTAGATAGGGAGTTGAAAAGAGGTGGGAGGGGAAGTGGAAGAAGTGCCTGTGGGAGGTGGAAGTGGCAGTGGGAGTGAAAGGGGAGTATATGAAGTGGGGAAAGTTGTGGGAGGTGTGAAGTGGGAGGGAAATGGGGAGTGAGGTAGAGGAGAGTAAGTGCAGGTGGAGAAAAAGTATATTGGAGGGGTGGGGGATGGGAGGAAGAGTTAATGGGGAGCCAAGAAGTAAATGTATTGGAGGAGGGGAGTGGGAGGAGGAGGTGGAGAAAGAGTATATTGGAGGAGGGGAGTGGGAGGAAGAGTTAATGGGGAGTGAAAAAGTAAATATATTGGAGGAGGGGAGTGGGAGTAGGAGTTAATGTGGAGTGAAGGAGTGAATATACAGTATGGGAGATGGGGAGTGCGTGTGACCCTACTTTTCGACATGGGCACCAAGCTATGCCAAGAGTTCAGGAAAGGAGAGTTGCATTTTCAGTGTGTTGAAGCAAAAGATATGTAGTGAGAATGGAGACTGTGTCCGCCATTGAGTCTACCATACGTGAGCTGCTTCCATCCATTTATCTATTCATCCTCCCTCCCTCCCTCCCTCCCTCCATCCATCCATCCATCCATCCATCCATCCATCCATCCATCCACCCATCCTTCTCTCCATCCATCCATCTGTCCATCCATCCATCCATCCATCCTTCCATCCATCCATCTATCCATCCATCCATTCATCCAGTCCTGTGTAGCCCCAGCAGGAACGTAGGGACCTGGGGCTAGCCTTATTTAGTATAGACATTAAAAGCGAATGAGACCAGTCATTCTTCCCTGAGTAGCATTAGTTGAGCAATAGATCCCAGTCAGACTGAGTGGCATTCTGTCGAGTGAATGGATGGTGAGCACCCCTACCTCCTTATAACTTCATGTAAGAAGAAAAATGGCGCGAAATTGAATGGCTTACAAAAGGAAGTATCGAAGAAAAAAAAATCAGTCTATAAATGCTTACTCTAGGAACACCAGGAAAAATAACAGGAAAAAGGCTTGAGAGCACAAAAAGGACGGGAAGAAATTGAAAAAAAAAGAACGACAAAGGAGAACATACTCAAAACACAGAGGAGAGAGTGGACCAACAGAAAGCAATAAAACTGGTAAAAAAAAAAAAAAAACATAAAAATACAGACGGAGATGAGTGCACAGACAAAAGGCTATGGAGAATACAGGAACAGTAAGATATGGAAATGAAAAAAGAGAGGATGAATCATAGTAAGAAGAGAGAGAACTGGAGAAAAAAAAAATAGAACAAGCAATAGAAGAATAATACTAATAATAGATGGAGAAAAGTGCACAGACAAGTAGTAGACAACAACAATAACAATAAGAATAGAGGGAACTAGAAAAGGATGAGGAAAAACCAGAAGGGGAAAATACTAATAATAGGTAAGGGACGAGTGTACAGACGGATGAGCATGGAGGCGAAGGAAAAACAGTAAGAAAAAGAGGGGCAATGGAAAAAATAAGACAGGAAAAAGAGGGAGCAGAAAAAGACTGGAAAAAGGAAAGAGAAAAACAAAGGGAAGGAGAGAAATACTAATAATAGGTAGGGGTAGGGGGCGCACAGACAAATGGGTATGGAGGCGAGGGAAGAGGGTGAGATTGATGGATGGTAGGAAGGAGGTCGCCTGAAAGTTAAGGTGATGGTAGGCGGGCCGGGAAAGGGACGCCTGGCCCTCCATCTCTATACACACACACACACACACACACACACACACACACACACACACACACACACACACACACACACACACACACACACACACACACACACACACACACACACACACACACACACACACACACACACACACACACACACACACACACACACACACACACACACACACACACACACACACACACACACACACACACACACCTTGCCTCATCATCCTTTCTCTGCCTCATCTCCTTTTGCCTCACACACTGACGTGAGTGTGTGTGTGTGTGTGTGTGTGTGTGTGTGTGTGTGTGAGGCAGTGCGCTGGGAGTGACAAGCGACCTGGGATTATTGAGTTTTCCTGCAGTCCTCCTGAAAAGTCACCTCTGGTAACGAAGACTACTCGCGAACGTGTCACGGCGACGTCTCAGGTGGCAACAGAAAGAGTGCCGTCATGGATCACACGAACACACAGTATTTAGTAAGGCAACAGAATCACACATAAAAATAATAGCAGTCAAACAGCATGAGACACAGGAACACAAAATTGAGTAAAACATCCCACACAGACACACAACATTAAATACAGAGACAGAATGCTAAGTGACATTATGTTTAGTGAGACGGCATCAAGAGCAGGAATACAGCTGATAGTAAGTTAACAGTAATAAACCCAAGATCGCAGTAGCATTAGCAGTAAGCCACAAAAAAGACATAAAACATTGTTGAGTAAGATAGTAAAAATTACGATAGTCCTAGGGTTGCCTTCGATACCGGCGAAATCAGTGGAGCTCGACAAAGATTTTTTTTTTTTTTCGAATATCGGCATCAAAATACGGCACAGTAATTATTCAGTTCATCCCTACAACATGTACGCACTTACCGGATTAGCTAAAAACGACGATTAACGCCATAAATTTGGTGAGTTTGTGTAGATATCACTTCTTTAAGCTGCTAAGGGGTCACCATCTTTGTTCATCACCATATGAGACAAATAGTTAAACTTAAGAGTGTGACACTTACTTCATCACAAGTTCACGACATCTATATTTACACTATACAGGGTGGCTTACAGCAGGAAAACAATCCCAACAAGCAGTCTTTTAGTTACTATCACCTGCAACACATTGAAAACCATCGTATTCATTAATGCATAATGACTTAAAATGCCCGCCCTTTAAAGTTAATAACTTTACTGAATATTGGCTAATATCGAAGCACTGACAAAACTTATGTCGAATACTGACTGGACATCAATTGGATATTAATAACAGCCCTAAGTATTCGTCGAATTTAGTAGCCTACGTTGCTAACTCCAAGTATACTCTATGTGCATTTAAAATCAGAGTCTCTTACTTGTCTGCGGCACCGAACGGGGATGCAGAATGTACACGTCTCCAGTCCACTTGGATATTATTTATTATTTTAGCAATATTTCATTTGGTTTGGCAGTGTCTTGAAAGTGTGCAAAGACAATCCTACATTCTCGCATCCAGCTGCTTCCACAACACACACGTTTTCATCCACGCTTTCGCCTCTGCCTCCCCCGCCACCCCCCCACACAGAGTTCAGTCCGTTTAGAGGTGCTTAGTAATTTTGCATCCCGTATCAGCAAGCGTCAGCCAGTTGTCCTGTTGTTCTCGTTAGAAGGAAAATAGGTCAGATAAGGTCACATTAGCGCTGGCTCTCTCTCAGGACCATGATTGTACCCTTCCATTTTCATTTTTCGTGATATAAAATTATCTGTGTAGTGAAGAATTGCTCCCGTATATATAATAGGAACTTAAATGTTGAAAACTTTAAAAACTGTCAACCCGATTATTATGAGAGACATTCAAACTTACATGGTGTTTGGATTTTGAGATATAGACATTATTTTCCATTTCCTACCAACTAAAAAATTAAATGATGGTTTTTCGAGTCACAGGGAAATAATTTATGAGGTTCATGTAACACAAAATCTAACATATTTAGAGAGTGCAATGGATTCGCGTGCAAAGATCTTTCCTGTATGTGGTAGTAGCAGGAAGAGAATAACACACACACACACACACACACACACACACACACACACACACACACACACACCACCGAACCGTTTGTGTAAGTAGGATTTATTTCTAAGCCCTTAACTAAGACATACATTTCCTAAAATAAATACAATCGATTAAACCAAAATAACCAGAAAGAGGTGTCATCACACTAGGAGGGTTAAAATGGGAATGTATGACACCAGGAATTTTGGGAGTGAAAATGTATGTGTGTGTGTGTGTGCGTGTGTGTGTGTGTGTGTGCGTGTGTGTGTGTGTGTGTGTGTGTGTGTGTGTGTGTGTGTGTGTGTGTGTGTGTGTATGGGCACCTGAACACTGAAATATGTGTATACTTTGAGATACTATGTAACCTGTGACACGTCTCGACACTTGCCTGCCCTTCCTTCCTCGCACACCACCAACTTGCTTATCAACACGAAATTCGTCCACTTGGAATAAAGAAAATAATGGAAAGGTGTAGTTATGCTCAGAAGATGGATATTTATTTATTTATTTATTTATTCTTATTTTGTCTGAGTGGGGAAGATAATTATCACGACAACGACGACGACAACGATGGTGATGATGACGATGATGATGTTTACGAGTTTAAAGCACTGTATTTCGTTCGATCAGCAAAGTTAAGCAACGTTGGTTTGGGCTAGGTGTGTTACCGTCTTCGGGTGGAAAAAATAGTCAGGATAATAACGATGATGATGATGAAGTAAAATAGATACATAAACACTAGGTTCACATCCAGTCTTCTCCAACAGAATTTACTCTAAATAAACAGAGAGAGGCTTGAAAGTCGAGGAAAATTATGGGATACACACCTAACTTAATCAACCTCACGTAACCTAACTTGACCTAACTTAACCCAGCCCAACCCAACAGCTTGACCAAACTTAATCTTCCCAAACCTGACCTAACCTAGGCTAACCTACCTTAACCTGACCAAGCCTAACCTAATCCAGCTTAACCAAACCTATCCTAAGACATCAGCACCTTTCTCTGTGTTGCTGCTGGTATACCAAAGAAATAGGCATTGAAATAGTTAAAAAAAAAAAAAACTATAAACATGCTTCCGTTTCTGAAGTCGAAATAGTCACCAGCAAAAAAAAGAAAGAGGAAAAAAAAACTCATGGCGAAAAAGCTAATTCAGTAATGAGCACCGCAAATGTAAAACAGTTTGTCCATTATTCAGTGACATCCGAGTATACAAGCATTTTTTCTGCAGGCGATTTAAATATTTTATGAACTGCTTCACGCGTGGCTCTCGACTTGATCCCTCCCTCACTTTTTCCTCTTTTCATGAACTGGAATAATGGGAAAAAACGCCGCTAGATGGAAATTTTGCGCCGTTTCTGAAATGGGTAAAGACTAGGAGGGTGTCGGATACCACGCATCCATAAGTACCAGGGCTGGAGGTGAAGAGGGAGGGGAGGTGGGGAAGGGTGGGGAGAGGGGTGGAGGTTAGAGAAAGAGGTAGTATACAGGGGAGAAGAGGGTGGAGGGTTTGGGTCCAGGTGAGTGGGGAGACAAGGGATGTGGAAGTGAAAGGGAGGAGGCAGGGGAGGAAAGAAGGGGAGGTAAAGGGGGAAGACAGGAGAGAGGGATATGAGAAGGGAAGACACGGAAGGTGGGGGGGAGAGATCGAGGGTAGAATGGAAGTGAAAGGATGCGGTGGAGAGAGGAGAGGGGAAGCAGGGTGAAAGGGTGAAGTGTGGAGGAGATGGGAAGGGGGCTGTGGTGGTGATGGTGGCTGTGGGGAGGGGAGGAGTGAATGTGAAATGAGAGGTAGCGAGGAGGTGAAAAATAGGGGGAAGGGGGGGCGAAAACTCGATGTGTGGGAGGAAGGTGTGGTTACAAGACTAGGATGCTTAATAATGAAAGTTGTATTGCATGGAGATTCAGTGCTGATAGTAAATGAGATATTATATGATGGTTTGGTATTGACAGTGAGATGTATGATTAGCGTAAATATAATGAAAATGGATAACCTTCTTTTCTAACTTTTCGTATAATTTGTTGTGATATTCAGTGGCATAGTTAATAATACTTCATAGAGATGTTGGAGTACTGAGTAACATCACTAATATAGCTTTTAAGTGTTGAGAGCGTTTTCAACAACAACCCCTACAATTTTTAATAAAGCTGACACAGAAATCAGTAAAGGCGTTTTAGCAAGAGTTCCAGAACAGTATAACAGCACAGGAGGCAAGTGCATTAGCAGTAAAACAACACGAACGGCAGGCCAGGAAGAGTAGGAGGACGGCGGGGTGTGACTGCTGTATAAGTTAGTCGGTTTGCTCTCGCCTGATGGAACTGAGACACAAAATTAAGTCTTAGTTGCGTGATTTTCGATAAGCTTTAGTGATGAGGTATAAAGGAATAATTTTTTTCACCAAGGTAGGTTTGTTTATACCCGATGTAACTGGCCCATTTCCACAACTTGAATACTAAGTCGTGGATGCGTAAAATTTGATGAACCGTAGTTTTGAGATCAGAGTAAGTCTTCTTGGTTACTAGTCAAATCGACCCTCCAGTCTAACTACACTTGGCCATCGACTGAGCTACAAGGGGTTAGGGAGCTTCGTCAGA
Organism: Coenobita brevimanus; assembly: GCF_032717465.1. Classification (NCBI taxonomy): domain Eukaryota; kingdom Metazoa; phylum Arthropoda; class Malacostraca; order Decapoda; family Coenobitidae; genus Coenobita; species Coenobita brevimanus. Next base: position 6,028,400 of record NC_137005.1, on the reverse strand, counting down.
TGAGAAAAAAGAAATCGCGCTACAGTATAATCGACCCTCCAAGTTGACTACACTTGATCATCAACCAAACTAAAAGGGGTTTGGGATCTTCTCTAGGTTAGAAAAAATATGTTATAGTGGCGCCGGGTCCCACCTCCCTCCCAGGACCCCGCGTCACACCTGACAAGGCGGATTACACCACGCCGGCAGGGGGCGGCTCTCCCCCTACCCTCCTGGGGATCGCCTTACCATTATCACGCTCACAACATCCACTCCACTTTTTACAAACATACGCGCCAAAAAATGTGGCCAAGACCTTCACAACCGGTACTGCTAACCGAAGTGGTCATGACGGGTGGCTGGCACATTTACACCAGCGTGCTCTTGTGGACTTACTTTAGAATTAACCAAAGCCTGACTGCGGCATGTGTAGTTCAGCTACGACGGTGTGTTGTATTTTCAGACGATTTTTTGTAATCTTGGCAGACTTTTCGTTTATTAGATTGTTAATGAAGGCCATAATTTAACCCTCCAGGTTGAAAGTCCTACGTTAAGTACATAAGGTGAAAACAAGATATCATAGTAGTAGTTGTTGTTGTTGTAATTATTATTGTTGGTGCTGCTGCTGTTGATGTTGTGTCCACAGGTTTCTCTGACCATGAACCCGTTGGATTGTAGGTCGCAGCAGCCTTTCCCTTGCATGCCATCATACTTCTTTCAAGAGACATGAAGTGATCTGAGTAACGTTTGTGTAACTTATGGATATATCTGTAACATCGCGTGAAGGCATCCCTTTCCCTTATGTAGAGAAGGAGCTACGCAAGAGGTCTACTGAAGCCAGCCTAGTCTGAGAAGCAGAGGCTATCAAACTCATTTAGCCTATGCGGATCCAGAAAAAAAAAATCATATACCTTTAGTAATTAAGATTTGTTGTGCCGGGAAGGCCAAGAGACATAAGTTTCTTCACTGGTTTCGTTGTAGGTCGTGGAGAAAACAAATATATCACAGTTAAATGGCAATAGTAAGTTTTTTTTTTCTGCATCATGGCTCGTGCACCTGTATGCATACTCGTTAACTTAGGCCCCTAGGGGATGTAGTAACACCTCTTCCTCACTGATTTTTATTGCATACTACACCTCTGTATTCTACTGATGCGATCTTGGTCGATATTAGAATATTCCTCCACCTTGTTCTTTGTCTCCTTTCTCCTCCCAGACACCATACTTTCATATACTGTACACTCGTAGTCAGTCTCTTGCCCTTTAATTGCTCCACAGTATCCCACAGCCTCAGAGAACACGAATCATTGTCTCTACCAGTCACCAAGAAGTCAGAAGAGTGTCCAGTAGCATCAGTTTTATCAGCACCTTGTCTAAATGAGGCTTCGTACCGTCAGAGGCATACAGCTGTCACCATCTCACTACTAACACATTTCCAGCATCACCACCATAACCACCAATACTACGAACACTAAAGCACTACAGGCTATCATAAAACCACCATCTCTACCATAACGATATACTCAGCTTAAATACCACCACTACAAAGATGTCCACCACACGAGAATAGAAGACTTCTTGGCGATTTTGCGTTCATTACACTTCTTTTGCTTTTTTAGGAAGTGATATCACTGCCATCATCGTCACCACCACCAACAATGCCAGTGTCACATCCCCATCACCATATAGTCAACAGCTACTTACTTCTAACACAGCAACCATCATTACCACACCTACCACCACGAACACCACCACCACAACTACCACCACCAGTACTAACACCATCATCACACCTAGCATCACCGTCCACTAACCACAACACCAATACCACCCTACCATCATGGGAGCAACAACTAACTACTTCTAGCACACCTACCACCATTACCACACTCCCAACCACCACCATTACAAAAACACCGAAACTGTCACCATAACTACAACCATTACCTCACTTAAGAGCCATTGGTACTAAGAAGACTGTTACATTGTCTTCACTGTTGCGACTCTGACCACTACCACCGCCACTAAGGGTGCAAAGAGTGTCATCATTAGGCTGCAACATTTATTTTTATCACTACCATGACTGCAGCAATATCCATCAGTATCTGTAAATATATCCACCACCACCACTACAAGGTCAGCCGTTTCAGCCATCACTCACTTAGCTTCTGCCACTGCCATCATCATCACAGCTACTGCCATTGCCATCATCATCACAGCTAATACCATTGCCATCATCATACCCCAACTACCATTGTACCCCCATCGCACCACAACCATTACCACTGTTACCATAACTTAGAACAGCGCCGCCATATCTAGAAGGACTGTTACTATCACTGACAACCATAACCACTGCCATCACTACCACTAAGACTATCGCCACCACTATAACTATTACCACTGCCATCACCACTATAGCTATTACCACTACTATCACCACGACAACCAATCCCACCATGACCATAGCAACAATAGTCTCCCATTCCAGCACCGTCAAAGCTATCACCATTATTCCGATCATTAACACAATCAGAATATTCAACAGTCCTATTTCACCACAACCACCACTACCTCTTACACTCAAAACCATCCAGACACCAACTACTATACTCTCTTTAACTTGGTCCAAAATTCACGTCTTTCCATCTTGAATGCTGGGTTGTAAGAATGATTGACTGTAGATTCTGATGCTGGTCACGAAGAAGTGCTATGGAGAGGATACAGAGCGGTTTCATTGTCTCTTTCTGCCACAGAGCCACGTGATATAAGCTGCAAAAGGACGAAAATCTAGGCCAGATTAGGGTGAAAGAACTATACTACACACGACCACCACCACCACCACCACCACCACCACAGCAAAGCTCTTCTCCCCTAACCACAACTACCACCATCATTTCAGTTTGACGAGGTTATTGTATTTTTTTTTTGTATTCCTGCTGCTACCAGACGATTTTTGTTCATTTTAAGAGATTTTTCGGGTTGGGGTGATGGATATTGCTTTCATTAACCCCATATCACCTTCACTACAACAAGCGTTCCCTTCTCACCACAGGCACCACCAATGCAACCACTACAACCACAGTCAAAGTCCCCCTCCATACCTCCCCACTACACCAATACCACCACCACTACCACTGCTTCAGTCATAACTTCCTCTCCACTAGTCCACAACTTCATCCCTAATCATTCTCCTACCACCACCACCACCGGTCACACTTCTCCCCTGCCCACGACATATACCTCAACCACTCCCTCCCTCTCCACCACCACCATCACCACACTTTCACACCCCACACACCACACCACATCGCTGCCACACATTCCTCCCCCTCACCACTACCACCACCACCATCACAGCAACACCGCACTCTTCTCTCCACCACCACAGCCACAGCAACACCTGTGACTCCTGGCCAGCCTCCGTCGCCTCCCCGCCGCTCGCCCGTGCACCAAAATGACAGGAGAATTGAGTTACAGCTTGAATCCCTGACGTCTGACAGATTTTACCGTGGAACAATCTGCACTAAATACCGCCACCAGTTGCTCTCTCGCGGGGCACTCCGGCCTCCACGGGTCAGCCTCCATGCAGTTTGTAAGGTTTATAGGCAGTAGAGGCGGTCAGGGGTAGGAGGGGATCGGGAAAAAAAATGCCCCTCGTCACATGAAGAGTGTGTGTGGGGCTGGGGCGAGAGGGATTGGTAACTTGTGGCCATGTGACACCGAGTTTGAGGTGTCAGAGACGGAGGTGATGGATTGGTAGTGTTAGTTTTGGTTGTGGATTAGCAGTAAAGATAATGGATTGGTGGTGACTTTTTGGTTGTGAAATAGAAGTATAGGTAATGGACTGGTAGGGACAATTTTGATGATGGAGTAGTAGTACCATTCAGTATAAGGATAGCCAGGGATCAGCTGTGGCCATTTGACACGAGATTGAGGTGATATATATGGAGATGGTTGATTGGCAGTAACATTTTTGGTTTTGGATTAGCAGTATAGGTATAGGATTGGTAATGATGGTTTTGGTAGTAGTTTTGATTGGTTGTGGTGATGGGACTGTGGGCTTGCTGTGTCTAAGATGACGATGGATTGGTCTTGACAGCTAGTATGCCCACCATCTGATGAAGAGTGTCGGGGTGGGGCGAGAGGGATAGGAGTAAGCTTTGTTGTTTACTGTGTCACGTATAGAGGTGATGGACTGATGATGACAATTAGCATGCCCCTCGTCAGGTAAAGAGTGGGACTAGGCCGGGAGGGACTAGTTGTGGTCTTGTGAATGTGGGTTTGATTTTTTTTTTTTCTTACTGATGATGAACAAAGGAAGGAAAAGCAAATATTAAAAATTCTTACACCAGATTACAAGGTTCTCCATTCATTAAAAAACAAAAAAAACTGTAACAGCTGGACTTGGACTGCTGTAGTTGAAGTTTGCAAGGAAACTGATCTAGAATAGGCAATAATAGTGGCAGTTTGATAGTCGATTGGCAACACCAGTTTAAGAATAACTGATACGACAAAGGGTTGATTATGACGATGTGACTCTGGACTAGTAGCAGTAGTAACGGGACAAAATTGAACGAGCTGAGATGGCTATTATGATGTTGGGTTAGTAGTGACGGTACGTAAATATATCAATAGCGACAGCTTTGTGGCACTGGTTTAACCTCGCCACATCATTCAGTGTGTAAAAGGTCGAGATGGTCAGGGTGTCTGGAGGTAAAGTACGACAGTCGATTAAGAGAAACAGTATGAGAATTGATGAAGAGTTACAGTATGACAGTCGATTAGCACACCAATCAGTATGACAGTTGACAGTGACAGGTAATGACAACACTGTATTAGCAAAGGCAGGTGGCATGACAGTGAATAACCATCTGCAGTTTAGGTGACATTGCTTAGACAGTGATATGGGTTTTAATTGACAAGACAGTGAGTGATAGGTATAATATGAGTGTGGATAAGCTGTGACAAAATGATTAATGCTTAGTGGGAAAGATTTTGTGCCCCATCTCAATTGGTTTCTGTTCAGTGTTTCTCTCTCTCTCTCTCTCTCTCACACACACACACACACACACACACACACACACACACACACACACACACACACACACACACACACACACACAGTTACCAATGTTGATGATGATTGTGATGCAAGGTTACATATTGGTCGCTTGGTCAGGAGTTAACAATAATTATATGACACGTAGAAGAGTTTTAAGTCCTCATTGACAATACGAAAATTACAGCTTATTTATTTATTGATTAGGTGTATTATTAGCAGAACGATTAGCGACATGATTAGTGATGCGAGACCATGCTAGTGATTCCAGGTGAAGCCAGAGACTGTTAGCGGTAATAATCACAATAAACCATGACAAAGTACTATTAATTCAACTCTATATATTTTCTCAATAAATATGTTTGTAGCAGAAAGGAAGTGACATGATTAGTGAAGTGAGATCTTGTTAGTCGTGGTGTAAGAGGCACATTAAGTCAGCACGGCCAGTGTTTAAGTACAGGTATGCTTGTTTACTGATCAGGTTTTGACACACCTGGTTAGAAAAGAATGAGTGCCGTGAGCAGTGAGGTAGGACCATATTAGTGATTCGTGGCGTAGCTGGATTAGGAATTAACAAGTACTGTGTAACAATGAGTGACACGAAGCCTTCAGTGACGTTTTTTACACGCGATTTTTTTTTCCTTTTGTGTCAGAAGCAAATCAAGTAATAACATAACTAGTGAGGCGGCAAGACCATGGTAGTGATTCGTGGTGTGGCCGCAGTGGACGGCGGGGTGCTCAGGGGAGGCTGGCTGGTGGTTGTGTCTCCGCTCTGACACGTCGGATTGCTGCCGGGATGAGCAGTAATCTCACACTGTCAGTTTGTTAGTCACTGCGTTTATCAATTTCTGGTGGTGGGCGGGTGCTGCCTCGGGTAGATCAGGTGCCTTGTCTCCCGCCGACGCTACCCATTGTACCACCGCCTCCCTCCCTCCTACGTGCCTGCTCTGATTCCCTCCCTCTGTCCTTGTCCTTGCTGTGATTCGCTGCATGTTAGCCACCTCAAGGGACACTTTTTATACTTGGGACACCACCTTAATAATCTCAGGCTCCTGTGGCTCAATCTCATCTGAATAAAATCATGTGGCGTTAGTTGGACTAGAGTACTAGAATTGTCCTTACCATGAGAACGCTAAGTAAGGGACATTTTAACGCCTCGATCTCCACCTTAAGGCCTTTTCTGCACCTGGACACAAAGTTTCTTCTTGCCGGTGATGTGGAGAATCACAGCTTGGCGAATATACTTGTTGCTGATAAAATGAACAATCTAGTAGTTTCCCAAGACAAGAAATAGCATTGGCAGTATAAAATGACATCTTAATTACGTCGTTTTTTACCTTCTAACTTATGTGAGTACATAAGCAGTACAAGCGTATGTTTTTTATGCAAATATGAAAGAAAATATGAAAGAGCCAAAGGCAGAGAGCCTGCAACGTCAGTAACTTCCAAAGGATGTTGTAAAGAAAAAACATATGATTCGTTCATTTCGAAATTCCTGGATACATTGAGCTTAAAAAACAGGAGGAAGTCTTTTCTAAAGATGACGGGTTGTTTACATGAAAGATTAGCGGTTAGGTGTTGGAGAGGTGGACAGATTTAGGGTTCGTTACTCTCTTTTCTCACTGAATAAACTGCAAGGACACACTTGTGGATAACCAGCTTTAGAAGAAAACCTTCAGAGTTTGTGTATATCTGTCTTTCGAGGCATCAGTTACTTTCATGAGACAGTTAATCCCGAGCAGCAGAGACCAGCCGCCACCACTAATATTTGGCCAGTAATTACAGCTGAGGACCCGAGAGCATTAGTAAAGCAACGGCCTCACAGTGTCCACCAGGCCCCCAGTGTCCACCAGATTTCTCAGCCTCCATCAGACCCCTTATGTGTCCGCCAGTCCCCAAGTGTCCATCAGGAATGTCACCAGTGTCCACCAGGCTTCTTAGGTTTCCACTAGCCACCCAGTGTCCACCAGGTCCCCTATGTGTTTACGAGCCCCACCACCCCCAAATCCATCGGTGTCCACCAGTGTCCATCAGGTCTTCTAGTGCCTCTCCTCTATGTCCACCAGTGTCAGTATTCACCAAGCCCTTCGCTGTCCATACCCCGTGTCCACAGGTGAGAGAGTCCCAGTGCCCATCCTTGTCCACCAGGCCCTCAGTGTCCATCAATATTCACCAGGCTTCCAGTGTCCACCAGACCCCTCAGTGTCCGGCAGACCCCCCAGTGTCCGCCAGACCTGCAGTGCCTACCAGTATCTCACCAGGCCCCCAGTTTCCTCCCATCATTGTCCCCGCCACCAGTGTCTCCTCCCACCAGTGTCCACAGGCCCACCAGTACCCACCAAGCCCCCAGTGTCCTCTTCCACCAGTGTCCATCAGTGTCCTCCAGCCTCCCCAGTGTTCACCAGGCCCCAGAGCAAGCCAGGAAGGGACAAGCAACCCCGCCACCAAATCGTGTTGCAAATCCCCGTGAATGACCGTCGGTGATTCAGGCCACTAATGCCGGGCCTGAGTGTCAGCTGACTGTCGCCCGCCGCACTGCTCCACCCCAGAGCTATGTGCTGCATCAACACCCTCGAATTCCTGCCGCCCCCATTATCATCCCCAGCCTCGGAGCTTGACTTGACGCCGCTACATATGGACATTTTGCGGAATATATTATCTGGGCTTCCGCGTGTCTGGATTTTTAGGTGGAAGGTATTTATGCATTTGGGGCATAAGGGGATTTTGACGGGGAATTATTTGTCTCGACAGGGTTTATAATTCCTGCCGGCCCTATTATCATCCCAGCCACGGAGCCTGACTTGACGCAGGTACTTATGGGCATTATAATTAATATAATAGGTAGGGTGTAGTGTGTGTGTGTTTTTTTTTAAGGGAATTTGTTTATGTATTTGAAAAATGAGGGGAACAAGACGGGAATGTATATGAAGAGAGTGAGTTACCCATTATCATACCAGCTTACGAGTATGTCAATAAGAGAAAAGTAATTGACGTTGGTGCGTGTAAGCATTTAACTGAATACATTACGTAATTGTGGATTAGTGACTTGAAAGTTTATGTGTAGGCAGAGGTATATGACTGTGGTAAGGAGGAAGTTTTTAGTGTTAGCAAAGCCAGAGTTCCATCAAAATTCATGGATAGTAAAACGCCGTGTAGGGTTGTTTGTTTGTCATATTCTTGGGTAGGAAATGGAATGGTGTGAGTGTTGGTAGCGTGGCATAATTCTTGAACAGGGAGTTAGTGGAATGATGGGTGTTGTTAGTGTCATATTCTTAGGCAGGGTATGAGTGAAGTGGTGGTGTGTTTTTTGTCATATAGGTGTTTTGTGTGTGTTATAGCCTTAGCTGTGGGTGTTGTATTTGTGTCATATGCTTGGGTAGTTAGTGTAATGTTTGCGTGTCGTATGTGAATGTTATTTGTGTCAAGTGTGTCGTGTTTAGATGTCGTAATGTAAATGGTGTTTGTGTCATATTCTTGGGCAGAGAATGAAAAAGTGCCACATTGTTGGTGAGGGCGTGAGATACAGTAAGTACGGTGTGTGAGATGTTAACGTGGTGATGGTGGTGGTGTGGTGACGAATGAGATGCAGTAAGTAATATGAGTGTAGTGATATTGTGGCAGGGGTGATGGTGGTGGTGATGGTGGTGGCGGCGGTGACGATGGTGGTGGTGGTGGTGGGTCGCATGCCTGGTGTCCACACTGTCGCCCGCCTGACACGCCGCTCACTCCCCGCACCTCCACCTGCCCCAGCCACACGCACTAATTGATTCTCACCTGTAATGGCCTCACACCGAAATGCGCCATCTCACTGCGTCTTTGTAGCTTGCACACGTTTCACCAGACTTCAGGTAACACACATTGTTTTCTGTTGACACTGTGAAAATCGATGACCTACTCGTATTAGCTATATATTTTTTTGATCTGACGATTCTCACCTGTATTGATCTCCTGATAAAATCCGCCACTTGCGTTCGTCTTTGTAGGCTGGATACGCTTCACCAAATTTTGAAGGCAAACTTAGTATAATTTTCAGTGTTTTCGATACTTTTATGTTATCCAGACGATCCTTATCTGTATAGACCCTGCACTGAAATTCTCCACCAAAGTTCGTCTTTTTAGGGTGGACTCATTTCACCAAACTTCGAAGAGACGTAGAAATTGTCTTTATTTATATGTTTTTGATACACTGAACCTCCAAACCAGGGCTCAGTATATAATTGGTAATGGAAATAATGAAGTTAGTTCATGGTATATTAGGGATTTTAAGCAAAATCTTATAAATTTCCCAAGCGATTGGTACTGTAAATTGAGGAAAGTGACATCAGATTCATATGAAGGAGTCGCCTTTATTTTATTTTTCATGTGTTTATTTATTTGTAATTTACTCAACATCTAATATCAAACTAACGCTTATAACGAAATCGTAATGTTTTGAATAAGCTTAGAATAATGTGTTGTACCCAAGTGATAGTGACAGCTGTTGCTCACAGTAGAGGATTTGTCCAAATGAAGGAGCTGCTTTAGCTAACTTATTGGGTTTACTGTGACAAATTTTCGTGTACTGTTATCCCCCGTATTTTGTGCTAAACGTCAGTAGTTGCCTGGTTATGGCATCCCTGTATCTCTGTGACACTTTTTTTTTTTAATGCAAAAAGAATTGTAACTGACCTATTTTAGCGAAGTACGACTGGGTAAAGAGTGTCTGCAATGAGAATGATGTATGTAAAAGTCGAGGTGTTGAATTGACCATATTTACATTTGTCATTGTCAGTATACATCCTTGAAATGAACAGATGCAGAACGAATATACATATTCATATGAAGGGAACTTTGAATGTACACCACAGTTTGCGTTTCGATTCTTAGACTGAGTTCATGTCGATCACGAGACAAAGAAGCCACTGCCAATTCACCGTGGCTATGTGCATAAAGAAAGGCCTTTAAATGTAACTAAACCGATACAGTTAAGTTTGCATCATGTGATCTCTACGATACAGGCATTTCTTCCTACATAATTGTCTCATTAGTCAAAATCACTTCCACTTGTCCTAGTTTTATTTTTCATCGTCAGGTAACATGAAGGTTGAGTAAAGAATGAAATGAGTAAACAATAAAAGTCATATAACATTCATTCTTTTACGGGCACTGAGATGACGTACGACCACTGAGAAAAATATCAGTTTCGTCAGACAGCCCTAATAATTCTTGGTAATATAAACTGTAATCACTAACCTTAGCTAATTACGATGATGAATGGATCCTAATTAGCTACTGAAGCCCTAGAAGGAAATTAGGGGGCTTGGACGGTTGGATTACAGTATCGTGTAAAGAAAATCCTAATATACTGTATATCTAGTGTGAGTGAGTGAGTGACGGAGTGAATGAGTGAGTGTGCATCGATTACTTACAGCGATTAGGTATATTGTAGTAAGTGTAGTCTCAGCCTGCATTCATGAATCACCTCATACTTGTTCCCTCATCTAGCCTAGGATCCTCTCTGCCAGTACCCAACACCTACCGGACACATATACCGTCCATCCCTCCATACTTAGTTGCTGCATTTGACGAACTTTTTCCTTCTTTGATCAGACACCAGAAGCATACGTCCCTACCTCCTTACAGGGCACATAAGCTTAACACATTCTGTGGGTAATGACAGCAGAAGTTATAAGAAAAATGCAGTGTTACGTTCTATGTGAACTGGAACTTTTTGGTGTTAAGGAATGAACATGAAAATTTACGTCAATCATCTCGTTAATGTTAGAATCGTCACTGCCAAATTTCGTGTGACTTTTCTTGGATTTTTTTTTTTTTTTTTTTTGGTGGGGGGAGAGTACAAGGCATCTTTTTTGGATTATGTTTATGCCTGAGATGTTATTCGCACAAACGGGCAGAGAATCGCTCAAACATAAGAAGCGAAAACTGAGTAGGCTGTGGAACCGATGGAAAAGCTGCGGCAGGAGAGTGAATAGTGAGATTGAGTATGTGTGTGTGTGTGTGTGTGTGTGTGTGTGTGTGTGTGTGTGTGTGTGTGTGTGTTAAGAATAATAGTATCAGTATTCGTAACAAAAGAACCTCTCAAAACTGATCAGCACGTGATAGATGTTTCTCCGGTCAGTCAGCCAGTTAAATAAATAGACATGTCAGGTGAGGATACAGAAGGTGACTCATGTTTCTTATCCCTTGGGCAGCAGGAACTTTTTATTTAATTCCGAGTGGCGTTAGATGATTTTTTTTCTTCACCTCAGAGAAACCCACCACAACAAAACACTGAAACTACCTCTCGACCCTAATATGAAGAATTTAGATGCTTAGTTTGGCAGTGATCTCATTATGTTTATTCACAGTTTCAAGGTTCTAGGAAATATCTAGGAAATAACTCTTGACCGCAGCTGTGCATATCTTAAGAAAAAGTTGAAGCAAGTGTCTAACCAATCCTGATCATTATGGATTAGTTCTCCACGATTTCATCTAGGTTTTGACACAGTTTTTAGGTACTGTGAAAAAAAGTATTCAGTTCAGATTTACATCTAGGATCACTACTTCACCTCTTCTGCCTCTCAATTTCCTCTGCTAGCTAATGATGCTAAGCTGAGAGAGGTTTAGTATGCTTCTCTTGTCAATGGTGATTCTGCTTGATATGATGCGTCAGGAAGGTAAGTGACGGACATGCCCTATTTGTGAGGGAGACGCAATGGCATAGAAGACGATTTTCTCCCCTTGATTGTACTTGCATTAAAAAACAAAAACAAAAAAGTGTAACATGGCTGATTAAGTGTGACAGCGTAAAAGAGAGTGAAGTAAGAATGAATGACAGGAAAGAGCATGGCAGTAACACGGAAGAGCGTGACAAGTCTTGATAAAAGGGGGAAGGAGAGGAAATTGAGTGAATGACGGGATGCGGTGAGAGAAAATGAAGAGTGAAGGGAGGGAGGGACGGGACGGGACGGTGACAGAGTGAATGAGAGACGGGAGGAGAGAGTGTGGGAGGAAAGAATGGGTGTGGAAATGAGGAAAAGCGAGGGTGTGCTGGAGAGAAAAAGAGTGAGAGCTGGAAAAGAGAATTGTGAGTGTTAAGAGGCGTGAGAGAGAGAGAGAGAGAGAGAGAGAGAGAGAGAGAGAGAGAGAGAGAGAGAGAGAAAGATGCGTGGGTGTATGAGAGGAAGGAGTAAGAAATGAAAAAGAATAATATGGATGTTAATAGAACTGAGAGAGAGAGAGAGAGAGAGAGAGAGAGAGAGAGAGAGAGAGAGAGAGAGAGAGAGAGAGAGAGAGAGAGAGCACGTGGATATAAGAATAAGTGAATAAGAAGAGACTGAGAATAAAAGAAAAAAGATCCAGATTGGGTAAGGACACAAGAAGGAAGATTGAGAATTAACAGGAGTATGAACACATTAGGAATCAGTGGAAATTATTTAGAAAGCATCATCATCATCATCATCATCACCATCATCATCATCATCATTCACATCATCATCATCATCATCATCATCGTCATCATCACTGTCGTCGTCGTCGTCGTCGTCGTCATCGTCATCTTCATCATCGTGGTAAGATTAAGGGAAGGAAGAGAGGAGGGTGATGGAGGGAGAGGGTGAGAGTGAGGTTGGGTGAGGGTGAGAGTGAAGCAGGGAGAGGATGACGGTGAGGCAGGGAGAGGGCCAGGCAGGGAGAGGGTGAGGCAGGGAGAGGATGAGGGTGAGACAGGGAAAGGATGAGGCAGGGAAAGGGTAAGGCAGGGAGAGGGTGAGAGTGAGGCAGGGAGTCCGTGATGACTCCTGTGCCTCCCTCTGGCATGTCCAATATGAGACTTATTGATAAAGGTCGTGTGGGGGCCCTTCTGTCTCACCTGTATGTACACACACACACACACACACACACACACACGGCGCAACGCGAGCTTAATGCAAATCCTTTCTATAAATGCTACAATTATAATTCATTCTCGTTTAAACTTGGCTTTGATTTTCATCCTCTTTCAGTTCATATCTTGTTGTTCAGTAGCGACATGGGACAATACTGTGGCACTACAACCTTTCCAAAGCACTG